>NC_141877.1:489880421-490183451 GCF_056163025.1 Triticum urartu
AACACATTAATAAAAATGCATAAAAGGCATATTCCTAAACTATAGAAAAAAAGACTTGAAACGTACATCTGCTAGAACCCATATGAATCATCACTATTGTAACCTCTTTCTCGGTCCGTCTCATCATCACTATCAATCATATCATATTCGTTGTCCGACGGAGGTGGAGGCTCTTCCTCGTCGTCAGCGTCTTCGTTTAACTTTTCTAGCATAAGTATGTCATTTTCATTGACAATGGTCTCACCATCATTCCGTGCATCGTCGACGTTTGGGTCCACATCATCATCACCCAATGGTCTAGCGTCATCGTTTCTAACCACATCATCATCATCATCATCAGGTTGCTCTTGATAGAACACTCCCTCATATGATTTAGATGGATCTCCGTGATAATTAGAGCTTGGAACTCCGGAAAGAAAGATGAGCTATTGGAACCAAGAATAAGAATGATGAGCCACTCCGGAAAAACAGGAATTGAATAAACTCGATGAAACAAGAATAAGAATTACATTATGCCTATCCTTCACCAATTAAATTGATGACAATCAACGGCTTCAACATATTACTTATTCTCTTTGAAAAGGATTAAGATAGATATAACATAAACTCAATGGACCACCGGTAGGATTGAAACAACGAATGAATTGATATGATGAAGAAGGAAAAGAACTCTTGAGCAAACCACCGTAAGAATTGAAAAGAACGATTAAAACATGAAGAAACACCGGGAAGGATTAGCAATTATACCTCCGCGAAAAAGACAACGCGGGATTGAGCGGAGCGGGATGGCGCGGTGCGGGATGGATCCGGCCGTTTGGTTGGAGGGATGGGTGGATCTCGTCCATCTTCACCAGATCCGGGTCAACCCCGACTCCGGCGAGCTCTAGGCTCCGGTGATCGCCGGAGAGGACGGAGGAAGACACGAGGCGGTGCGAGGAGGTCGGGGTCGGCCGAGTGGCGTGGTCGCCGGCGAGAGGCGGCGGTGAGGGAGCTCGGTGGCGGCGCCGGAGCGAGGCGGACGGCGGTCGGGGCGCAAGGTGCGGCGAGCGGCGGACGGCGGCGACGGCGACCACGGTGGCGGGGCGGCGAGGTACAGGCGGCGGGGACGCGGTGGCGCGCCGACGACGAAGGCGGCGGCCGGTGGGTGCGGACGTCGAGCGGAGGTGCGGCGCGCGGGTGGCGGCGACCGGCGGATCTGGGCCCGCGTGGGCCCGCGATGGGCACCGCGGGCCGGCGGTACGAGGACGGCAGCGGCGGACAGGTGGCGCGGCGTGATTGGAGGAGGGTGGCGGCGGACATGTCCGGCACGCGGGGTGGACGTGTCCGTCGGTGCGAGAAAGTGGGATCTAGGGTTTCGTCCGCGAAAATGGACGGGGAGGGCATATTTATAGGTAGAGGGAGCTAGGAGAGTCCAAATGAGGTGTGGTTTTCGGCCACGCGATCGTGATCGAACGCTCTAGATGATGGAGAGGGTTTAGGTGGGTTTTGGGCCAAATTGAAAGGGTGTTGGGCTGCAACACACACGAGGCCTTTTCGGTTCCTCGGTTAACCGTTGGAGCATCAAACGAAGTCCAAATGGTACGAAACTTGACAGGCGGTCTACCGGTAGTAAACCAAGGCCGCTTAGCAAGTCCCGGTCCAATCCGGAAATGTTTAATCCCCACACATGAAAGAAAGGTAGAAATGACCACCGGAGGAGAAACGGAGCGCCGGAATGCAAAACGGACAACGGGGAAAATGCTCGGATGCAAGAGATGAACATGTATGCAAATGAAATGCACATGATGACATGATATGCAATGCATGACACGCAAGCAATGACAAGGCAACAACAGCGAATAACTGGACGACACCTGGCACATCGGTCTCGGGGCATTACAACACTCCACCACTACGAGAGGATCTCGTCCCGAGATCTAGAATGGCACCGGAGGGAAAACGGAAAAGAAAAAGTGAAGAGGTAAACTAAATTGCTTCTTTGACAAACGAGTGAAACCAAGAACCTTGAGAGGTTAAGCCATTTCGGGAGAATAATACAATGGAGATGAACGAAGTTGAAAGCACTCCGTTAAGAAAGAGGAACAAGTAAGAACAAATTCGGGCAGCACTCCGGTTGAAAAGAGATGCAAGGCTTGATAAGGCGAAAAGAACTTGAGCAAAAGGGCACAACACTCCGGTTTAATGGATAGGCATGAAAAGAACACTATCCAAGATGATGAGAGAAAAGAGAAAACATCACCATGACTCCGGAACAAAAGAATAGAATGGAATGAGCGAAGGGAAATAGGATCTTGAGGGAGCATGCTTACAACAAATGGTAGAACGGAGTTGTTGGAAAACCAACAACGAAAAGAATAAGCTTGATAAGATCTTATGTAGTACAACTCAAATTATGAGGTGACAACCTGCCACTCACGGGAAAAAGAATTGTATTGATATGAACAAATTGACGAGAAAGTATATCGCACCGGAAAAAGGGATAAATGAAGAACTTGGGTCATTTATAAGCACCATAATAGCAACAATCCTTAGGGAAAGCTTTAGGTGAAATATTACCCAAGGTAGCTCCAAGGAACATGTGAATCATGAAACATGAACTCAAATTATGAAGAATGACATAATACCACCTTCAATGATACGGAAGAAAAAAAGTTACACTCCGGATTACAATATGAAGAAATCTTGAGCTTCTTAGAAAAGAATCTCGATGAACACTTCGAGAAGGAAATTAAATCCTTGATGAATCCAATATGTAGAACCTTCATGAAGAACTCCGGTAAACAAAAGATAGCGAAAAGAAAGAGAAGTTGAAAACACAAGGTGAAACCTTGTAATGATTTACATGGATCTCCATGATAATTAGAGCTTGGAACTCCGGGAAAGAAAGATGAGCTATTGGAACCAAGAATAAGAATGATGAGCCACTCCGGAAAAACAGGAATTGAATAAACTCGATGAAACAAGAATAAGAATTACATTATGCCTATCCTTCACCAATTAAATTGATGACAATCAACGGCTTCAACATATTACTTATTCTCTTTGAAAAGGATTAAGATAGATATAGCATAAACTCAATGGACCACCGGTAGGATTGAAACAACGAATGAATTGATATGATGAAGAAGGAAGAGAACTCTTGAGCAAACCACCGTAAGAATTGAAAAGAACGATTAAAACATGAAGAAACACCGGGAAGGATTAGCAATTATACCTCCGTGAAAAAGTCAACGCGGGATCGAGCGGAGCGGGACGGCGCGTTGCGGGATGGATCCGGCCGTTTGGTTGGAGGGATGGGTGTATCTCGTCCATCTTCACCAGATCCGGGTCAACCCCGACTCCGGCGAGCTCTAGGCTCCGGTGATCGCCGGAGAGGACGGAGGAAGACACGAGGCGGTGCGAGGAGGTCGGGGTCGGCCGAGTGGCGTGGTCGCCGGCGAGAGGCGGCGGCGAGGGAGCTCGGTGCCGGCGCCGGAGCGAGGCGGACGGCGGTCGGGGCGCAAGGTGCGGCGAGCGGCGGACGGCGGCGACGGCGACCAGGTGGCGGGGCGGCGAGGTACAGGCGGCGGGGACGCGGTGGCGCGCCAACGACGAAGGCGGCGGCCGGTGGGCGCGGACGTCGAGCGGAGGTGCGGCGCGCGGGTGGCGGCGGCAGGCGGATCTGGGCCCGCGCGGGCCCGCGATGGGCTCCGCGGGCCGGCGGCGCGAGGACGGCAGCGGCGGACAGGTGGCGCGGCGTGATTGGAGGAGGGCGGCGGCGGACATGTCCGGCACGCGGGGTGGACGTGTCCGTCGGTGCGAGAAAGTGGGATCTAGGGTTTCGTCCGCGAAAATGGACGGGGAGGGCATATTTATAGGTAGAGGGAGCTAGGAGAGTCCAAATGAGGTGTGGTTTTCGGCCACGCGATCGTGATCGAACGCTCTAGATGATGGAGAGGGTTTAGGTGGGTTTTGGGCCAAATTGAAAGGGTGTTGGGCTGCAACACACACGAGGTCTTTTCGGTTCCTCGGTTAACCGTTGGAGCATCAAACGAAGTCCAAATGGTACGAAACTTGACAGGCGGTCTACCGGTAGTAAACCAAGGCCGCTTGGCAAGTCTCGGTCCAATCCGGAAATGTTTAATCCCCACACATGAAAGAAAGGTAGAAATGACCACCGAAGGAGAAACGGAGCGCCGGAATGCAAAACGGACAACAGGGAAAATGCTCGGATGCATGAGACGAACATGTATGCAAATGAAATGCAAATGATGACATGATATGCAATGCATGACACGCAAGCAATGACAAGGCAACAACAGCGAATAACTGGACGACACCTGGCACATCGGTCTCGGGGCGTTACAACACTCCACCACTACGAGAGATCTCGTCCCGAGATCTATAATGGCAACGGATGGAAAACGGAAAAGAAAAAGAGAAGAGGTAAACTAAATTGCTTCTTTGACAAACGAGTGAAACCAAGAACCTTGAGAGGTTAAGCCATTCCGGGAGAATAATACAACGGAGATGAACGAAGTTGAAAGCACTCCGTTAAGAAAGAGGAACAAGTAAGAACAAATTCGGGCAGCACTCCGGTTGAAAGGAGATGCAAGGCTTGATAAGGCGAAAAGAAATTGAGCAAAAGGGCACAACCCTCCGGTTTAATGGATAGGCATGAAAAGAATACTATCCAAGATGATGAGAGAAAAGAGAAAACATCACCATGACTCCGGAACAAAAGAATAGAATGGAATGAGCGAAGGGAAACAGGATCTTGAGGGAGCATGCTTACAACAAATGGTAGAACGGAGTTGTTGGAAAACCAACAACGAAAAGAATAAGCTTGATAAGATCTTATGTAGTACAACTCAAATTATGAGGTGACAACCTGCCACTCACGGAAAAAGAATTGGATTGATATGAACAAATTGACGAGAAAGTATATCGCACCGGAAAAAGGGATAAATGAAGAACTTGGGTCATTTATAAGCACCATAATAGCAACAATCCTTAGGGAAAGCTTTAGGTGAAATATTACCCAAGGTAGCTCCAAGGAACATGTGAATCATGAAACATGAACTCAAATTATGAAGAATGACATAATACCGCCTTCAATGATACGGAAGAAAAAAAATTACACTCCGGATTACAATATGAAGAAAGCTTGAGCTTCTTAGAAAAGAATCTCGATGAACACTTCGAGAAGGAAATTAAATCCTTGATGAATCCAATATGTAGAACCTTCATGAAGAACTCCGGTAAACAAAAGATAGCGAAAAGAAAGAGAAGTTGAAAACACAAGGTGAAACCTTGTAATGATTTAGATGGATCTCCGTGATAATTAGAGCTTGGAACTCCGGGAAAGAAAGATGAGCTATTGGAACCAAGAATAAGAATGATGAGCCACTCCGGAAAAACAGGAATTGAATAAACTCGATGAAACAAGAATAAGAATTACATTATGCCTATCCTTCACCAATTAAATTTATGACAATCAACGGCTTCAACATATTACTTATTCGCTTTGAAAAGGATTAATATAGATATAGCATAAACTCAATGGACCACCGGTAGGATTGAAACAACGAATGAATTGATATGATGAAGAAGGAAGAGAACTCTTGAGCAAACCACCGTAAGAATTGAAAAGAACGATTAAAACATGAAGAAACACCGGGAAGGATTAGACATTATACCTCCGTGAAAAAGTCAACGCGGGATCGAGCGGAGCGGGACGGCGCGGTGCGGGATGGATCCGGCCGTTTGGTTGGAGGGATGGGTGGATCTCGTCCATCTTCACCAGATCCGGGTCAACCGCGACTCCGGCGAGCTCTAGGCTCCGGTGATCGCCGGAGAGGACGGAGGAAGACACGAGGCGGCGCGAGGAGGTCAGGGCCGGCCGAGTGGCGTGGTCGCTGGCGAGAGGTGGCGGCGAGGGAGCTCGGTGGTGGCGCCGGAGCGAGGCGGACGGCGGCCGGGGCACAAGGTGCGGCGAGCGGCGGACGGCGGCGACGGCGACCACGGTGGCGGGGCGGCGAGGTACAGGCGGCGGGGACGCGGTGGCACGCTGGCGACGAAGGCGGCGGCCGGTGGGCGCGGACGTCGAGCGGAGGTGCGGCGGCCGGCGGATCTGGGCCTGCACGGGCCCGTGATGGGCTCCGCGGGCCGGCGGCGTGAGGACGGCGGCGGCGGACAGGTGGCGCGGCGCGATTGGAGGAGGGCGGCGGCGGACATGTCCGGCACGCTGGGTGGACGTGTCCGTCGGTGCGAGAAAGTGGGATCTAGGGCTTCGTCCGCGAAAATGGACGAGGAGGGCATATTTATAGGTAGAGGGAGCTAGGAGAGTCCAAATGAGGGGCGGTTTTCGGCCACGAGATCGTGATCGAACGCTCTAGATGATGGAGAGGGTTTAGGTGGGTTTTGGGCCAAATTCAATGGGTGTTGGGCTGCAACACACACGAGGCCTTTTCGGTTCCTCGGTTTACCGTTGGAGCATCAAACGAAGTCCAAATGGTACGAAACTTGACAGGCGGTCTACCGGTAGTAAACCTAGGCCGCTTGGCAAGTCTCGGTCCAATCCGGAAATGTTTAATCCCCACACATGAAAGAAAGGTAGAAATGACCACCGGAGGAGAAACGGAGCGCCGGAATGCAAAACGGACAACGGGGAAAATGCTCGGATGCATGAGATGAACATGTATGCAAATGAAATGCACATGATGACATGATATGCAATGCATGACACGCAAGCAATGACAAGGCAACGACAGCGAATAACTGGATGACACCTGGCACATCGGTCTCGGGGCGTTACAACACTCCACCACTACGAGAGGATCTCGTCCCGAGATCTAGAATGGCACCGGAGGGAAAACGGAAAAGAAAAAGTGAAGAGGGAAACTAAATTGCTTCTTTGACAAACGAGTGAAACCAAGAACCTTGAGAGGTTAAGCTATTTCGGGAGAATAATACATCGGAGATGAACGAAGTTGAAAGCACTCCGTTTAGAAAGAGGAACAAGTAAGAACAAATTCGGGCAGCACTCCGGTTGAAAAGAGATGCAAGGCTTGATAAGGCAAAAAGAATTTGAGCAAAAGGGCACAACCCTCCGGTTTAATGGATAGGCATGAAAAGAACACTATCCAAGATGATGAGAGAAAAGAGAAAACATCACCATGACTCCGGAACAAAAGAATAGAATGGAATGAGCGAAGGGAAACAGGATCTTGAGGGAGCATGCTTACAACAAATGGTAGAACGGAGTTGTTGGAAAACCAACAACGAAAAGAATAAGCTTGATAAGATCTTATGTAGTACAACTCAAATTATGAGGTGACAACCTGCCACTCATGGGAAAAAGAATTGGAGTGATATGAACAAATTGACGAGAAAGTATATCGCACCGGAAAAAGGGATAAATGAAGAACTTGGGTCATTTATAAGCACCATAATAGCAACAATCCTTAGGGAAAGCTTTAGGTGAAATATTACCCAAGGTAGCTCCAAGGAACATGTGAATCATGAAACATGAACTCAAATTACGAAGAATGACATAATACCGCCTTCAATGATACGGAAGAAAAAAATTACACTCCAGATTACAATATAAAGAAAGCTTGAGCTTCTTCGAAAAGAATCCCGACGAACACTTCAAGAAGGAAATTAAATCCTTGATGAATCCAATATGTAGAACCTTCATGAAGAACTCCGGTAAACAAAAGATAGCGAAAAGAAAGAGAAGTTGAAAACACAAGGTGAAACCTTGTAATGATTTAGATGGATCTCCATGATAATTAGAGCATGGAACTCCGGGAAAGAAAGATGAGCTATTGGAACCAAGAATAAGAATGATGAGCCACTCCGGAAAAACAGGAATTGAATAAACTCGATGAAACAAGAATAAGAATTACATTATGCATATCCTTCACCAATTAAATTTATGACAATCAACGGCTTCAACATATTACTTATTCTCTTTGAAAAGGATTAAGATAGATATAGCATAAACTCAATGGACCACCGGTAGGATTGAAACAACGAATGAATTGATATGATGAAGAAGGAAGAGAACTCTTGAGCAAACCACCGTAAGAATTGAAAAGAACGATTAAAACATGAAGAAACACCGGGAAGGATTAGCAATTATACCTACGCGAAAAAGTCAATGCGGGATCGAGCGGAGCGGGATGGTGCGGTGCGGGATGGATCCGGCCGTTTGGTTGGAGGGATGGGTGGATCTCGTCCATCTTCACCAGATCCGGGTCAACCGCGACTCCGGCGAGCTCTAGGCTCCGGTGATCGCCGGAGAGGACGGAGGAAGACACGAGGCGGCGCGAGGAGGTCGGGGCCGGCCGAGTGGCGTGGTCGCTGGCGAGAGGCGGCGGCGAGGGAGCTCGGTGGCGGCGCCGGAGCGAGGCGGACGGCGGCCGGGGCACAAGGTGCGGCGAGCGGCGGACGGCGGCGACCACCGTGGCGGGGCGGCGAGGTACAGGCGGCGGGGATGCGGTGGCATGCCGGCGACGAAGGCGGCGGCCGGTGGGCGCGGACGTCGAGCAGAGGTGCGGCGCGCGGGTGGCAGCTGCCGGCGGATCTGGGCCCGTGCGGGCCCGCGATGGGCTCCGCGGGCCGGCGGCGCGAGGACGGCGGCGGCGGACAGGTGGCGCGGCGCGATTGGAGGAGGGCGGCGGCGGACATGTCCGGCACGCGGGGTGGACGTGTCCGTCGGTGCGAGAAAGTGGGATCTAGGGTTTCGTCCGCGAAAATGGACGGGGAGGGCATATTTATAGGTAGAGGGAGCTAGGAGAGTCCAAATGAGGTGCGGTTTTCAGCCACGCGATCGTGATCGAACGCTCTAGATGATGGAGAGGGTTTAGGTGGATTTTGGGCCAAATTGAAAGGGTGTTGGGCTGCAACACACACGAGGCCTTTTTGGTTCCTCGGTTAACCGTTGGAGCATCAAACGAAGTCCAAATGGTACGAAACTTGACAGGCGGTCTACCGGTAGTAAACCAAGGCCGCTTGGCAAGTCTCGGTCCAATCCGGAAATATTTAATACTCACACATGAAAGAAAGGTAGAAATGACCACCGGAGAAGAAATGGAGCGCCGGAATGCAAAACGGACAACGGGGAAAATGCTCGGATGCATGAGATGAACATGTATGCAAATGAAATGCACATGATGACATGATATGCAATGCATGACACGCAAGCAATGACAAGGCAACAACAGCGAATAACTGGACGACACCTGGCACATCAGTCTCGGGGCGTTACAACACTCCACCACTACGAGAGGATCTCGTCCCGAGATCTAGAATGGCACCGGAGGAAAAACGGAAAAGAAAAGGTGAAGAGGTAAACTAAATTGCTTCTTTGACAAATGAGTGAAACCAAGAACCTTGAGAGGTTAAGCCATTTTGGGAGAATAATACAATGGAGATGAACGAAGTTGAAAGCACTCCGTTAAGAAAGAGGAACAAGTAAGAACAAATTCAGGCAGCACTCCGGTTGAAAAGAGATGCAAGGCTTGATAAGGCAAAAAGAACTTGAGCAAAAGGGCACAACACTCCGGTTTAATGGATAGGCATGAAAAGAACACTATCCAAGATGATGAGAGAAAAGAGAAAACATCACCATGACTCCGGAACAAAAGAATAGAATGGAATGAGCGAAGGGAAACAAGATCTTGAGGGAGCATGCTTACAACAAATGGTAGAACGGAGTTGTTGGAAAACCAACAACGAAAAGAATAAGCTTGATAAGATCTTATGTAGTACAACTCAAATTATGAGGTGACAACCTGCCACTCACGGGAAAAAGAATTGGATTGATATGAACAAATTGACGAGAAAGTTTATCGCACCGGAAAAAGGGATAAATGAAGAACTTGGGTCATTTATAAGCACCATAATAGCAACAATCCTTAGGGAAAGCTTTAGGTGAAATATTACCCAAGGTAGCTCCAAGGAACATGTGAATCATGAAACATGAACTCAAATTATGAAGAATGACATAATACCGCCTTCAATGATACGGAAGAAAAAAAATTACACTCCGGATTACAATATGAAGAAAGCTTGAGCTTCTTAGAAAAGAATCTCGATGAACACTTCGAGAAGGAAATTAAATCCTTGATGAATCCAATATGTAGAACCTTCATGAAGAACTCCGGTAAACAAAAGATAGCGAAAAGAAAGAGAAGTTGAAAACACAAGGTGAAACCTTGTAATGATTTGGATGGATCTCCGTGATAATTAGAGCTTGGAACTCTGGGAAAGAAAGATGAGCTATTGGAACCAAGAATAAGAATGATGAGCCACTCCAGAAAAACAGGAATTGAATAAACTCGATGAAACAAGAATAAGAATTACATTATGCCTATCCTTCACCAATTAAATTTATGACAATCAACGGCTTCAACATATTACTTATTCTCTTTGAAAAGGATTAAGATAGATATAGCATAAACTCAATGGACCACCGGTAGGATTGAAACAACGAATGAATTGATATGATGAAGAAGGAAGAGAACTCTTGAGCAAACCACCGTAAGAATTGAAAAGAACGATTAAAACATGAAGAAACACCGGGAAGGATTAGCAATTATACCTCCACGAAAAAGTCAATGCGGGATCGAACGGAGCGGGGCGACGCGGTGCGGGATGGATCTGGCCGTTTGGTTGGAGGGATGGGTGGATCTCGTCCATCTTCACCAGATCCGGGTCAACCCCGACTCCGGCGACCTCTAGGCTCCGGTGATCGCCGGAGAGGATGGAGGAAGACACGAGGCGGCGCGAGGAGGTCAGGGCCGGCCGAGTGGCGTGGTCGCTGGCGACAGGTGGCGGCGAGGGAGCTCGGTGGCGGCGCCGGAGCGAGCCGGACGGCGGCCGGGGCACAAGGTGCGGCGAGCGGCGGACAGCGGCGACGGCGACCACGGTGGCGGCGCGGCGAGGTACAGGCGGCGGGGACGCGGTGGCACACCGGCGACGAAGGCGGCGGCCAGTGGGCGCGGACGTCGAGCGGAGGTGCGTCGCGCGGGTGGCGGCGGCCGGTGGATCTGGGCCTGCGCGGGCCCGCGATGGGCTCCGCGGGCCGGTGGCGCGAGGACGGCGGCGGCGGAGAGGTGGCACGGCGCGATTGGAGGAGGGCGGCGGCGGACATGTCCGGCACGCGGGGTGGACGTGTCCGTCAGTGCGAGAAAGTGGGATCTAGGGCTTCGTCCGTGAAAATGGACGAGGAGGGCATATTTATAGGTAGAGGGAGCTAGGAGAGTCCAAATGAGGTGCGGTTTTTGGCCACGCGATCGTGATCGAACGCTCTAGATGATGGAGAGGGTTTAGGTGGGTTTTGGGCCAAATTGAAAGGGTGTTGGGCTGCAACACACACGAGGCCTTTTTGGTTCCTCGGTTAACCGTTGGAGCATCAAACGAAGTTCAAATGGTACGAAACTTGACAGGCGGTCTACCGGTAGTAAACCAAGGCCGCTTGGCAAGTCTCGGTCCAATCCGGAAATGTTTAATCCCCACACATGAAAGAAAGGTAGAAATGACCACCGGAGGAGAAACGGAGCACCGGAATGCAAAACGGACAACGGGGAAAATGCTCGGATGCATGAGATGAACATGTATGCAAATGAAATGCACATGATGACATGATATGCAATGCATGACACGCAAGCAATGACAAGGCAACAACAGCGAATAACTGGACGACACCTGGCACATCGGTCTCGGGGCGTTACAACACTCCACCACCACGAGAGGATCTCGTCCCGAGATCTAGAATGGCACCGGAGGGAAAACGGAAAATCAAAAGTGAAGAGGTAAACTAAATTGCTTCTTTGACAAACGAGTGAAACCAAGAACCTTGAGAGGTTAAGCTATTTCGGGAGAATAATACAACGGAGATGAACGAAGTTGAAAGCACTCCGTTAAGAAAGAGGAACAAGTAAGAACAAATTCGGGCAGCACTCCGGTTGAAAAGAGATGCAAGGCTTGATAAGGCGAAAAGAACTTGAGCAAAAGGGCACAACACTCCGGTTTAATGGATAGGCATGAAAAGAACACTATCCAAGATGATGAGAGAAAAGAGAAAACATCACCATGACTCCGGAACAAAAGAATAGAATGGAATGAGCGAAGGGAAACGGGATCTTGAGGGAGCATGCTTACAACAAATGGTAGAACGGAGTTGTTGGAAAACCAAGAACGAAAAGAATAAGCTTGATAAGATCTTATGTAGTACAACTCAAATTATGAGGTGACAACCTGCCAGTCACGGGAAAAAGAATTGGATTGATATGAACAAATTGACGAGAAAGTATATCGCACTGGAAAAAGGGATAAATGAAGAACTTGGGTCATTTATAAGCACCATAATAGCAACAATCCTTAGGGAATGCTTTAGGTGAAATATTACCCAAGGTAGCTCCAAGGAACATGTGAATCATGAAACATAAACTCAAATTATGAAGAATGACATAATACCGCCTTCAATGATACGGAAGAAAAAAAATTACACTCCGGATTACAATATGAAGAAATCTTGAGCTTCTTAGAAAAGAATCTCGATGAACACTTCGAGAAGGAAATTAAATCCTTGATGAATCCAATATGTAGAACCTTCATGAAGAACTCCGGTAAACAAAAGACAGCGAAAAGAAAGAGAAGTTGAAAACACAAGGTGATACCTTGTAATGATTTGGATGGATCTCCGTGATAATTAGAGCTTGGAACTCCGGGAAAGAAAGATGAGCTATTGGAACCAAGAATAAGAATGATTAGCCACTCCAGAAAAACAGGAATTGAATAAACTCGATGAAACAAGAATAAGAATTACATTATGCCTATCCTTCACCAATTAAATTTATGACAATCAACGGCTTCAACATATTACTTATTCTCTTTGAAAAGGATTAAGATAGATATAGCATAAACTCAATGGACCACCGGTAGGATTGAAACAACGAATGAATTGATATGATGAAGAAGGAAGAGAACTCTTGAGCAAACCACCGTAAGAATTGAAAAGAACGATTAAAACATGAAGAAACACCGGGAAGGATTAGCAATTATACCTCCGCGAAAAAGTCAACGCGGGATCGAGCGGAGCGGGACGGCGCGTTGCGGGATGGATCCGGCCGTTTGGTTGGAGGGATGGGTGGATCTCGTCCATCTACACCAGATCCGGGTCAACCGCGACTCCGGCGAGCTCTAGGCTCCGGTGATCGCCGGAGAGGACGGAGGAAGACACGAGGCGGCGCGAGGAGGTCGGGGCCGGCCGAGTTGCGTGGTCGCTGGCGAGAGGTGGCGGCGAGGGAGCTCGATGGCGGCGCCGGAGCGAGGCGGACGGCGGCCGGGGCACAAGGTGCGGCGAGCGGCGGACCGCGGCGAGCGGCGGACGGCGGCGACGGCGACCACGGTGGCGGGGCGGCGAGGTACAGGCGGCGGGGACGCGGTGGCACGCCGGCGACGAAGGCGGCGGCCAGTGGGCGCGGACGTCGAGCGGAGGTGCGGCGCGCGGGTGGCGGCGGCCGGCGGATCTGGGCCTGCGCGGGCCCGTGACGGGATCCGCGGGCCGGCGGCGCGAGGACGGCGGCGCCGGACAGGTGGCGCGGCGCGATTGGAGGAGGGCGGCGGCGGACATGTCCGGCACGCGGGGTGGACGTGTCTGTCGGTGCGAGAAAGTGGGATCTAGGGCTTCGTCCGCGAAAATGGACGAGGAGGCCATATTTATAGGTAGAGGGAGCTAGGAGAGTCCAAATGAGGTGCGGTTTTCGGCCACGCGATCGTGATCGAACGCTCTAGATGATGTAGAGGGTTTAGGTGGGTTTTGGGCCAAATTGAAAGGGTGTTGGGCTGCAACACACACGAGGACTTTTCGGTTCCTCGGTTAACCGTTGGAGCATCAAACGAAGTCCAAATGGTACGAAACATGACAGGCGGTCTACCGGTAGTAAACCAAGGCCGCTTGGCAATTCTCGGTCAATTCCGGAAATGTTTGATCCCCACACATGAAAGAAAGGTAGAAATGACCACCGGAGGAGAAACGGAGCGCCGGAATGCAAAACGGACAACGGGGAAAATGCTCGGATGCATGAGATGAACATGTATGCAAATGAAATGCACATGATGACATGATATGCAATGCATGACACGCAAGCAATGACAAGGCAACGACAGCGAATAACTGGACGACACCTGGCACATCGGTCTCGGGGCGTTACAACACTCCAGCACTACGAGAGGATCTCGTCCCGAGATCTAGAATGGCACCGGAGGGAAAACGGAAAAGAAAATGTGAAGAGGGAAACTAAATTGCTTCTTTGACAAAAGAGTGAAACCAAGAACCTTGAGTGGTTAAGCCATTTCGGGAGAATAATACAACGGAGATGAACGAAGTTGAAAGCACTCCGTTAAGAAAGAGGAACATGTAAGAACAAATTCGGGCAGCACTCCGGTTGAAAAGAGATGCAAGGCTTGATAAGGCGAAAAGAACTTGAGCAAAAGGGCAAAACCCTCCGGTCTAATGGATAGGCATGAAAAGAACACTATCCAAGATGATGAGAGAAAAGAGAAAACATCACCATGACTCCGGAACAAAAGAATAGAATGGAATGAGCGAAGGGAAACAGGATCTTGAGGGAGCATGCTTACAACAAATGGTAGAACGGAGTTGTTGGAAAAACAACAACGAAAAGAATAAGCTTGATAAGATCTTATGTAGTACAACTCAAATTATGAGGTGACAACCTGCCACTCACGGAAAAAGAATTGGATTGATATGAACAAATTGATGAGAAAGTATATCGCACCGGAAAAAGGGATAAATGAAGAACTTGGGTCATTTATAAGCACCATAATAGCAACAATCCTTAGGGAAAGCTTTAGGTGAAATATTACCCAAGGTAGCTCCAAGGAACATGTGAATCATGAAACATGAACTCAAATTATGAAGAATGACATAATACCGCCTTCAATGATACGGAAGAAAAAAATTACACTCCGGATTACAATATGAAGAAAGCTTGAGCTTCTTAGAAAAGAATCTCGATGAACACTTCGAGAAGGAAATTAAATCCTTGATGAATCCAATATGTAGAACCTTCATGAAGAACTCCGGTAAACAAAAGATAGCGAAAAGAAAGAGAAGTTGAAAACACAAGGTGAAACCTTGTAATGATTTAGATGGATCTCCGTGATAATTAGAGCTTGGAACTCCAGGAAAGAAAGATGAGCTATTGGAACCAAGAATAAGAATGATGAGCCACTCCGGAAAAACAGGAATTGAATAAACTCGATGAAACAAGAATAAGAATTACATTATGCCTATCCTTCACCAATTAAATTGATGACAATCAACGGCTTCAACATATTACTTATTCTCTTTGAAAAGGATTAAAATAGATATAGCATAAACTCAATGGACTACCGGTAGGATTGAAACAACGAATGAATTGATATTATGAAGAAGGAAGAGAACTCTTGAGCAAACCACCGTAAGAATTGAAAAGAACGATTAAAATATGAAGAAACACCGGGAAGGATTAGCAATTATACCTCCGCGAAAAAGTCAACGCGGGATCGAGCGGAGCGGGACGGCGCGGTGCGGGATGGATCCGGCCGTTTGGTTGGAGGGATGGGTGGATCTCGTCCATCTTCACCAGATCCGGGTCAACCCCGACTCCGGCGAGCTCTAGGCTCCGGTGATCGCCGGAGAGGACAGAGGAAGACACGAGGCGGCGCGAGGAGGTCGGGGCCGGCCGAGTGGCGTGGTCTCCGGCGAGAGGCGGCGGCGAGGGAGCTCGGTGGCGGCGCCGGAGCGAGGCGGACGGCGGCCGGGGCACAAGGTGCGGCGAGCGGCGGACGGCGGCGACGGCGACCACGGCGGCGGGGCGGCGAGGTACATGCGGTGGGGATGCGGTGGCACGCCGGCGACGAAGGTGGCGGCCGGTGGGCGCGGACGTCGAGTGGAGGTGCGGCGCGCGGGTGGCGGCGGCCGGCGGATCTAGGCCCGCGCGGGCCCGCGATGGTCTCCGCGGGCCGGCGGCGGCGGATAGGTGGCGCGGCGCGATTGGAGGAGTGCGGCGGCGGACAGGTGGCGCGGCGCGATTGGAGGAGGACGGCGGCGGACATGTCCGGCACACGGGGTGGACGTGTCCGTCGGTGCGAGAAAGTGGGATCTAGGGATTCGTCCGCGAAAATCGACGGGGAGGGCATATTTATAGGTAGAGGGAGCTAGGAGAGTCCAAATGATGTGCGGTTTTCGGCCACGCGATCGTGACCGAACGCTCTAGATGATGGAGAGGGTTTTGGTTGGTTTTGGGCCAAATTGAAAGGGTGTTGGGCTGCAACACACACGAGGCCTTTTCGGTTCCTCGGTTAACCGTTGGAGCATCAAACGAAGTCCAAATGGTACGAAACTTGACGGGCGGTCTACCGGTAGTAAACCAAGGCCGCTTGGCAAATCCCGGTCCAATCCGGAAATGTTTAATGCCCACACATGAAAGAAAGGTAGAAATGACCACCAGAGGAGAAACGGAGCGCCGGAATGCAAAACGGACAACGGGGAAAATGCTCGGATGCATGAGACGAACATGTATGCAAATGAAATGCACATGATGACATGATATGCAATGCATGAACGCAAGCACTGACAAGGCAACAACAACGAATAACTGGACGACAACTGGCACATCGGTCTCGGGCGTTACAACACTCCACCACTACGAGAGGATCTCGTCCCAAGATCTAGAATGGTACCGGAGGGAAAATGGAAAAGAAAAAGAGAAGAGGTAAACTAAATTGCTTCTTTGACAAACGAGTGAAACGAAGAACCTTGAGAGGCTAAGCCATTCCGGGAGAATAATACAACGGAGATGAACGAAGTTGAAAGCACTCCGTTAAGAAAGAGGAACAAGAACAAATTCGGGCAGCACTCCGGTTGAAAAGAGATGCAAGGCTTGATAAGGCGAAAAGAACTTGAGCCAAAGGGCACAACACTCCGGTTTAATGGATAGGCATGAAAAGAACACTATCCAAGATGATGAGTGAAAAGAGAAAACATCACCATGACTCCGGAACAAAAGAATAGAATGGAATGAGCGAAGGGAAACAGGATCTTGAGGGAGCATGCTTACAATAAATGGTAGAACGGAGTTGTTGGAAAACCAACAACGAAAAGAATAAGCTTGATAAGATCTTATGTAGTACAACTCAAATTATGTGGTGACAACCTGCCACTCACGGGAAAAAGAATTGGATTGATATGAACAAATTGACGAGAAAGTATATCGCACCGGAAAAAGGGATAAATGAAGAACTTGGGTCATTTATAAGCACCATAATAGCAACAATCCTTAGGGAAAGCTTTAGGTGAAATATTACCCAAGGTAGCTCCAAGGAACATGTGAATCATGAAACATGAACTCAAATTATGAAGAATGACATAATACCGCCTTCAATGATACGGAAGAAAAAAATTACACTCCGGATTACAATATGAAGAAAGCTTGAGCTTCTTAGAAAAGAATCTCGATGAACACTTCGAGAAGGAAATTAAATCCTTGATGAATCCAATATGTAGAACCTTCATGAAGAACTCCGGTAAACAAAAGATAGCGAAAAGAAAGAGAAGTTGAAAACACAAGGTGAAACCATGTAATGATTTAGATGGATCTCCGTGATAATTAGAGCTTGGAACTCCGGGAAAGAAAGATGAGCTATTGGAACCAAGAATAAGAATGATGAGCCACTCCGGAAAAACAGGAATTGAATAAACTCGATGAAACAAGAATAAGAATTACATTATGCCTATCCTTCACCAATTAAATTGATGACAATCAACGGCTTCAACATATTACTTATTCTCTTTGAAAAGGATTAAGATAGATATAGCATAAACTCAATGGACCACCGGTAGGATTGAAACAACGAATGAATTGATATGATGAAGAAGGAAGAGAACTCTTGAGCAAACCACCGTAAGAATTGAAAAGAACGATTAAAACATGAAGAAACACCGGGAAGGATTAGCAATTATACCTCCGCAAAAAAGTCAACGCGGGATCGAGCGGAGCGGGGCGACGCGGTGCGGGATGGATCCGGCCGTTTGGTTGGAGGGATGGGTGGATCTCGTCCATCTTCACCAGATCCGGGTCAACCCCGACTCCGGCGACCTCTAGGCTCCGGTGATCGCCGGAGAGGATGGAGGAAGACACGAGGCGGCGCGAGGAGGTCAGGGCCGGCCGAGTGGCGTGGTCGGCGGCGAGAGGCGGCGGCGAGGGAGCTCGGTGGCGGCGCCGGAGCGAGGCGGACGGCGGCCGGGGCACAAGGTGCGGCGAGCGGCGGACGGCGGCGACGGCGACCATGGCGGCGGGGCGGCGAGGTACAGGCGGCGGGGACGCGGTGGCGCGCCGGCGACGAAGGCAGCGGCCGGTGGGCGCGGACGTCGAGCGGAGGTGCGGCGAGCGAGTGGCGGCGGCCGGCGGATCTAGGCCCGCGCGGGCCCACGATGGGCTCCGCGGGCCGGCGGCGCGAGGACGGCGGCGGCGGACAGGTGGCGCGGCGCGTTTGGAGGAGGGTGGCGGCGGACATGTCCGGCACGCGGGGTGGACGTGTCCGTCGGTGCGAGAAAGTGGGATCTAGGGTTTCGTCCGCGAAAATGGACGGGGACAGCATATTTATAGGTAGAGGGAGCTAGGAGAGTCCAAATGAGGTGCGGTTTTCGGCCACGCGATCGTGATCGAACGCTCTAGATGATGGAGAGGGTTTAGGTGGGTTTTGGGCCAAATTGAAAGGGTGTTGGTCTGCAACACACAGGAGGCCTTTTCGGTTCCTCGGTTAACCGTTGGAGCATCAAACGATGTCCAAATGGTACGAAACTTGACAGGCGGTCTACCTGTAGTAAACCAAGGCCGCTTGGCAAGTCTCGGTCCAATCCGGAAATGTTTAATACCCACACATGAATGAAAGGTAGAAATGACCACCGGAGGAGAAACGAAGCGCCGGAATGCAAAACGGACAACGGGGAAAATGCTCGGATGCATGAGACGAACATGTATGCAAATGAAATGCACATGATGACATGATATGCAATGCATGACACGCAAGCAATGACAAGGCAACAACAGCGAATAACTGGACGACACCTGGCACATCGGTCTCGGGGCATTGCAGTTATTAAGCATAAGGTGAGTCAGAGGAAACAACCGAAAAGGTCATTCAAGGAGTTTTGCAGTGTTTAAGATTTGAGTAAGTCACTCACCAAAGATTGCTGAGACCATTCGAGATATCTGGCGCTTTAAGTGGGATAGTTCAGCCGTTGTTTCCGCCAGCGATGCCTCTGCTGTCTCGACCCGGGTCACCAGTGCGGCCTTTTCATCAGCCCAAATTTTCTTCTCCGATTCAAAATTTTGCTTCAGCTTCTCTTGTTCAGAGACGCTGAATTCGAATTTGGAGTTAGCCTTTTGAGTTTCAGTCTCCTGGGCTGCCACGCGGTTCTTTAGGTCAACAATTTCCGATTCAAATTGACTTATCATGACCTGCATTGCACCAGATAACACTCAAGATTACGGTAAATAGTGTTAAGTCCCAAGCACTTTGCAAGCAAAGATATTTGGCACTTGGGGGCTAATGCATCCTGAAGAATTTTTTCAATTACTACTCCGGGTTATGGAAATTAAAGTCCCAAACACTTTGCAAGCAAAGATGTTTAGCACTTGGGGGCTAATGTGTATCGCAAATATTACCGGGTTACAAGTCTTTTTCCTAAGCCGGATAAGCAGTGCTAGGCAATTTTCAAAAGTCTACAGAATATTTGCTTATAAGCAATAGACTTGGGGGCTGGTACAGTAAGTATGGTTAAAGAAGGCTAGCATAAGTCATACCTTAGATTTCTGATGTATCTGCTTCACCACGTCAATTTCCAGGTCACGACTGCTATGTACTTGATTGATATAGCCGGAGACGATCTCTCCGATACTCAAATGAGTATAGTCAGTGACGTCCAGCTTGGTCTTTCGGTGTTCTACCAACTCCTCTTTAGAACACTGGCAAGTACAGATGGCTGTGCCGGTTCAACAAACTGAGTTTTGAGGATCTCAACTTCCGGATCACTTGCTTTGGCGGGGCTAGGAGCCTCCGGGTTACCAGACTTGTTGAAGATTTGCTCAGAAGGCGGGTCAGAGGAAGATATAGGAGCGTCATCACATGGTTGAGGCGGCGACTCATGAGCAGAAGCATCAGGAGCAGCTGTACCCAGCTCTGGTTCAGTCACAACCGGCTCTTGGGGCGGCTTATTCTTCTTTGCCCTTTTGCTGGGTTTTACTTGCACACTGCAGAAAAAGTAGACAGATTAAATACGAAAAGTATGAGTAAAATAAAGGCATGAGGTACAACAAGTTTATATTACCCGGGAGCAATTTTGAAGGCTAGCATGTTGGACTGCATAGACTCACCGGAGGAAGGTGAAATATCCTGATAATTGGAGTCAAAAAAATGAGAGGATAACGAATGAAACCCGCCAAAAGAAAAAGAAGGTGTGAATCGGAGGTAACCTCAGTCTGGCGTTTCCTGGTCACATCAGGTAAGCCGGAGGAGAGTTCCGCGTCTTTGCTGGTCCGGGTCTGCCTCCGGCTCTCATAAATCTGTCGCTTCAAAAGAAAGTCAGGATCTTGGTAAGCCAAAGGATGTGAAAATCTTACTTTCCGAGTTACTCTTCGAATTTTCTGACGCGGCTGAAGCTCGGAGTCGGAGGAGATTATAATTACCTCTTCCTCGACGGGTTGGCTGTTGCCCGTGTCTTCCTGAAAGAAGGTTAGTATCAGTAAGGTAGTGATAAAGGAGAAAGGGAAATTCAAAGGTTACCTCTTCCTCATTATCATCAGCATCATCAAGCTGAAACAGCTCAGAGGCGCTTGGCTTCCTCTTCCTTGAGGTGGTGGGCTTGGTGGTTTTCTTTTCGGCTCTCTTGGCCGCCCTGGCTTTCTTGGATGCCTCATGATCATATTGGGTTTTCCAGAAGTTATCATTTGCCTGTAAAAGGTTATAACGAGTTATGCATAAGAATACAGCCTAACAGGATAAAAAAGATAATAATAAACCGGCGGCTGGAAACTTACTGCAGGGGCCGGGTTCTTCTGGCAAAAAGGTAGTAAGCCGAAGGCGTTACTATTCACTGTGCCCTCCTTCAGCAAGGACTGAGTTGTAGCTTCCACTACGTCATCTGGTAAATCGTCAGGGCTATGACGCTGAGGGTCATCTTTCTCACCTGAGTAATTACACATTAAGCCGGGGCGGCGGCTTAACGGAATTATTCTCCAAGCAACTCAGATTCGGACCAGGTCAATGCCATCTAAGCCGTTCCCTAAAAGAGCTTTTATCTTCTTGATTTTGGGGGTGAGTGGCAGACGTTTAGTAGTTGTCAACTTATCCGGCAGCGGGTGAGTAGGTTCAAGGCGCAATGCACGGAAGCCGGGCAGCGGGTTTTCACCAGCCGGAGAAGTGTCCTGGCAGTAGAACCACGTTTGGTTCCAGTCCTTTGGATGACTCGGCAGTTCAGCATAAGGGAAAAGGCAGTCTCTTCGTCGCTGAATCGAGATGCCACCAAGTTCTAGACTGGGTCCATTGGCGTGTTCATTCTGCCGGTTCAAATAGAACAACTCCCTGAACAAAAGTAGGCTGGGTTCTTCTCCAAGGTAGACCTCACAGAAAACTTGAAAGTTGCAGATATTTGACACCGAGTTGGGCCCGATGTCTTGATGTCTTAAGTCAAAGAAGTGCAAAACGCTCTAAAGAATTTTGAACCGGGAGGAGCAAATCCCCGGCTCATGTGATCGGTGAAAATGATCACCTCCCCTTCCTTGGGTTGTGGTTTCTCTTCAGATGGGTCAGGAGCGCGATAAGACATGACATCCTTCTTGGGCAGATGGCCAGACTTTACAAACTCGGACAGTTTGCTCTCTGTAACAATGGATGGGACCCAGTTGAAAGTAATCAGAGGCTTAACAGCTTTGGGTGCCATTGGGTAACTTGAAGCCTACAACAAGATAAAGGAAATTTTCCGGTTCATTATAACCCGGAGAATAAGCATTATTGGGTTATCTGAGATGGCGGCTTAAGAAGGGGCCTAATGACATACAGGTAACTATGTGATAATGATTAGCAACTGCAGGTACTAAAGATGATTAAGGTTTTCTTAAGTCGCCATAAGCAAGTGGTGCTGACAACCGGTATTATTTTAAACCGGTCACATGAATTATTATGGCTGAAGCAGAGTCAACAGATGTGGTTTTTTGGTTAAGTATGGAACAAACAGGTTTCACAAGTTGCAATCATTATTTTGGATCAAACGAGGTTCTGAGAAAGAAAATATTTCTAGACCTAAAAACAGTACAGAGAAGTTCATATACTCGCGGAGGGTTTCCAAAACAAGGGAAATGAGATCTGTTCTTATACAGGATAAGTACAAATATTTTCCGCAGCAGTTCTATGTTGTTTCTATAATCTAAATCAAAGCATTGGAGGTGAAACTAATGGAGATCTGCGTCGGGCGGTGATGAACACCGACGAACTCAAGACGATTTCAAAGCAGATCTAAGAAAGGGGAAAAGAGGAACTCACAGATGCGGAAGAGCTGCGGAGGGTCGCCGTCGTTTTTCTGGTCGAAATCAGGGTGATGCGGCGGCCTGAGTCGGTGAAGACGAGGGGTTCGACGGCGGCGGCGGCGGAGCTTGAGCAGCAAAGGAAGAAGTGTGAGGAGGAAGATGACTGAAGGAAAATGAGAAGGCCTAGGTCGCATCTATTTATAAGGAGGGGCCGACCAAGATGGCGTGAGAAACGAGGAGACCAAAGCATCATTATCCAGCGGCCCCGATGCCTCGATTCTCGGGATGGTCAGTAAAGGCAAAGATTTGTTGAAGGATATGGCGGAATAAAATATGAATTTTATTGAAGATGACGTCACAGAGATTTGACCCGGATCCAGATGATGACGTCACGGCGGGTTAGAATTTCCGCGCAAAACAGAGGACTAAAGGGCTAGCTTATAAGGTTTTTAAAGATTGACATGAACCGGTTCAAATCAATCTAGGGCCTAATGTTGGGGATATGACTATTTACGTAAGCCGCCCAGGAGGGGTCGGGTTACGCAAAGAGAAGCCCATCTGAAGCCCAAGACCAAGACGTGAAGATGGCGGTTCAGTAAAGGGTCTAGTGGCCCACAGACGATTTATGGCCCATGGTGATAAACCGCCATGAGCGCGCGACTTGTATTGTAAGGTAGAAATAACTAGTCACCGAGCCGGACACTATTTATGAGCCGGCCGGGACTCTATAAGCCGTAGGGCGTCAGCCCGTGTATATAAGGGGATGACCCGCTGGCGGCTTAGAAAAAGAAGAAACAAGAGATCGAGAACCGGGCATAGCATATCTCGCTCCCTGGTCATCGAAACCTCAAGCAATTCCAACCCAACTAGACGTAGGCCTTCCTTCACCGTAAGGGGCTGAACTGGTATAAACCTCACGTGTCCTTTGTCCCGATTAACCCCTTTAAGCTTCCTAGTAGCGATGGCTCCACGATCAAGTCCTTGCAAGAGGACATCTGCCGTGACAATTCCACGACACAACCATTATTCTCTGATTTAAATGAATAACTGTTTCGCATCAAACAAGATCCAGATATAATGTTCATGCTTAACGCTGGCACCAAACAACAATTATTTAGGTCTAATACTAATCCTGAAGGTAGATGTAGAGGTAGCGTGCCGACCGCGATCACATCGACTTTGGAACCATTTCCCACGCGCATCGTCACCTCGTCCTTAGCCAATCTTCGCTTAATCTGTATCCCTGTTTCGAGTTGCAAATATTAGCAACAGAACCAGTATCAAATACCCAGGTGCTACTGCGAGCATTAGTAAGGTACACATCAATAAAATGTATATCACATATACCTTTGTTCACCTTGCCATCCTTCTTATCCGCCAAATACTTGGGGCAGTTCCGCTTCCAGTGACCAGTCTGCTTGCAGTAGAAGCACTCAGTTTCAGGCTTAGGTCCAGGTTTGGGTTTCTTCTCTTGAGTAGCAACTTGCTTGCTATTCTTTTTGAAGTTCCCCTTCTTCTTTCCTTTGCCCTTTTTCTTGAAACTAGTGGTCTTGTTGACCATCAATACTTGATGCTCCTTCTTGATTTCTACCTCCGCAGCTTTTAGCATTGCGAAGAGCTCGGGAATAGTCTTACTCATCCCTTGCATATTATAGTTCATCACGAAGCTCTTGTAGCTTGGTGGCAGTGATTGGAGAATTCTGTCAATGATGCAATCATCTGGAAGATTAACTCCCAATTGAATCAAGAGATTATTATACCCAGACATTTTGAGTATATGCTTACTGACAGAACTGTTCTCCTCCATCTTGCAGCTATAGAACTTATTAGAGACTTCATATCTCTCAATCCGGGCATTTGCTTGAAATATTAACTTCAACTCCTGGAACATCTCATATGCTCCATGACGTTCAAAACGTCGTTGAAGTCCCGATTCTAAGCCGTAAAGCATGGCACACTGAACTATCGAGTAGTCATCAGCTTTGCTCTGCCAGACGTTCATAACATCTGGTGTTGCTCCAGCAGCAGGCCTGGCACCCAGCGGTGCTTCCAGGACGTAATTCTTCTGTGCAGCAATGAGGATAATCCTCAAGTTACGGACCCAGTCCGTGTAATTGCTACCATCATCTTTCAACTTTGCTTTCTCAAGGAACGCATTAAAATTCAACGGAACAACAGCACGGGCCATCTATCAACAATCAAACATGAACAAGCAAGATACTATTAGGTACTAAGTTCATGATAAATTTAGGTTCAATTAATCATATTATTAAAGAACTCCCACTTAGATATACATCCCTCTAATCCTCTAAGTGATTACGTGATCCAAATCAACTAAACCATGTCCGATCATCACGTGAGATGGAGTAGTTTCATTGGTGAACATAACTATGTTGATCATATCTACTATATGATTCACGCTCGACCTTTCGGTCTCTGTGTTCCGAGGCCATATCTGTATATGCTTGGCTCATCAAGTATAACCTGAGTATTCTGCGTGTGCAACTGTTTTGCACCCGTTGTATTTGAACATAGAGCCTACCACACCCGATCATCACGTGGTGTCTCAGCACGAAGAACTTTCGCAACGGTGCATACTCAGGGAGAACACTTCTTGATAATTAGTGAGAGATCATCTTATAATGCTACCGTCAATCAAAGCAAGATAAGATGCATAAAAGATAAACATCACATGCAATCAATATAAGTGATATGATATGGCCATCATCTTCTTGTACTTGTGATCTCCATCTCTGAAGTACCGTCATGATCACCATCGTCACCGGCGTGACACCTTGATCACCATCGTAGCATCGTTGTCGTCTCGCCAATCTTATGCTTCCACGACTATCGCTACCGCTTAGTGATAAAGTAAAGCATTACAACGTAGTTGCATTGCATACAATAAAGCGACAACCATATGGCTCCTGCCAGTTGCCGATAACTCGGTTACAAAACATGATCATCTCATACAATAAAATTTAGCATCATGTCTTGACCATATCACATCACAACATGCCCTGCAAAAACAAGTTAGACGTCCTCTACTTTGTTGTTGCAAGTTTTACGTGGCTGCTACGGGCTTAATCAAGAACCAATCTTACCTACGCATCAAAACCACAACGATAGTTTGTCAAGTTTGGTTGCTGTTTTAACCTTCGCAAGGACCGGGCATAGCCACACTCGGTTCAACTAAAGTTGGAGAAACTGTCACCCGCTAGCCACCTTTGTGCAAAGCACATTGGGAGAACCGGTCTCGCGTAAGCGTACGCGTAATGTCGGTCCGGGCCGCTTCGTCCAACAATACCGCCGAACCAAAGTATGACATGCTGGTAAGCAGTATGACTTATATCGCCCACAACTCACTTGTGTTCTACTCGTGCATATAACATCAACACATAAAACCTAGGCTCGGATGCCACTGTTGGGTTTCGTAGTAATTTCAAAAAAATTCCTACGCACACGCAAGATCATGGTGATGCATAGCAACGATAGGGGAGAGTGTGATCTACGTACCCTTGTAGACCGACAGCGGAAGCGTTAGCACAACGCGGTTGATGTGGTCGTACGTCTTCACGGCCCGACCGATCAAGCACCGAAACTACGGCACCTCCGAGTTTTAGCACACGTTCAGCTCGATGACGCCCCCCCGACTCTGATCCAGCAAAGCGTCGGGGAAGAGTTCCGTCAGCACGACGGCGTGGTGACGATCTTGATGTTCTACCGTCGCAGGGCTTCGCCTAAGCACCGCTACAATATTATCGAGGATTATGGTGGAAGGGGGCACCGCACACAGCTAAGAAAACGATCACGTGGATCAACTTGTGTGTCTAGGGGTGCCCCCTACCCCCGTAAATAAAGGAGCAAGGGGAGGAGGCCGGCCGGCCCTATAGGCGCGCCAAGGAGGAGTCCTCCTCCTAGTAGGAGTAGGACTCCTACTAGGAGGGGGAAGGAAGTGGGGAGGGAGAAGGAAAGGGGGGCGCCGCCCCCCCCCTCTCCTAGTCCAATTCGGACCAGGGGAGGAGGCATGCGGCCCACCCTGGCTGCCCTTCTCTCTCTCCACTAAGGCCCATATGGCCCATTACTTCTCCCGGGGGGTTCCGGTAACTCTCCGGTACTCCGGTTTTCTCCGAAATCACCCGGAACACTTCCGGTGTCTGAATATAGCCATCCAATATATAAATCTTTATGTCTCGACCATTTTGAGACTTCTCGTTATGTCCGTGATCACATCCGGGACTCCGAACTAACTTCAGTACATCAAAACTCATAAACTCATAATATAACTATCATCGAAACCTTAAGCGTGCGGACCCTACGGGTTCGAGAACAATGTAGACATGACCGAGACATGTCTCCGGTCAATAACCAATAGCGGAACCTGGATGCTCATATTGGCTCCCACATATTCTACGAAGATCTTTATCGGTCAGACCGCATAACAACATGCGTTGTTCCCTTTGTCATCGGTATGTTACTTGCCCGAGATTCGATCGTCGGTATCTCAATACCTAGTTCAATCTCGTTACCGGCAAGTCTCTTTACTCGTTTCGTAATACATCATCTCGCAACCAACTCATTAGTTGCAATGCTTGCAAGGCTTATGTGATGTGCATTACCGAGAGGGCCCAGAGATACCTCTCCGACAATCGGAGTGACAAAAACTAATCTCGAAATACGCCAACCCAACATTTACCTTTGGAGACACCTGTAGAGCTCCTTTATAATCACGCAGTTATGTTGTGACGTTTGGTAGCACACAAAGTGTTCCTTCGGCAAACGGGGGTTGCATAATCTCATAGTCATAGGAACATGTATAAGTCATGAAGAAAGCAATAGCAACATACTAAACGATCGGGTGCTAAGCTAATGGAATGGGTCATGTCAATCACATCATTTTTCTAATAATGTGATCCCGTTGATCAAATGACAACACATGTCTATGGTTAGGAAACATAACCATCTTTGATTAACGAGCTAGTCAAGTAGAGGCATACTAGTGACGTTTAGTTTGTCTATGTATTCACACAAGTATTATGTTTCCGGATAATACAATTCTAGCATGAATAATAAATATTTATCATGATATAAGGAAATAAAATAATAACATTATTATTGCCTCTAGGGCATATTTCCTTCACTTTTCACCTGGTTGTCATAGCCCAGCCCATAGCTACACCCCCAACACAGTCCCGACCCAACCCACCCCAAGATTCCCTCTGTGTCGGCCCGACGTTGCCGTTTCCCCCCTCCGAGACACGGCGGCAGCGACGCCCGTGAGGGGAGGGGCACACCCCGGAGCCGCGTGCCGGGTGCCTGCGCCTGCCACCACGCTTCCACAACCGTAGGAGGGCCGACCGCAACACCTGGCGGCATTGCTACCCCCCCCCCCCCCCCAGGTACCCTGTCCCGTCTCCCCTCTCCGTAACACGACGGAAGCGACGCCCAAGAGGGGGAAATCGATATATATATATATATATATATATATATATAATCGAGATATGTTTTCTGTACATAAGGCACATTTAAGTTAATCTAATTATTTTGGAAAAAAATAAAAAGGAAAAAGAGAAAACAAATAAAATATGAAAAAATATTAGAAATCTATGCCTACGGCTATGCCGTCAGCATAGCTACAGCCACAGAAGGGTAGAGCCATGGATCGATGACGTGGCGTATGGCGCGGATCGATGATGTGGCACCGTCCATGGGCCAAGCCTATGCCGACGGCAAGGCTGTCGGCATAGATATGCCACCCCACGTACTGGTGAGCGTTTCGGATCGTTGACGTGGCAGATCACGCGGATCGATGACGTGGCAGATATGCCGACGGCCACCGTTAGGCCCCGTCGGCGTAGGCTTCACGCCGTCAAAGGATCTCGCTGCCCGGGCAGTCGGGCCCACAGATATGCTGAAGGCATCCTCTATGCCGACGGCCGCCGTAGGCATATTTATTGGGATGCCGACGGCCCTTCTGTGCCGACGGACCCCGTCGGCATAGGTGGATGTATGCCGACGGCTTTCCTACGCCGACGGCCTGGCCTGGACCGTCGGGATAGATCCGTCGATGCCGACAGGGGCCGTCGGCATAGATTTGGCCGTCGGCAATTGGGTAAATTCTGGTAGTGACTGTCCCGTACGACGAGGCCCCATCCGCCTTCGCCTGAGCTCTGTTGGACTGCGGCGTCTACGTTGATCTTCAGCACCTCCTGGGGGCACTCCTTTGTCAGACATCCCACCCGCGCACTAAACACTTCTGGGCTCAAACGCTTCTTTTGGTGATTTGCATTGTTCCTTTCCGCCCACCAAGTCCACAGCAGGCATATCGTACGCATCTTGATTTATTCCGGCAGTTTAATCACAGCCGTTAGTAGCTCCATAGGTGTATCACAATGCAGGAGACATTGTCTAGTGTATTCGAGTCCGCAGTGCCGCCATACGCTCTTGACCTCCTTGCATCGCAAAAATAAATGTCCCCCATCTTCAGCTTGCCGACGGCAGAGATGGCACATGACATCGAGCTCCACCCCGATCCGTTCAATGTTGCGCCGCAGGGGGTGGCTGTTGTGCGCGAGTCTCCACATAAAATGATGGACCCGAGGAGGGCAAGGTACCTTCCAGATCGCCCGCCAAAACACGGATTTGTCCTCCAGCCCAGCCGAACTCTCCCCCCTCTGCCGTGTTTTTTGCAGGTTCAGTAGTTGTACATACACCCTGTATGCCGATCGCACCGAGAAGAGGCCTTTGGTGTCGTAGTGCCAGGCTACAAAGTCCTCGAAGTGGTCACAGATGGGGATGTTCAAGACCGTCTTTGCATCATCTTGGCAGAACGTTTGCTGAACTAGTTCGACATCCCACCTGTTTGTGGCAGGATCAAGCAAGTCTGCCACCCTTGTCAGAAGATGAGCACCCTGGAGAGTCCTGGGACGCCATGTATCGCTCGAGGGCAGCCAAGGATCCTGCCATATGTTGATTCTTTCCCCTGTCCCAACCCTCCAGATCATGCCGGCTTTGACAACCTCAATTCCTTGGAGAAGACTACGCCAAACATAGCTCATATCTCGTAATGCCACGGCTTTCAGGACATCACCCTGAGGATAATACTTAGCTTGGAGCACTCTTGCACAAAGGGACTCTGGGAACTGCACCAGACGCCAGATTTGGCGCGACAACATAGCAATATTGAACGCATGCAAATCACGGAAGCCGAGCCCTCCTTGTTCCTTTGGCAGTGACATTTTCTCCCACCCCACCCAGTGGGGGCGTTCCTCCTCATCCTGATTAGCCCACCAGAAGTTGCACACCATTTGGCTAATACTCTCGCATAGCGCTTTCGTGAGATCGAAGCAAGACATGGCATAGGTCGGAACTGCTTGGATAACCGCTTTGATGAGAACTTCCTTACCCGCCTTCGATAACAGCTTGATTTTCCATCCCTTCAGGATCTCCCATATCCTCTTGCGCAGATACTCGAAACATTTCTGCCGTGACTGTCCCACATAGCTGGGAAGGCCAAGGTATTTGCCTTGCAAGCATTCAGCCCGCAACCCTAGTAGGGACAAAAACTGGGCTTTCAAACGGCTTGGGGTGTTCTTACTGAACAAAACAACAGACTTGTCTCTATTGATCATCTGGCCAGACCCCCACTCATAGACCTGGAGTATATGGTTGATGGTCTATACACTCTCCGGCGTGGCCTCAAATAGCAGCAACGAATTGTCGGCGAACAGGAGATGGCTGATGGCCGGAGCACCGTCGGCCACCACAATGCCTTGGATCTGCCCTGTGTTCTCGGTGTGTTGTAGGAGTGCTGACAGCCCCTCTACACATAATAGGAAAAGATATGGCGAGATTGGGTCCCCTTGGCGAAGGCCCCTGTCCGGTTCAATTTCGTCAGTGCATGACCCGTTTATTTTGAACCTGTATCTCACTGTCCGTGTGCACTTGTTGATCAACTCCACAAACTCCCTGGTGAACCCTAGCTGAAGCATGATCTTCTCAAGAAAGCACCACTCGACGCGGTCATACGCTTTACTCATGTCCAGTTTCAAAGCTGCATATGATTTCTTCCCCGTCCTCTTTCTTTTTAGAAAGTGTGTCATCTCATAGGCAAGAATTGTGTTATCTGAGATTAGTCGTCCCGGTACGAAGGCACTCTGGTTCGGTGAGATGATCTCCCCAAGAATGCACTTCAACCTGTTGGCAATGACCTTGGACACGAGCTTATACACCACGTTGCAGAGGCTAATAAGGCGTAGATCCTTCAAAGTCTCTGGGTTCTGCACCTTTGGGATTAGCACTACAAGAGTGTTGTTCCATCCCTCAGGCATACTGCCGCCACGCAACACATGTAGCACCTCATGTACCACCTCATCACCCACCAGGTTCCAGTAGTGCTTGTAGAAAACCGCCGGGAGACCATCCATGCTCGGAGCCTTTAGGTCACCAATATCATCAAGGGCTCGTTTCACTTCCTCCCTCGTATATTCCCTTGTAAGAAAGTCATTCATTTGGGCGGTCACTTTTGGTGCAATATGAGACAAAATTTCCGGCGCATCAGTACCTGCCACGGGGGTAAACAAGAAGGAAAAGTAGTTAGTAACCAGGGCCTTCATTCCTTCTTCATCCTCCACAACTACTCCGTCCTCCCTTCTAAATTTCTTTATGGTGTTCTTCCTCTTCCTCTCCGACGCATATGCCTGGAAATAGCTCGTATTTCTATCGCCCTTCATCTACGCCATGTTTCTTCAGGTACGCACTTATACACAGAGCAATTTCAAAAACAAGCTGCGGGCTACCGCTTCCTGCGAGAATTTCTTGGAATATATATACGATATATATATATATATATATATATATATATATATATATATATATATATATATATGGTATACATAGAGAGATGCTACACTTACGGGAAATTTCTACGGAAAACTCTTACGGGGCTGAGCTGGAGGCATAGGGATTAATCATGCGCCTGGCCCCACGGTTAAATGCAGAGTGGGCAGTTGATTTTATTGGCACACGATCATCCCGTAACTTTGTTGTGTAACCATAGCCCCATAAGTGTAGCATTTTTGGTATATATATGCTAGTTAGTACTTCGAAAATTCCTGAGAAAATGGTGCATGTGACGTGACACGTGAGTGTGCATGCGACACAAAAATGCTAGACTTACGGGCTGCCAAGTACGGTCGCATATACGGGCTCAAAGGTCCAGAAAACTAACTCCTCCTGATTAATCAACCCCCTCCCAATTTTAACCGTTGGATTTAGTCCTGGCCATGGGAAGCCCGGCCTGGCCTGACGCTACTCCCAGGCCGGGCTCAGGCCTAGATTTTGAGCCTGATGGCCAGGCCGGGCCTAGACCCGTCATTTTTGCAAATTCCTAAAGGGGCCCAGCCCGAGGCCCGAGGCCTACTGAGTTTTTACGTGTTTGGGCTGGGCTCGGGCCTAAAAACCAGGCCTGATGGCGGGGCCGGGCCCAGGCCTGGGTTTTTTGCCTCGGGCTTGGCTCGGCCCGACCCGAGGTTTGCCCAGGTATGTGTTGGGTGTAGATTACCCGTAGGTCGTCCGTGGATGTAGCTTTGCTCTTTTTTCTGTTGGCACCTGCGACACAAACCAAGCAAAAAATCGATGCGTCCAGAATCAAACCTCACAAGGACTCAAATAATTAGTGAAGACACGGCAGATAGCACACCACAACAAACCATCTCTGGCTGATTCTAGATCGTGCGCATGTGGTGCGTACGAAGGGTCTAGCTCGGCCGGTTGGTGCTCTCAACTTGTCGGCGGCGGCTTGTTGAGACCACCGGAATAAATGTTGTGTGTTGATACGCGGTCATGCCACATCATCAAGTGTGTAGGTGTGCGACAGTAGTTGCCAGGAAGGTAGCTTTGGATTTATCCATGTATTTATTGTTGAGCTCTGTTGAAAATATAATAAAATGGTTGTGTGCACCGCCAGATGCAAAGACCGGGGGTAATCCTTCATTTCGAAAAAAGAACGAAACCTCTTATGGACTTTTCCCAAAATAACAAGCACCGGAGAAGAAAACATGTGCTCGTGACTGACTTCTGGTAGGGTTGTCCCCCAAGGCAGCGCTAGTAGTTGGTTGACTTTGTTGATCTTCTTTGTGTTGACCAAGCAATTCAAACCTTGGTAATTGAAGTCACGGCCATATGTCCTTTAAGCAGCTCAATGAAGTCATGCAAAGAGTCCTCACCCTTGGTCACCAAAGCACACCCCTTTGCCACACCCCACTTTTTCTACGGTGTTTAGAAGTAAAACTCAGTTGCCACCTGGCGGATCTTCGAAGGAAAATCGGAGCGGGCCAGCCCAAAGGAGAGAATTGCATATGATGGGCTTGGCTAGGCTCCAAAGAATAGCTAAAAAAAGTGCAAAAAATTGGACGGGCCATGGTCTAGTTCCGCCCTAAGTCCCTATCTAAGCTCTGCTCGTGGCCACCTTGTCCTCCCTACCTTGGTCCCCATCTTTTGCCACCAACAACGCCTTTGACGCTAGTATCGAACCATGAGCGATTGTGTGAGCCAGAACCTTGCAAAGAGGCTGGTATCGACCATCACAACCTTCGTCAGAATCTTCAAAAGACCTCGCATACTCTGGAGTTTTGATGTTCGTTACATGAGCAACAGCAGAAGCCTTTCGACCAAGTTAGTGACGAAAAACTGAAGTTGGCTAGTAGCACAACCATAAAAAATTTCTTTTGGTTGGTTTTCGGGTTTGTCAGAAGGAGGTTTAACTTTCCACATTTGCTATTAATAGTCGGAGGTTGGCGAATATGGGCATGGTGTTGTGCGGGCGGCGGCATCTCGGAGCAGGAGGCGGCTCAGACAGGGCGAGACGCCATGACGGCGATGCTGGCCATAGGTGATGTGAGACAACGGTTAGGCCAGTGCCGGTGCCCGGAGGACTGGTCGATTGGGCGGGAGAAAGACAACGACACGGGGCGGGAGAAAGACAATGACGGCGAGGAAGGGAGAAGAATGGCACGTGGCACGGCTAACTGAAACTAAGAAAAAATCAGTCGTGTGGTTTGTGGAAGATAGTCGGCCCCTTATTATAATTTTTCAACAAGTCTACAAAAGGTATTCTTATTCTTTTTTTTTTTGTGTGTGTGTGCGCGCGCGCGCACGGGAACCCGGTACAGGTATTTTCGTCCTGCAGAGCAGCTTGAGGAAAACAAAGACGTGGAGACCGGAGAGCCACATGTGAGCGTCTCTTGTTTTCTCATTGGACGTAGGACTTCTGGGGCCAAGCAGCCGGCCGGAGCTCGCGGCCCGCGAGGAAGCCGGAGTACCAGCGAGCCGAGCTCCTCTCGTACCTCCTCCTCGCCGCGTCGCCCATGTCGACGCCGCACAGGCCAAACCTCAGCCGGTAGCCGAAGAGGAACTCGAAGACGTCCAGGAACGACCACACGAAGTATCCCCGCGCGTTCGACCCGTTCCTGCAACACAGTTTTCATCAGAAGAAAATAAAAAGCAGAGGAAGGCGAGGAAGAAGACGACGGAGAAGAGAAGCTGCATGTGCACCGTATGGAAAGGTACAAGCTTTCCAGGTAATCCTGCAGGAACTCCGCTCTGTCCTCGTCCTCGTCGTCGCTGTCGGCCTTGCTCGAGGTGCCGGGGGCGTCTGCGTATCCTGAACCAAGAATCAACAGTTCATTCTGTTGCCTCATGGCAGCATCTGTGAGGATTCAGATGTTACCATTTTCATGGATCCACACAGGGGGGTTCCCGTAGTGGAGTTTCAGGTGCTCCAGCAGCTTCCTCAGAGACCACGGGGCGGTCTCAACCTCGCCCTGCACATGTTGCATTAAGGAGATCATCATGGGCGCAGGATGAGGAATGAGATGATACGACATGCGCAGGCAGAAACGATCTCCTGCATCATATGCTTGGTTATACCGTGGTTATGTCTGACGATGGATCTGCATCATCAGGAGAAGAGCATCAACATGGCAGGCAAGTCAATCAGACCAATCTGCACAGCTGTCTGCAGAAACTTGCTATTCTGAATGCTAATAACCGAAGTCAGGGCTCATTACTTTGGACGGCTGCATCCACGTAGTAGTCCCTGGGTTCCTGACCGGAACTGGTGTCGATCGATCGCGCACGCATGATGAGATAGTGGTTGAAGCCGATGAAGTCGAACGATCCACGCACCTTGGCCGACTCCGGCGCCGGTAGAGCCGGCAATCGACGGCCCACCCTGCTCCTCATCACCGGAGGGTAGTCTCCGTACACCAACGGATGCATGAACCTGCCTCATATAACGGATGAAGGCAGCACTACTGTAAACTCTTCTTCTACTTCTTATTAGGAGCATATGATAGTATTGTTACTAACCATCCTATGTGGAAGTCATTCATCCTCACGGCAGCAGCTGCATCCTGGGGTGTGTCAGAAGCAGGCTCATGCCACCAGCCCAGCAGAGTGATCCCTATCTGGCCTCCCTGAGCTGCCTACATGATGATCAATTGATCATTTCAAACCCATGTTCAATCAACCATAACCTGCCATATGTGGCATGCATCAGAGACAACAAGAGAGTGTGACAACCAAAGAGACCTTGTACTTCTCTCTGTACAGGGACACTGCCGAAGCGTGTGCGAGCAGGAGATGGTGAGCTGCTATGTACGGCTCGGTCGAAGAATTCCCCTCGGCGCAGTCCGCGCCGAACGGATAGGAGCAGCGGCGCGGAGGTTGGGAGCCGTTGTCGTAGCCGCCGATCGGCTCTATGTTTGGCTCGTTGACGGTTACCCAGTGCTTCACTCTGTCCCCGAAGCTCTTGAAGCACACGTTTGCGTAAGCGGTGTAGTCTTCTCTGAAACGCATGTTAGAAAGTTAGAACAGCTAGAGAATTGATTCCTTCAGTGTATTGTCTGATTTTTCTTGCATGGTCATGATTTGTCCACATATGTTAGGTAGTAATTTGGGCAGTTACATGAATCTGGGGCTAAGTAGTCCACTGTATTCGTCCTGCAGTGCCTGAGGAAGATCAAAATGGTAGATGGTGACATGAGGCTGAATTCCTACGAAAAAATGACAGCGCAAGTAGCTGGATTAGCCAATATTTGAGAGAACACAATTATTTGTAGAATTCAATCTCACATCAGCAATAAGTGAGAGAAAAGTAACAACTTGTATACCATGTAGTATCAGCTCATCTATCAAATTATTGTAGTATTCCAAGCCCTTTCGGTTTATCTGTCCTCTTCCATCTACACAATTTGGTAGCGAGTATCAGAATTTTTCAGAAAAGTATTAATTGTGATCTACTGTAGTTGCCCACTAGCACGCTACTAGTACCTACCAGGAATAAGCCGGGGCCAGGAAATGGAGAATCTGTACGCGTCCAAACCCACCTTGTGCATAAGCTTTACATCTTCCTGAGATCAAAGGATTTGTTTTATGTTTGAAACCAAAGAGCCTGACGAACTTTTATCTACATGCACTCTATCTGAATTCTTTCAGAATTTCATGTTTGATTCACGCACAGCTAGTTAGTTCTTACCTTGTAGTGATGGTACTGATCTGCTGAAACATCTGCCGTGGATCCGTCAGACGAGTGACCTGTCATCGCAAACTTAGAATATTGGATTTATCACCAAGATTTGGACAGTAAATTAAGGGGCCTTCTACTGATTGCCGAAGCGTGAGTCCATGGTCTCTCCACTGCACGGACCTTGATGGGTGAAGGTGTCCCAGATGCTGGGCTTCCTTCCATCCTCTGCGGCCGCGCCTTCCACCTGACGTCGTCAAGGGTTTCAGCTCCTCACACGGTGCAGAACCAAGCGTGTGATATGGATGAATATGCAGTGCACCGCAAGACAGTACCTGGTAGGCCGAGGTGCCTGCGCCGAAGACGAACCCGTCGGGGAAGTCATGGCGGGTGAGCGCCGAGGCGTGTCTCGGAGCCAAGGCTGCGGCGGCGAAGAGGGCGGCGGCGACGGCGACGGGGAAGGGAAAGATCATCGGCATAAGTGCCGGCAGCACCGCGCCTTTGCGCTGCTCCTGTGGAGTGGGCGAGAGTGATTCAGTGTCCTGGCCACTCCTTTCTCTCTCCGTGTCCGTGGCGCGGTTGGTGCGCGGCGCTGTCGTGGGAGCGTCTTTAGCCGGGCCCTCTGCTCGGCCCTCATTTGTTCACACACTGTGTGACACTACTCAAACAGCAAAAATGCTAAACTTACCAAACCAGCTACGTTCTTTCCTTAACGCTAAACTAATCGCTCCTCTGATTTTCATGGGGTGGGCCTGGGCCTGTTTCCCCTCCAACCAAATCAGGCCAGGTCATCTTTTACGTAGGTTACGTAAAAATCTTTACGTAGATGTAGCAAAGCTCACTCAAACAGATCCCTCGTATCCATTTTGTGAAAGCGGGTTTGTCTGAGGCCAAGTGGTGGACAACATCCATCACATTAGACCCGGCAGGTCTGATCCACCCTCCCCCCCCCCCCCTCCTTCCTCCCAAGTTGATCAAATCGATGTTCTCTCTCCTGCGTCCGTCCTCCCTTTCCCGTGAACGCGTCATCGCCCTCCTTTGACCTTGCTCCGTGTCCGTGCCATCGACCTCCTTCATCGTCCAAGACGTCAATGCCTGGTCTGTTGTCCGTACGCCAAGGAGCTTGGTCCGGTGGTCCCTGCCATTGGAGATAAAGCGGAGACCATTGCCCAGAATGAGCGGCATGCCCGACAGCGCGCCCACTAGAAGGCCAGGAAGGAGGTGGCGACAAAGGAGTTCGGTCAGGAGTGGATGTCGGATAGGATGATGATTGAGAGTGAGATGATAGACATAAAGAACAGGAACAAGTGGCAAAAAATGAAGCTTGAGAAGGTGAAATTGTGTGTGACAGTTGAGCTTGAGAAAGAGAAGCTGAGGCTAACGAGGATCTAGTTGGCCAACACTAGCCTTGTGGATAACGTATCGAAGAACATGTTCATCGTCTATGTATGAATTATTGAATTTTATACAGTGTGCATTATATTGATCGAATGATTCACGTGCATATGTTTGCATGGATTTGAAATTTTAAAAATGGGATGTCCGGATGCCCGGGCGGATAAATGGCTCTGCCAGCTTCTATCCGCAGACCCGTCCACAACATATAAAGGTCAATTTTAGCCTACTTCGGCTGGAGATTCTCTGAGCCCCACTTTGAACATGACCTAGGAGGGTCTGACGGTTGATTTTTTTTAATTTTTAACAAATACTAACACATACATATATGTGCATTGCCACGGATCATTGTCCAGACCGTGGACCATCGTTGGAGAGTCGACATCGCCGTCTAACATCAACTGAAGAAGATGTGTCGCTTACTAGCTCATTGATAACGAATTCGCATGGGACAAAAATCTTGAAGGAATGGAAAATGGTTGGTGCAGTTTCAATGGTGAGCTGAAGGGAGCTAAATAGGGCAACTGATTCGGCGGGACGGGACCAAACTCTGTTGGGGAACGTTGCAGAAAACAAAAAATTTCCTACTCGTTTCACCAAGATCATCTAGGAGTTCATCTAGCAACGAGTCATCGGATGCATCTACATACCTTTGTAGATGGCGCACGGAAGCGTTCAAAAGAACGGTGATGATGTAGTCGTACTCGACGTGATCCAAATCACCGATGACCAGCGCCGAACGGACGGCACCTCCGCGTTCAACACACGTACGGGACGGGAGACGTCTCCTCCTTCTTGATCCAGCAAGGGGGGAGGAGAGGTTGATGAAGATCCAGCAGCACGACGGCGTGGTGGTGGATGCAGGGCGTCACAGAAGCAGGGCTTCGCCAAGACTACGAGGGAGAGACGTAACAGGGGGAGATGGAGGCGCCAGGGGCTGGTGTGAAATCCCTCCTCTTCCCCCCACTATATATAGGGGTGCCATGGGGGGGGCGCCGGCCCTAGTAGATGAGATCTACTAGGGGGGCGGCGGCCAAGGGGAGGTTTCCCTCCCCCCCAAGGCACCTAGGGGTGCCTTCCACCACATGGACTCTTCCATGGTGGAAACCCTAGGCGCATGGGCCTATAGGGGCTGGCGCCCCAGCCCACTATGGGCTGGGTTCCCTCCTATTTCAGCCCATGGGGCCCTCCGGGATAGGTGGCCCCACCCAGTGGACCCCGGGACCCTTCCGGTGGTCCCGGTACAATACCGGTGACCCCGAAACTCTCCAGATGGCCGAAACAGCACTTCCTATATATAATTATTCACCTCCAGACCATTCCGGAACTCCTCGTGACGTCCGGGATCTCATCCGGGACTCCGAACAACTTTCGGGTTACTGCATATTCATATCTCTACAACCCTAGCGTCACCGAACCTTAAGTGTGTAGACCCTACGGGTTCGGGAGACAAGCAGACATGACCGAGACGACTCTCCGGTAAATAACCAACAGCGGGATCTGGATACCCATGTTGGCTCCCACATGCTCCGGTAAATAACCAACACCGAGACGACCCGTAGTCTACCTTTATAGTCACCCAGTTACGTTGTGACGTTTGGTATACCCAGAGCACTCCTACGGTATCCGGGAGTTACATGATCTCATGGTCTAAGGAAAAGATACTTGACATTGGAAAAACTCTAGCAAACAAACTATACGATCTTGTGCTATGTTTAGGATTGGGTCTTGTCCATCACATCATTCTCCTAATGATGTGATCTCGTTATCAATGACATCCAATGTCCATAGTCAGGAAACCATGACTATCTGTTGATCAACGAGCTAGTCAACTAGAGGCTTACTAGGGACATGTTGGTGTCTGTTATTCACACATGTATTACGATTTCCGGATAACACAATTATAGCATGAATAAAGACAATTATCATGAACAAGGAAATATAATAATAATGCTTTTATTATTGCCTCTAGGGCATATTTCCAACAAACTCCCTCGTCGCTTATTTGGGAATGCGCACGAGCTCGCATCATCTCCCTCCTCGCATGAGCTCGGCATTATGGTCCCCTCCCGTGCACGTCGCGACTCTGACAGAGAGGAAACAGCCGATTCAACCGTTCCTGGCAAATTTGGCTGGGAGGTGCTTTAAGGTTCGTGTGGGTCAAGATTTCAGTGCAATACAGGCTACTGAACACACCCTAATGTATAGAGAAAAAGTTGAGATGCAAGAGATGAATAGATTTTCAACTACTACAGTGAATTTCGATGTAACTTTATGCTTTATCTTGCTCCTTTGTTGTTTCCTGTTGTTCGATGTTTTTAATCTAATTCATCAATAAAGCTAGGCCATTTGGAAAAAAAACATGTCTCGTACCCCCTTCACCCGCTCTCGTGACTTGAGAGATTAGAGTTTCTCGCTTCTTATCGGTGCTATCACAGGCCTACCTCGTCTCTTGCGGCCATAGGTGGAGGTGTGGTAGAACTCTGCCTTGCCGGCGGTAGGGTTGTTGCTTCAGTTTTTAGGTGTTTTTTGTGAACGTTTGGGGTTTGTGTTCTTCTCGGGAAGGTGAGATGTCGATGGTTCCCTGAAGGTGGTATAAGGTTCTCTCCTCTTAGCCTTTGCCCCCATGATGCATCTAGCGTCGTCGGAGGACATGTGAAGGTGTGTCTCTGACGATCCCACAGAATTGAATCGGTATTTGTCTTCGGTGGGTCTACTTGGATTCAATCTTCGTTTGTTTCAGTTTATGTTCCTACATATTTTCTAGATATACCAAGTGAGATCAACGGTCTGATGAGGTGTATGCGTTCGTGTGTCTACGTGTTGGATATTTTCAATCTATGCTTCTCTTCGTCTGTGACAGTTTCTGTTCTGGTGCACTCTTTGAGATCTTAGCATGACGACTTCCCGGATGTCTAGTTGCAACAAGGTTTGCCCGCTCTAATACGGGAGGTGTGATGATAACGACGTGCCTTCGGCTCACTTTAGTACTTTTAGTCATTGCTAGGTGGTCTATGGATTTAAATGTAATTTTTGTTAATTCTGAAGTTTTTTTGTACTGCCACATGACTATTGATGAATAGATTGAAATGTTTCCGTGTACTGAGCATAGCTTAGATGGTTAGATTCCTTGTGGTGAAATCAACCTACCGGGGTTCAAGTCCTAGACTTGGCAGGGGTGGTTGCATTTTTCTAGATTTATGCCTTCCAGCAATCAGTGGGAGGAAACATTTTCGTCGATTACAAACGTGTCTGTGGCAACTTCGTCAATCTTAAGATGATGTGTCGGTTCAGTCTCTCATAAATGCTTACAAGGGTAGGATGTGAGTGCATGCCTTCTGGATGTACGTGCTCTGTGTCTGTATTAAAAAAAAATCAGAAGGTTTCCTAAAAAGCAGACTCGTTTACTAAAAAGGGACTGTATATATTTTATAGTTTCATTTCCGAAAGAAATACTCACATTTTCTTATTCAATACCACCGTCTTCCTGCTCCTTCGCTTCTTCTCCTAGACGCTCTGCGTGTCTGCCGCCGCCAGCTGGTGTGACCTCGCCGCGACAAGCTGCAACATGGGACGCCTGTAGGAGCTGTCTGTCCTATCCCATCCGGTTCACCACCACCACCCCCTGACCGATTATTGCGCTACCGCAGCGACCGGTGCGGGGCGCCGATGGTAGGACGCGGAGGCGGGCGCGCACCCTCTGGCTCCTCGCCGGCTGCGGTTCCGTCCCCGTTAGTTCACGTTTCACCCAAGGCGCCGGCGCCTGCTCGCGCTCACTCCAGCGCCATCGACCACTGCCGTCGCCAAGGAGCTCGAGCAGAAGCTCTTGGTCTCCTCGAGCGGCGGCGCAGGGACGTGGTGCCGGTGCGAGTGTGCGGCTACGTGGCGGCGGAATGTTCCACAGCAGGCGGGCACATTGAAATCACAAGGGGCAACGGTATCTCCAAGCAGCAAAAATACAAGGGGATAGGCGGCATCCACCACCTCTCGCCACTGGCCTTTGAGGATAGGATAGGCGGCATCCACCACCTCTCGCCGCTGGCCACTCCGGCGGCGGCGACCACGGCCATGGCCGGCTCCACCCCTTTCCCGGGCTTGGCCAGCCTTGTCACACCCTCTGTCGCGGCGCCTGGGCCTCTCGCAGCCTCTCTCCGGGTGCTCTTCGTGTCTTCGTCGGCGGCTGCTTCATCCTCCGGCGGCCCCGACGGGCTTGCCAGGGACATCTCTGCGGCGGACGTAGAAGTCCTGCAGGCTGGCGTCTGCCTTCGCGCCGGCTTCCTGGCTGCCTCCACCCCAGCTCTGCTTCGGGGCCAGTCGCCCGATGACGGCGGTCCACGCCTTCGCTCACCTGGCGAGGTGCTCCTCGAGTTCTCGATGCGTTTCTTCTCCTCGCCGGTATGTGCTCCTCTATCCGCGGCTTCCCCTCTCGCGTCACCCACCTTGGTGTGGCTCGAGGTTCTACTGCTGGCGCCGCCACCTCCGGCGGCTGATACGTCTCCAACGTATCTATAATTTTTGATTGCTCCATGCTATATTATTTACTGTTTTGAATGTTTATGGGCTTTATTATACACTTCTATATAATTTTTGGGACTAACCTATTAACACAGAGCCCAGTGCCAGTTTCTGTTTTTACCCTGTTTTAGGGTTACGAAGAAAAGGAAAATCAAACGGAGTCCAATTGACCTGAAACTTCACGGAACTCATTTTTGGAAGGAAAGAAGCCCAGAAGACTTGGAGTGCACGTCGGGGGATCTGCGAGGAGGTCATGAGGCAGGGGGGCGCCCACCCCCCCTGGGCGCGCCCTCCACCCTCGTGAGCCCCTCGTGGCCCCCCTGACGTACTTCTTTTGCCTATATATATCTCTATATACCCTAAAAACATCCGGGAGCACAATAGATCAGGCGTTCCGCCGCCAGAAGCCTCCGTAGCCACCGAAAGCCAATCTAGACCCGTTCCGGCACCCTGCCGGAGGGGGCAATCCCTCTCCGGTGGCCATCTTCATCATCCCGATGCTCTCCATGACGAGGAGGGAGTAGTTCTCCCTCGGGGCTGAGGGTATGTACCAGTAGCTATATGTTTGATCTCTCTCTCTCTCTCGTGTTCTTGAGGTGATACGATCTTGATGTATCGCGAACTTTGCTATTATATTTGGATCCTATGATGTTTCTTCCACCCTCTACTCTCTTGTAATGGATTGAGTTTCCCCTTTGAAGTTATATTATCGGATTGAGTCTTTAAAGATTTGAGAACACTTGATGTATGTCTTGCCGTGGATATCTGTGGTGACAATGGGATATCACGTGATTCACTTGATGTATGTTTTGGTGACCAACTTGCGGGTTCCGCCCATGAACCTATGCATAGGGGTTGGCACACGTTTTCATCGTGATTCTCCGGTAGAAACTTTGGGGCACTCTTTGAGGTCCTTTGTGTTGGTTGAATAGATGAATCTGAGATTGTGTGATGCATATCGTATAATCATACCCACGGATAGTTGAGGTGACATTGGAGTATCTAGGTGACATTAGGGTTTTGATTGATTTGTGTCTTAAGGTGTTATTCTAGTACGAACTCTAGGGCTGTTTGTGACACTTATAGGAATAGCCCAACGGATTGATTGGAAAGAATAACTTTGAGGTGGTTTCGTACCCTACCATAATCTCTTCGTTCGTTCTCCGCTATTAGTGACTTTGGAGTGACTCTTTGTTGCATGTTGAGGGATAGTTATGTGATCCAATTATGTTATTATTGTTGAGGGAACTTACACTAGCGAAAGTATGAACCCTAGGCCTTATTTCCTATCATTGCAATACCGTTTACGCTCACTTTTATCATTAGTTACCTTGCTGTTTTTATTATTTCAGATTACAAATACCTTTATCTACTATCCATATACCATTTTTATCACCATCTCTTCGCTGAACTAGTGCACGTATACAATTTACCATTGTATTGGGTGTGTTGGGGACACAAGAGACTCTTTGTTATTTGGTTGCAGAGTTGCTTGAGAGAGACCATCTTCATCCTACGCGTCCTACGGATTGATAAACCTTAGGTCATCCACTTGAGGGAAAATTGCTACTGTCCTACAAACCTCTATACTTGGAGGCCCAAAAACGTCTACAAGAAGAAGGTTGTGTAGTAGACATCAAGCTCTTTTCTGGCGCCGTTGCCGGGGAGGTGAGTGCTTGAAGGTATATCTTTAGATCTTGCAATCGAGTCTTTTAGTTTCTTGTTTTATCACTAGTTTAGTTTATAAAAGAGAACTACAAAAAAAGATGGAATTGAGTTTGCCTCATACACTTCATCTTTTTAATATCTTTCGTGAGTATGATGGAAAGGAAAATTGTGCTCAAGTGCTAGAAGAAGAATGCATTAGAATGTTTGGAACTAAATATTTGAATGATGAGCATGATTGCAATGTTGTTAGTATGAATTCCTTGAATATCCATGATGCTAATGATATGCAAAGCCATAAGCTTGGGGAAGCTATGTTTGATGAAGATGATATTTTTTATCCCCCAAGTTTTGATATGCAAATTTATTATGATGAAAGCATGCCTCCTATCTATGATGATTATTGTGATGATACTTATGCTATAAAAAGTAGTGATTATATTTATAAAACTTATCATGATTATGATTACCCCTTCTCTGAACATTACTCTTTCAATGTGGAAACAATTTATAGTATTCAAGTCTCTTATGATGCTCCCAGTATTCCGAATGAGAAGAATTTTGCTTATGTGGAGAGTAATAAAGTTTCTATGCTTGTAGATCATGAAAATAATGCTTTAGGTGCTGGTTATATTGTTGAATTCATTCATGATGCTACTGAAAATTATTATGAGGGAGGAATATATGCTTGTAGGAATTTCAATAATACCAAGTTTCCTCTCTATGTGCTTAAAGTTTTGAAGTTATGCTTGTTTTGCCTTCCTATGCTAGTTGATTATTGTGCCCATAAGTTGTTTGCTCACAAAATCCCTATGCATAGGAAGTATGTTAGGCTTAAATGTGCTAGTCATATTCTTCATGATGCTCTCTTTATGTTTCAATTCTTATCCTTTATGTGAGCATCATTGAAATCATCATGCCTAGCTAGGGGCGTTAAACGATAGCGCTTGTTGGGAGGCAACCCAATTTTATATTTTAGTTCCTTGCTTTTTGTTCCTGTTTAGTAATGAATAATTCATCTAGCCTCTGTTTAGATGTAGTTTTATGCTTTTAATTAGTGTTTGTGCCAAGTAGAACCTTTGGGAAGACTTGGGGAAGGTCTTGTTGATCATGCTTTAAAAAAACAGAAACTTTAGCGCTCACAAGAATTGCTTCCATTTTTATTTGGATAGTGCTATTTAGTTAATTCTTTGTGCAGATGGTTAATAGATAAATTCCTCAGGTCCAGCAATTTATTTGAGAATTTTATGAGTTCCAGAAGTATACGTTTGATTCAGATTACTACAGACTGTTCTGTTTTTGACAGATTCTGTTTTTCGTGTGTTGTTTGCTTATTTTGATGAATCTATGGCTAGTAAATTAGTTTATAAACCATAGAGAAGTTGTAATACAATAGGTTTAACACCAATATAAATAAAGAATGAGTTCATTACAGTACCTTGAAGTGGTGATTTATTTTCTTGTACTAACGGATCTTACGAGTTTTCTGTTAAGTTTTGTGTTGTGAAGTTTTCAAGTTTTGGGTAAGGATTCGATGGACTATGGAATAAGGAGTGGCAAGAGCCTAAGCTTTGGGATGCCCAAGGCACCCCAAGGTAATATTCAAGGATAGCCAAGAGCCTAATCTTGGGGATGCCCCGGAAGGCATCCCCTCTTTCGTCTTCGTTCATCGGTAACTTTACTTGGAGCTATATTTTTATTCGCCACATGATATGTGTTTTGCTTGGAGCGTCATTTTATTTTATTTAGTTTTGCTTGCTGTTTGAATAAAATACCAAGATCTGAAATTATTAGATGTTAGAGAGTCTTCACATAGTTGCATAATTATTCGACTACTCATTGATCTTCACTTATATCTTTCAGAGTAGTTTATCATTTGCTCTAGTGCTTCACTTATACCTTTTAGAGCATGGTGGTAGTTTTATTTTGAAGAAATAGATGAACTCTCATGCTTCACTTAGATTATTTTGAGAGTCTTAATAGCATGGTAATTTGCTTAATAGTAACATGCTAATAGTAACATGCTTGGTATTCAAGATTTGTGAAACTTTCTTTTGAGTGTGTTGAATACTAAGAAAAGTTGGATGCTTGATAATTGTTTTGAGATATGGAGGTAGTAATATCAAAGTCATGCTAGTAAAGTAATTGTGAATTTGAGAAGTGCTTGAGTTAAAGTTTGCAAGTCCCGTAGCATGCACGTATGGTAAACGTTATGCAACAAATTTGAAATATGAGGTGTTATTTGATTGTCCTCCTTATGAGTGGCGGTCGGGGACGAGTGATGGTCTTTTCCTACCAATCTATCCCCCTAGGAGCATGTGCGTAATACTTTGGTTTTTGATGGCTTGTAGATTTTTGCAATAAGTATATGAGTTCTTTATGACTAATGTTGAGTCCATGGATTATACGCACTCTCACCCTTCCATCATTGCTAGCCTCTACGGTACCGTGCATTGCCCTTTCTCACATCGAGAGTTGGTGCAAACTTCGCCGGTGCATCCAAACCCCGTGATATGATGCGCTCTTTCACACATAAACCTCCTTATATCTTCCTCAAAACAGCCACCATACCTACATATTATGGCATTTCCATAGCCATTCCGAGATATATTGCCATGCAACTTTCCACCATCCAGTTTATCATGACACATTCATCATTGTCATATTGCTTAGCATGATCATGTAGTTGACATAGTATTTGTGGCAAAGCCACCGTTCATAATTTTTTCATACTTGTAACTCTTGATTCATTGCATATCCCGGTACACCGCCGGAGGCATCCATATAGAGTCATACTTTGTTCTAGTATCGAGTTGTAATCATTGAGTTGTAAATAAATAGAAGTGTGATGATCATCATTCAATAGAGCATTGTCCCAAAAAAAGAAAGGCCAAAGAAAAAAAAGAAGGCCCAAAAAAAGAGAAAATAAATAAAAAGGGACAATGCTACTATCCTTTTCCACACTTGTGCTTCAAAGTAGCACCATGATCTTTATGATAGCAAGTCTCTTGTTTTGTCACTTTCATATACTAGTGGGAATTTTTCATTATAGAACTTGGCTTGTATATTCCAACGATGGGCCTCCTCAAGTGCCCTAGGTCTTCATGAGCAAGAAAGTTGGATGCACGCCCACTTAGTTTTTTTTGTTGAGCTTTCATAGATTTATAGCTCTAGTGCATCCGTTGCATGGCAATCCCTACTCATTGCATTAACATCAATCGGTGGGCATCTCCATAGCCCATTGATTAGCCTCGTTGATGTGAGACTTTCTCCTTTTTTTTCTTCTCCACATAACCCCCATCATTATATTCTATTCCACCCATAGTGATATATCCATGGCTCGCGCTCATGTATTGCGTGAAAGTTTATAGGTTTGAGATTACTAAAGTATGAAACAATTGCTTGGCTTGTCATCGGGGTTGTGCATGATGAGAGCATTCTTGTGTGACGAAAATGGAGCATGACTAAACTATATGATTTTCTAGGGATGAACTTTCTTTGTCCATGTTATTTTGAGAAGACATAATTGCTTAGTTAGTATGCTTGAAGTATTATCATTTTTATGTCAATATGAACTTTTGTCTTGAATCTTTCGGATCTGAATATTCATACCACAATTAAAAAGAATTACATTGGAATTATGCCAAGTAGCACTCCGCATCAAAAATTCTGTTTTTATCATTTACCTACTCGAGGACGAGTAGGAATTAAGCTTGGGGATGCTTGATACGTCTCCAACGTATCTATAATTTTTGATTGCTCCATGCTATATTATTTATTGTTTTGAATGTTTATGGGCTTTATTATACACTTTTATATCATTTTTGGGACTAACCTATTAACACAGAGCCCAGTGCCAGTTTCTGTTTTTTACCCTGTTTTAGGGTTTCGAAGAAAAGGAAAATCAAACGGAGTCCAATTGACATGAAACTTCACATAACTCATTTTTGGAAGGAAAGAAGCCCAGAAGACTTGGAGTGCACGTCGGGGGATCTGCGAGGAGGTCACGAGGCAGGGGGGCGCGCCCACCCCCCTGGGCGCGCCCTCCACCCTCGTGAGCCCCTCGTGGCCCCCCTGACGTACTTCTTCCACCTATATATCTCCATATACCCTAAAAACATCCGGGAGCACAATAGATCGGGAGTTCCGCCGCCAGAAGCCTCCGTAGCCACCGAAAGCCAATCTAGACCCGTTCCGGCACCCTGCCGGAGGGGGCAATCCCTCTCCGATGGCCATCTTCATCATCCCGGTGCTCTGGAGTAGTTCTCCCTCGGGGCTGAGGGTATGTACCAGTAGCTATGTGTTTGATTTCTCTCTCTCTCTCGTGTTCTTGAGGTGATACGATCTTGATGTATCACGAACTTTGCTATTATATTTGGATCCTATGATGTTTCTTCCCCCCCCCCCTCTACTCTCTTGTAATGGATTGAGTTTCCCCTTTGAAGTTATATTATCGGATTAAGTCTTTAAAGATTTGAGAACACTTGATGTATGTCTTGCCGTGGATATCTGTGGTGACAATGGGATATCACGTGATTCACTTGATGTATGTTTTGGTGACCAACTTGCGGGTTCCGCCCATGAACCTATGCATAGGGGTTGGCACACGTTTTCATCGTGATTCTCCGGTAGAAACTTTGGGGCACTCTTTGAGGTCCTTTGTGTTGGTTGAATAGATGAATCTGAGATTGTGTGATGCATATCGTATAATCATACCCACGGATAGTTGAGGTGACATTGGAGTATCTAGGTGACATTAGGGTTTTGATTGATTTGTGTCTTAAGGTGTTATTCTAGTACGAACTCTAGGGTTGTTTGTGACACTTATAGGAATAGCCCAACGGATTGATTGGAAAGAATAACTTTGAGGTGGTTTCATACCCTACCATAATCTCTTCGTTCGTTCTCCGCTATTAGTGACTTTGGAGTGACTCTTTGTTGCATGTTGAGGGATAGTTATGTGATCCAATTATGTTATTATTGTTGAGGGAACTTACACTAGCGAAAGTATGAACCCTAGGCCTTATTTCCTATCATAGCAATATCGTTTACGCTCACTTTTATCATTAGTTACCTTGCTGTTTTTATAATTTCAGATTAAAAATACCTTTATCTACTATCCATATACCACTTTTATCACCATCTCTTCGCCAAACTAGTGCACCTATACAATTTACCATTGTATTGGGTGTGTTGGGGACACAAGAGACTCTTTGTTATTTGGTTGCAGGGTTGCTTGAGAGAGACCATCTTCATCCTACGCGTCCTAAGGATTGATAAACCTTAGGTCATCCACTTGAGGGAAATTTGCTACTGTCCTACAAACCTCTGCACTTGGAGGCCCAACAACGTCTACAAGAAGAAGGTTGTATAGTAGACATCAGCGGCCGCCATTGTTGCTCTGCTTAATGGGTGGATCGGTTCGCCATCCGCTTTTCCTCTAATTCATCAGGTTAGCAACTGTTTTATTCTTGTTTACTGTAGCCAACGGTACCATTGCTCAGTTTATCCTCTCGCTCGAGGGCATTAACTTCAAAGGGATTGTCGTTTGTTTCCATAATGATCCCACCCCGGTAAACCACCCCCTACCACGTCTTTTTGCTGCCCCTGCCCTTCCCTTGGCTGCCTCCTATAATCTTCTGGACGTACGCGTCATGTCCACCACCACGCATGGGGCTCGGTGCATGGTCAGCGGCTCTGCCACGCGTGTCGTGCCGTACCTGGCTCCCCCTGCTCCGTCTCTCCTCACGTCCAGCCAGCCTCTCGTGCCCGGGCTCCGGCCTAGCTGCACCCCCTCTGCCCCCTCTATCTCCTGTAGCTGTAGCTCTCCCCGTGATTCTGGTTTGGATGATGACCGGTCATTACCTGGGCTGATCCCTGCTACCCCTGGGTCGGCTGCTGCTGCGTCTGGCCCTCGGCTCCTTGCGCTGGATGTTAGCGCGCTCGGGCTTCTACCCCTCCCGATTGGCCCGCGGCAGCTGGTTCAGCTCGATGGCATCTCGGCGCCTACGCTGCATGCAGATGGCATGCATGCTCCTCTGATCCGCTAGCTCCGCTCCGCTCAGCCTCCTCCCCTCGCGCGGCCTCGCGGGCTGGGGAGACGATGAAGGCCTCTGTTGGATGTTTCCGCCGCTGGCATCCTGCCTCGCCCTCCGGGCCCGCTCCCTTGGTTAACTTCTCCTCCCCCACGCCTATGGTTAGGGCTTGTCCTTCGGTTGGCTGGACGTGGGTCACATGCCCTACTTTCAACGCCCCCGAGGCTGCCAGATCGCCAGCCTCTCCTCGGCTGCCGCTATCGCACGCCGCGCTGCCCCATGCAAGGCCTTTGGAGTCTTATGCCCATGCCCTCCTAGCTTCCCATTTTAGCATGCAAGCCCCCTGCCCGCATCAACGTAGATCTTCTCCCCCCCCCCCAAGCGGCTCAACACCATGCTGCGCTGCTTCCGATGCTTAGCTCTCGACCACCAAGTGCATGACTGTCGTGACCCAGTTAGGTGTAGGAGATGCTGGCGTGTGGGCCACACGCGGCATGGCTGCACCACCCCTTTAAACCCACCACCCCCAGCCCTCTTGCCAATCCAATCCCTGCTACTCCACCTCGCCCCCTCCCCTTCCTCCTCTCCAATGCCTCTGGGTTCAAGCTTGCCTCACACCCCTCCCCCCTCGCCCATGGACGACTTCATTCCCTTGGCGCCCTCCTCCGATGAGGATGTACAACACCACTCCCCCAACCACCTGCCCTCCCCTAGAGTGTTTTCCTTCCCCGAGCAAACGGAGGCTACAGAGGTGGAGGACGCCTCCGACGAGGTGGAGGAAGACCCGGACGAGGTTGAGTTCGCATATGGGGAGGAGTCCTCCGATTCGGATTCAACCACGCTAGTTTTCCCCTCCTCTCCTCCTAGACATCACCGTGACTTCTCCAATGTGTTCATGCCCTACACTCCCATTGAACACTTCCAAAACCTAGCATATGCCATCGTGAACCCACCCCACCCCTCGCCGCAAGCTTGCATCCATCGCGCCCTGCAGTCTAGGGCCGGCAACCCTCCTGTCATGATACGGGCATCGTCCTATGGGGCAGGCCTGGTGATCTTTGGGTCTGCTTATGAGAGGGAGATCTCCATCCTCTCTAGCCCTCTCTCGTGCCCTATAAACACTGTTGACCTAGTTAGGCATGAAGACACAGAAAATCGCTTCTTGTTCCGCCTAGGCATTGTCTCTGCTCTCAACATTGAAGATTTTCCGATTGAGTATTGGTTCACCCCCACCATTATCAACTCCATCGTCCCCTTTGCTTGCCCCATCCAGATTGACCCCGTTTGCCTCACCGGAGTAGACTACTCAGTTGTTCTTGTCTCCGTCAAAAGTTGTAGCCTCACCGACGTCCCACACTCCATCCCTGCCCATGGCTTCTCGGGGTTGGGGGCTATAGCCACGGTGCTGGTGATCAACTCCCAGGAGCTGCCGCCCGACCCCGCCTTCAACGCCCCTGACTCCGATGACGACGACAACAACGGGGGCGGCGGCAGCGATGGTGGCGGGGACAGTGACTTCCCTGGTGGTTTGGACCCCAACCTCGCCGCTCCTCCGCCTCCTCCTACTGACGATGTCCATGACGATCGCGTCGTGCAGCTTCCCGACGGGCTCACCATGATGGCCAACCACAAGCCCTTGGTATGCGCGGTGCCTCTCACCGCGCGGCCCAAATCGGTGGAGGTGAAGCTGTTCAAGGGCTTCTACGACATCCGTGTCCTAGGCACCAATGGCGAATGCGGGTTCTATCGCATCCCTATGAGCCCGGCGGGCTCGCCAAGGCTTGTCGTCGCCAACCTGGCCGCGTGCTCTATTTGGCTACCTTGACAGGGCGGCGACTGTGGGACCCGCCCATGCCCCCTTCACCGACGTCGAGGTTATCTGCAGCGACTTCCGCGGCCGCGCCTTCACGCCTGGGGTGGACGGTGAGGAGGAGGTGATGCAGGCGGTCGCCCGCTATGATGATGGCCTCCCCCCATTCCGGCTTCTCCTCCTTTGGCCATCGTGGAGGCGGGCACATAGGGGAACCTTCTTCAGCTACCTACCTCCCCCTCCAACACCCTCGTCGCCCTCCCCCCGCGCGCTGCTTCCCCAACGATCGTCTACACGCGCTGCAACGCGCGCATCTCCAAGGCGGAGCCTCCCAACCGCATGACCATGCTGGAAAAGGCTACCATCCGTAAGAAGCTCAAGCTCGAGGGCAAGCTCGTGCCATCTGAGTCCAAGCTTCTGCTGCCGGCCGCGGAGCTCATGGAACTCGCTGCTGAGGGCGCTCCACCGTTGCCTCGCAAAGATGTTGTTCAGCTGGCTTCTGCGTGTGGTGTCTCCGAGATCGACCTCAACCTGGTGCCCGCAGGTGACGATGTGTGACGGCCTCCTCAACCTTGCACCATGGTGGCGCTCGATCCTGCTGGCCTTGTATTGCACCTGCGGCTCCACCACCATTTTTAGCTGTAGTTTAGTTTTCAGGGCGCGTCGACCTCCCCTCCCCTATGTATCTGTCCTTTTTCTGCACTTGTATCCCCGCCTCTGTTATGTTTTCGACTGCCCCATCGTCATGTGTGTGTAACCTAGGCTATGTTGCCTCTGTTGTCCCTTATGTTTCCAATGATTAAGAACCTTTCGATTATCTCGTGGAACGTCCGCGGTCTTGGACGTCACAAAAAATGCACCGACGTCAAATCTGCCATCTCCTCCTCCCCCTGCTCGGTTCTTTGTCTCCAAGAAACCAAGCTGCAGGAAATTCCTCATTTCAAAGGCATTTCCTTTCTGTCGCCACACCTTAGAAATTTCCACTCTATTCCCTCCATCGGTGCTTCCGGAGGTATAGCTATTGCTTGGGACGATGATCTCCTACTATGCTCACGAACCCTTCGCGACCCCTACTCCTTAACTTGCTGGTTCGAAGCAAGGGCGGATGACCTCAGTTTTGCTATCACAAATGTTTACGGTCCATGCGATGCTTCTGCCAAACCCTCCTTCTTGCAGTCCTTGATGGACTTGTTACCAGATATCTCTTGTCCTTGGGCCATCATTGGCGAATTCAATCTCACCCTAAGGCCGGCGGATAAATCGTCTCCAAATTTGAACATACATGAGGCAAACCTTTTTGCCTCCACAATCAACTCTCTCCAGCTTTAGGATCTTCCGCTCCTAGGCAGGAGATTCACTTGGTCAAATCAGCAAGACGCGCCCGTCCTTGTGCGTCTCGATCGGGCACTTGCTAACGTGGCTTGGGCGTCAAAATTTCCGGACACCTCACTCTCCTCGGTGACCAGAACCACCTCCGACCACGTCCCCATTCTTTTAACGGTGGCAACCTCTATCCCTAAATCCTCCGTGTTTCGCCTAGATCGCTCCTTGCTAGCCATTCCCCAATTCAAAGACAAGGTTATTGTTAACTGGAACAGCGTGGGTACCAGGCACCTGCACCTTGGATCTGCTGGTCTCATCTCCCTTAAGATCAAGCGCACGAGAAATATGGCCAAAAAATGGGTTTCCGGTCGCAGATCGCCCAAGATTCTAGCACTAAACCGCCATACTACTATTAATATCATGGATGAGCTAGAAGAAGCTAGGACGCTTTCCTCGGTCGAAGCTCAACTTAGGACGGTAGTCAAACTATCCCTCCACTGTCACAATGCGGTCATCGCTGCCTACTGGAGGCAGCGGGAAAAGATCAAAGATTGTGTCCTTGGGGACGAAAACTCAGCCTACTTATATATTTGCGCTTCGGTACGCCACCGCAAAAACCAGATTAGGACCCTCTCTAGCAATGGCTCAACCTTTACTGCTCATTCCGACAAAGAGGTTGTCCTCCTCAATTTCTTCAAAAATATCGTGGGGGTTCAACCTGCCGTATCCACATCTATTGACCTCTCCAATCTCTTGCTGCCAAACTCTCTTACCACAACCCAGGCCTTAGATATCTCACGGCTGTTCACCATGGACGAGCTCAAGGACGCCCTCTGGGCCATGAATGATAACGCTAGCCCGGGTCCAAACGGGCTTGGCCCGGCTTTTTATAAGGCTAACTGGGACCTCGTTAAGTCGGATCTGTTCAATTTGCTCAACGATTTCCATTCGGGCAGGGCAGATCTTAAGCGTATTAATCAAGCTCACATTATGTTGCTTCCCAAAAAGGCCGATGCGGTTGGCCCGAAGAACTACCGACCGGTCTCTCTGCAAAATTGCTCCATCAAACTTGCGTCTAAATGTCTGTCTATTCGGGCCAGCCCCTGATCGATCACCTCATTCATTATGACCAGACTGGGTTTATCAAGGGCCGCGGGATTGCCTCCAATTTCCTCCATGCTGCGGATATCGTTCAAACTTGTTTCAAACGGAAATGTCCGGCTATTGTCCTCAAATTAGACTTCCACAAAGCTTTTGATTCAGTTTCATGGACAGTCTTATCCCTGATTATGCGCGCCAAAGGGTTCCCACCTCTCTGGTGCTCCTGGATTGAAAACTTGAACCGTACGGCCAACTCTTATGTGCTTTTAAATGGGAAACCTGGACCCTGGTTTCAATGCCGCTGAGGTTTTAGACAGTGGGACTCCCTTTCCCCTTATCTCTTTATCATTGTCACAGATGTCCTTAAGAGACTTATCATCCAGGCTGCTGCCAACGGGAAACTCTCTCACCCTCTCAACGCTTCTCTCCCTTGCACGGTCCTTGAATATGCCGACAACACTCTTATCGTCCTCCCTCCAGACGTGGATCAGCTTCACACCCTCAAACATATCCTGACCCAGTTCTATGAGGCCACGGGGCTCATCATTAATTTTCAAAAAAGCACCTTCGCCCCCATTCACGTAGACCACGACCTTTCCATGGAACTCGCGGCAATTTTTGGCTGTCCGGTAGCCTTTCCCCCAATCTTACTTGGGATTGCCACTCTCGACCCATAAACTAAACTTTGCAAACTTCTTCTTCATCATCAACAAGGTTGACCGGCGTTTGGCTGGGTGGAGAGGCCTCTTGTTGTCTCTTGCTGGCAGGGATGTTCTTCTCCGGGCGGTCCTTCGCGCTCTCCCGATCTATGCTATGAGCGTTCTTCGACTTCCAGTGGGCACCCTGCAAGAGATTGACAAACGGTGTCGTGCTTTCTTCTGGGCCGGGCAAGATTCTGTTACGGGTGGCCAATGCAAAGTTGCTTGGGACCTGGTCTGCGCCCCCTTCTCTCATGGAGGACTGAGCTTCACGAACTTAGACCATATGAACCAATGTCTCCTCCTCCGCCACTTATCAAAAATTCATACCTCCGAGTCAACCCAGGACTCTCCTTACCTCCGCTCCAAATATGGCTGGTCTCCCTCCAATGATCTTGGGATATCCCATTCTTCGCACTCCCTAATTTGGCATGATATTTTAAAAGGGCTCGATTTCTTCCGCTCCATTACTAAGGTTCACCTTGGGAACGGTACAACGACGTCTTTCTGGTTTGACCTTTGGATTCCCCACTCCACCACCACCCTCGCCCAGCAATTCCCTGCCCTCTTCTCCCACTCCACCAGACCGCACACCTCGGTGGCTAGGGTTTTGGCTTCGAACGACCTAACCTTAGACCTTGCTCCTCGATTGTCGCATGCGGCAACTTACGATCTGATTACCTTGCATGCTACCTTGGCTACTGTTAACTTGAATTTGCAGGTTGCTGACAGAAGAACTATGAGAAACAAATGGAAACCTTTCGCCAATAAGCTTGCATACAAAGCAGTGTGGAAGCAACGTCCTAGGGACCAGCTGGCACCGGCGATGGGAGGAATTATACCCCGAACAAGTGCCGCATCTTCATTTGGCTTGCTCACAAGGACCGCCTTTTCACCAATGAACGCCGCTTCCGCCGGGGCATTGCTACTATCGACACATGCCCCTTCTGTAACCACTGTGAATCTATCACTCACCTGATGTTCCAATGCCACCTGCTAGCACCCATTTGGGAAGAACTAAACAGTCTATGTCAAGGTACTCCTCAAGATCTGCTTCACGCCTGGGAGGGGGATATAAACAACAAGTGTCGGTGAACTATCCTGATGGCCGTGCTTTGGAATATCTGGAAAAGACGGAACGCCAAGGTCTTCGGGAATGACCATCAAAGTCTGCACCTGGTGGCTCGCTCAGCCGCAGAAGACCTTCGCCTCTGGTCCCATCGCTGCTCCAACCCTGCCAACCAGATTCTGCTTCGCGACTGGGGCTCCATGTTGTTTCACCTAGCTGCGAGATTATAGTTTAAGCTCCCACTGTAACCTTCCCCCGCTTCCCTCCCCACCCGCCTGTATCTCTGGTTCTCTATGTAATTTTGTCCGATCATTTTGGTAATAAAGGTTCCGGCAGGCGTAAGCCCGCCGTTGACGCGTCAAAAAAAATACAAGGGGAAATCAGATTAGATTACAAGGTAACTGTTGTGGAAGGTGATGATTTTATTCCGGCGGTATGTTTTTTCCAAGTTGCCAAACGTATGATTTAGGTCCGCAGTTTAATCAGGTAGAGAAATACACAGATAGAGGATAGAAATGAAACAATAGCTTGAACTAGGAAGAATGTTAGCATTGAAATGAAATCACACCGAAATCCTCCCCTGGGTTTGGGAGTACCCAAAAAGCCAGGTCATGCAGCTCTGTAGGCTCTCCCGGACGGCCGCAGCTCGCCGCCGTTGAGGAAGCCGGAGTACCAGCGGGCAGAGCTCCTCACGTATCTTGGCCTCTCCTTGATGTTCATGTCGACGCCGCACAGACCGAAGCGTGAACGGTAGCCAAACAGCAACTCAAACACGTCGAGGAAAGACCACACGAAGTATCCCCTCGCGTCCGACCCGTTCCTGCAACCGGTACACAGCCCTCTCTCCATATCAGAAGCTACTGGCGTCCAGAACTCCAGATTAGCTAGGAATCACTTGATTGTAATTGAATTCCTTGTCTTGGACCCCAAAAGTTCCGAATGAATTTGTGCTAGTACATTATTTTTCTGAAACAGGATAAATAAACACGATAATATATGTAGGAAGATGAACCAAACCTTATGGACAGATAGAGAACTTCCAGATAATCTTGCAGGAACTCTGATCTGTTGTCGTCCTCGTATACGATCTTTCCTGAGATTCTGGGCGCGTCTGCGTATCCTGAATCATTAAAAAAAAATCCGTGTCGTTGATTTTGTTTTCCAGAGGTCAATATGTTTTGCTTAATATTTACAGTGTCAGCATCAGTGAGTAGGTTTTTTTTAGCTTACCGTTTTCATGGATCAAGATTGGAGGATTTCCGTACTTGAGTTTCAGGTGGTCCAGTAGCTTCCCTAGAGCCCAAGGAGCATACTCAAGACGTCCCTGCATGTTATATCAATAAAAATTTACACACCTTATGATTCAGAAAAAAAAGGAAGAAAACTTCACAGATGTATATATACATACCGCTTGCATATCTTCGAATGGATCTGAATCCAGGCAAGAAAATGTTGCATGTTAGTTGCATTAATGATGATGCTAGGCTCAAGTTCATTTGTGGAACATAGTTAGATCGGAACGGCTAACAATCAATTTACTTACTTGCAATGGCAGATGCGTCAGCATAGTAGTCTCTCTGCTCCAGATTGAAAGTGCTGTCGTGGGCTCGCGTGCGAACAACGAGGTAGTGATTGATGCCGATGAAGTCGAATGCTCCACTGTTAAATACGGCAGCCGTGCTCCTGCCCTGCTCCTCATCAGAGTAGGGTAGTCCCCATACACCAAAGGATGCATAAACCTGTCCAGAGAAGGCCTGAGTTGTTGCTGCTTGCATCCACAGAGTTATCAGCTAAATTCAATCGAAACAAAAGCCAAGTACTCACCATCCAATGTGGAAGTCATTCATCCTCGTTGCAGCCGCTGCATCCTGCGATGAGTTGGTAGCAGGCTCATGCCACCAGCCCAAGAGAGTGATTCCTATCTGTCCTCTTTGAGTTGCCTACACAGTGAGCATTGCATTGCATTGCATGGTCAGGTTAGGAATATATTGATAAATGATGGTTTTGATATGGGACTTACCTGGTACTTGTCTCTATACAGGCGCACTGCCGAGGCATGTGCGAGCAGGAGGTGGTGGGCGGCTACATACGGCTCCGTCGTAGAATCCCCTCTGGTGCAGTTCTCGCCGAAGGGATGGGAGCAGCGCTGCGGTGGAAGCCGGCCGTTGTCGAAGCCTCCGATGGTCTCTATGTTGGGCTCGTTGACGGTGACCCAGTGCTTCACCCTGTCACCGAAGCTCTTGAAGCAGGCTTCGGCATACGCTGTGTAATCGTCTCTGCAACAAGGCACATTCAGTTTTATGCAGAGCATCTGAAAACTCACATGAATCTTTTTTGCAGGTGTCGGAGATGGTGGCACAAAGGTTGCGGCACTCACATGAATCTGGGGCTGAGCAGTCCATTGTATTCGTCCTGAAGGGACTGAGGGAGGTCTAAATGGTAGATTGTGACATGAGGTTGTATGCCTGCAACACATGAACCAACATGTTGGCTGGTCTAGATCAGAAAGGAGGACATGTCCATGCATGTGTGATCTCTTATGCCACTACTACAGCATGTTTTATGCCATGTTCAGGTAGAGAAACCAATCTTTACCGTGACGTATCAATTCATCTATTAAGTTACTGTAGTACTCCAGGCCCTTCAGATTGATCTCTCCTCTTCCATCTATACACAGGTGGCATTCAGTATAAAAGAGTCAGAGATGTGCTAAGAGACACTGACTACAGAACTACTATATGGTTACCTGGTATAAGCCGGGGCCATGCAATGGAGAACCTGTACGCGTCTAAACCCATCTCATGCATAAGTTTTACATCATCCTAATGTCAAAAATGGATTGAAATAGTTTGATTGGTTAGCATCTGTCCCATTTGTGTTTCTATTCTGAAGTACTAATTGGTACGTAGTTGGTACTAGATGTGGGCACTAACCTTGTAATGATGGTACTGATCTGCTGAAACATCCGCGGTAGATTTGTTGTAAGAGTAACTTGCCATGCTCATCCACACAATAGTTCCAGAAATCAGATCCTAGAGGCCGTCATCGCAAGATATGTTTTGCAGCTATTGAATTGTTAATGAATGATTGGGGCTGGTGATGATGAGTACTCCCTCCGCCCCATAATATAATAGTGTCAAAAAAACATCTTACATTATGAGACAGAGGAAGTAGTTTTTTTTCCCCCAAAAAAGGGGGGAATACCCCGGCCTCTTACTTACTCAGTTACTCGTCATCACAGATGGCTGTGTGCATCACGTGATGACGAGTAACTGAGTAAGTAAATACATATGGTAATCTGAATTGACCTTGATGGGTGAAGGTGTCCCAGATGCTGGGCTTCCTTCCATCCTCTGCGGCCGCGCCTTCCACCTGACGTCGTCAAGGGTTTCAGCTCCTCACACGGCGCAGAACCAAGCGTACGTGTGATACGGATGAATATACAGTTCACCGCAAGACAGTACCTGGTAGGCCGAGGTGCCTGCGCCCAAGACGAACCCCTCGGGGAAGTCATGGCGGGTGAGCGCCGAGGCGTGTCTCGGCGCCAAGGCTGCGGCGGCGAAGAGGACGACGGCGACAACAACGGAGAAGGGAAAGACCATCGGCGTGAGCACCGCCATGGCTTTGGCGCCTCTGCACCGCCGTGTTGTTGACGCGGCCTTGTTGGGCGAGCTGCCGAGTGAGCTGGAGTGATACTGTCTACTACTCGGGCCACTCCTTTCTCTCCCCGCTTTCACGCAGACCACGCGGTTGGTGCATGCGGCGCTTTCGCGAGCCCTGTTCCTGCACGACCTGACGGCCCAACCTGAGGTGCCATGCCAGGGAGCAGATGATTCTCAAAATTGCCTCAAAAGAAAACAGATGATTCTCAAAAAACAAATGCCAGGGAGCAGACTCAAGGTGGCACTGCTGCAGATGTTACACCAATGAAATTTACACGGCTTCTTAATTTTTTTGAAATTTACACACCTTTTTTTCTTTAATTAATTTACACCCCTTATGATTCATCATAAATGAAGGAACTGTACCACTCTACTAGTGCCTGCTGAAACTGTTACCTCTTGCAATTGCATGGGCACCTTTGAATGGATCCGATGAATCCAGGCAGCAAAACATTGCATTTTATTTTATTTTTTGCGAGAAAAAGCAAAACATTGCATGTTAGCGAGGCTGAATTGCATTAATGATGACGCATGTTGACAACTGCAAATCACTGTTCTTTTTTTTAGATCAAATCTCTGTTCATTCATAATGAGCACTCGCCCCTTTGCAGTTTACAAGGCTGCGCGTTCGAATACATGTTGACAGCTAAACGTTTCACGTAGAAATATACAGATAGAGCAGAGAATAAGAACAACAAAGCGGCACTAGCGCCATAGCCTGAACAACAACGAAAACCTGCGCAGGCCATGCTAAAAATGGAACAACACCGAATCCTCCTCCGGCAGTGTCCAGGAAGCCCACAGGTCATGCGGCGGCGTAGGCTTTCCCCGGCGATGACGCCGGCCGCAGCTCGCCGCCTTTGAGAAAGCCAGAGTACCAGTGGGCAGAGTTCCTCACGTATCTTGTCCTCCCCTCGCTGTTCATGTCGACGCCGCACAGACCGTAACGCGAACGGTAGCCGAAGAGGAACTCAAACACGTCGAGGAAAGACCACACAAAGTATCCCCGCACGTCCGATCCGTTCCTGCAGCCAGTACACAGCCCCTCTCTCTGTCAGAAGCTACTCCAGATCACAGTTGAACTCCATGTATATTTCAAAGAACCCATGAGTTTGACATTTCGTTCAGGAAATCTAAAAACACGATAATATCTGTAGGAAGATGAAGTGAGCTCACCTTATGGACAGATAGAGAACTTCCAGATAATCTTGCAGGAACTCTGATCTGCTGTCGTCCTCGTACTCGACCTTCCGCGGGAGTTCGGAGGCGTCTGCGTATCCTGCAACATCAAACAAAAGATTTTTCCATGCTGTTGATTTTGATTTTACAGAGGTCAGTATGTTTTGCATTTCAGTTCAAACCACCCTAACAGGTATTCATGGTGTCTGCTTATCTTCTGAAAGAAGGATAGCATATGCAGCGAGCAGTTTTTTTCTTTTTCTTTTCAGCTTACCGTTTTCATGGATCATGACTGGTGGATTCCCATACTTGATTTTCAGGTGGTCCAGTAGCTTCCCTAGAGCCCAAGGAGCATACTCAAGGCGGCCCTGCATGTTTTATCAATATACAAATTACACACCTTATGGTTCAGAAGGAAAGGAAGAAAACTTCACTCATTTATGTATAAATACCTCTTGGATATCATCGAATGGATCTGAACACAGGCAAGAAAATGGTGCATGTTAGTGAGGTTGAATTGCATCAGTGATGACGCATTTCTCAAACAAAGATAGATGGGAACATCTAATAGTTATTAATCTACTTACTTGCGATGGCGTATGCGTCAGCATAGTAGTCTCTCTGCTCCAGATTGAAAGTGCTGCCGTCGGCTCGCGCCCGAACAACGAGGTAGTGATTGAGGCCGATGAAGTCGAATGCTCCGCGCAATTTATTAGACTGCTCCACTGTTAAATCCGGCAGCCGTGCTCCTGCCCTGCTCCTCATCACAGCAGGGTAGTCCCCATACACCAAAGGATGCATAAACCTGTCCAGAGATGGCATGAGTTCTTGCTGCTTGTACCCACAAAATTAGCATTTAAAATTCAATTATGATGCATTTCAACATAACCTAAGTACAAACCATCCAATGTGGAAGTCATTCATCCTCGTTGCAGCAGCTGCGTCCTGCGATGAATTGGTAGCCGGCTCATGCCACCAGCCCAAGAGAGTAATTCCTATCTGTCCTCTTTGAGTTGCCTATAGAGTGAGCATTGCATTGCATGGTCATGCTAATTACTAGTATCAGTCAACTACTGCATCTACTGATATGAGAGCTAGTACCTGGTACTTGGCTCTATAGAGGGACACTGCTGAGGCATGTGCAAGCAGGAGGTGGTGGGCGGCTATGTACGGCTCTGTCGTGGAATTCCCTCCAGTGCAGTTCACACCGAAGGGATGGGAGCAGCGCTGCGGTGGCAACACGCCACCGTCGAAGCCTCCAATGGTCTCTATGTTGGGCTCGTTGACGGTGACCCAGTGTTTCACCCTGTCCCCGAAGCTCTTGAAGCAGGCTTCAGCATACGCGGTGTAATCGTCTCTGCAACATAACACATTCAGTTTTATGCAGAGCGTCTGAAAACTCTGGATCTTCGTCTTAATTCAGCCGACTTGATTTGCGGGTGTCCGAGATGGTGCCCCAAAGGTTGTTGCACTCACATGAATCTGGGGCTGAGCAGTCCGTTGTATTCGTCCTGAAGGGATTGAGGGAGATCGAAATGGTAGATTGTGACATGAGGTTGTATGCCTGCAACACATGCCAGGAAATGTTGGTTGATCGAGATCAGACATCAGACTGAATTTCTCAAGCTTGCAACAAGGAAAAGAAAGGTTGCTGCTACTGCAACATGGTTACGTCAGTTTTAGATAGAGAAATCAATCTTTACCATGCCGTATCAATTCATCTATTAAGTTGTTGTAGTACTCCAAGCCCTTCGGATTGATCTCTCCTCTTCCATCTACATAAAGGTGGCTTCAGTATCAACAAAATACAGAGGTGCACTACTCAAGTACTATATGGTTATCCCCTTTTCCATCTACACAAGTGGCATTCAGTATAAAAAAATTCAGAGATGTACTACTCAACTACTACAAGGTTACCTGGTATAAGCCGGGGCCATGCGATGGAGAATCTGTACGCGTCTAAACCCATCTCATACATAAGTTTTACATCATCCTAATGTCAAAAAAGAAATTTAAATTGTTTGATTAGTCAGCATTCGCCCGCGTCCCATTTGCGTTTTATTTTCAAGTAAGTGGTGCTAGATCTTGACAATGACCTTATAATGGTGATACTGATCTGCTGAAATATCTGCGGTAGATTTATCATAGGAGTAACCTGCCATGCTCATCAGCACAATAATTCCAGAAATTAGATCCTGGAGGCCCCATCGCAAGATATATTTTGCAGGTGTTGAGTGAATTGCAAATGAATGAGCGATACTGGTATGATGAGTAATAGCACAAATCATATTTTGAAAATTGACCTTGATGGGTGAAGGTGTCCCAGATGCTGGGTTTCCTCCCATCTTCTGCAGCAGCCCCTTCCACCTAAAGCGTCAAAAATGTTACACACTTCCTTGTCCACATCGTTATTTATGTTTTGAACCATGAAACTTTGCTCAACTTGCAACATAGAGACAGAGTGAAAGGTGGAAGTAGAAGTACCTGGAAGGCCGAGGTGCCCGCGCCGAAGATGAACCCGTCAGGGAAGTCACGGCGGGTTAGCGCAGCGGTGTCTCTCGGCAAGGCAGCAAGGCAGAGGAGGAGGAGAACGAAGAGCGGCGGCGCCATGATCACGGCGTGGAGCTGCAATGCAAGCCGCAGGTCGGCGCGCCATTTAAAAGGGGCGAGAGGGAGATGCAAAGGGAGGAAGAAGACTTGTGCGCCCAATTTAAAAGAGCTGCACCGCCGCACGAGTTGCTTGCAGGGATTTATCTAAGTTGTGGATGCCGCTTGGGTCGTTGAACTTCTTCAGGGACGTGGGCGCCTGATCCAGATTGTGCATAGTATATAAAATACAAAAACAATTAAGCAGCGAGATATTCAGAGTTGACGAAAGTATGATCGCATATATATTCACATGGATCATCGTCATTTTAAAATATACTACTGCGTAGTAATGAGCACGACACTATCAATTCCTATTCATTTTCAAATGCTCGCATGAAACGAGGGAGATGGATGCTAATGGTTGGTTAGTAGTACTTGGTAGTACGGGGGATTTGTTTAAGTTATTATCAATGTCAAATGTCAATTACCATGTGAAACAAAATGGATCTTGCTGTATGCTGGTTGTAACCCCTGGAAGAATTAGAATTTCTCGAGGAAAGAGAGAGAGGGGATTATTTATTTATTTATTTTTTGCGGGGAGAGAGAGGGGATTATGTTAAGTACTGTATGATAAAGCCGGTTTATAGGAATTTCACATGTATTTTGTAGGTCAATTCATAGAAACTTTTTCTGTGAAAACCCTTTGGATCCTAGTAATGGGTTCAGAAAAGTCATCAAAATGTCTAGACGAGTAATTACTAATTAGTGTTATTTCTACTCACTTCGTCCCACAATACAATATGTGTTTGCAAGTTGTTTTAGCTTGCAAAAACGACTTATATTATGGGATGGAGGGTCATTGCTGGTAGCCCTGTGTCATTTTTTTATAAATTCTTAGACTGATGGTTTCTACAAATCTAGCCTTTAATGTGGTGATTTTCTGCAATTAGCTCTCCATGTGTAGATGTTTTTAGTCGGAAATCAACTACCGTTGGTCTTTCTATTCTCCAAGTTGAGCTGGCAAACTATATGTGAGTGAGTGTCATCACTCATGACTAGTTTCTGCACCTAATGGCAACTCCAACGCACAGGGCAGGCGACACAAGGCGGAGGCAGCCGATCAGTTGCGCTGCGAGCATGTTGCGACGACTGGATAACAATGTCGTGATGCTGGCAGGCCTTTTGCCACTGTAAGGAAGACGACTTCGACGACTACGACGACGACAAAGAGTGTGGCTGGAAGACCTGTGGTCAAGGAGGCCATGCCTACGAGGTCACCATCTGGTACCTAGTTTAGTTTAGTTAGGTTAAAAATGTTGGAGAACGTAGCATGCAATTTAAAAAAAATTCCTACGACCACGCAAGATCTATCTAGTAGATGCATAGCAACGAGAGGGGGAGAGTGTGACCACGTACCTTCGTAGACCGAAAGCAGAAGCGTTAGGTTAACGCGGTTGATGTAGTTGAACGTCTTCACGATCCAATCGATCTAGTACCGAACGTACGGCACCTCCGTGTTCAGCACACGTTCAGCTCGATGACATCCCTCGAACTCTTTATCCAGCAGAGGGTCGAGGGAGAGTTCCGTCAGCACGACAGCGTGGTGACGGTAATGGTCATGTGATCCACACAGGGCTTCGCTTAAGCACTACGACGCTATGACCGGAGAAGTAAATTGTGAAGGGGGGCACCGCACACGGCTAAGAAAACAATTGATGTGTCTTTGGGGTGCCCCCGCCCCTGTATATAAAGGAGGGGAGGAGGGGGTGGCCGGCCAAGAGAGGCGCGCCATATGGGGGGAGTCCTACTAGGACTCCTAGTCCTAGTAGGATTCGCCTCCCCCCTTCTTCCTTTCTTCACCGGAGGGAAAAGGAATGAGAGGGAGTAGGAGAAGGAAAGGGGGGTGCGCCCCTCCCTTGTGGGGGGCGCACCAGCCCCTTGTAGGCTGGTTAGCCTCCCTCCTATGGTCCATATCTTCCACCGGGGGGTTTCGGTAACCCCTCCGGTACTCCGGTATGTACCCGATACACTCCGAAACTTTTCCGATGTCCGAATACTACCTTCCAATATATCAATCTTTACCTCTCGACCATTTCGAGACTCCTCGTCGTGTCTGTGATCTTATCTGGGACTCCGAACAAACTCCAGTCACCAAATCACTAACTCATAAATATAAATCGTCATCGAATGTTAAGCGTGCGGACCCTACGGGTTCGAGAACTATGTAGACATGACCGAGACACATCTCCGGTCAATAACCAATAGCGAAACCTGGATGCTTATATTGGTTCCTACATATTCTATGAAGATCTGTATCAGTCAAACCGCAATAACAGCATACGTTATTCTCTTTGTCATCAGTATGTTACTTGCCCGAGATTCGATCGTCGTTATCATCATACCTAGTTCAATCTCGTTACCGACAAGTCTCTTTACTCGTTCCGTAATACACCATCCCGCAACTAACTCATTAATCACATTGCTTGCAAGGCTTATCGTGATGTGCATTACCGAGAGGGCCCAGAGATACCTCTCCGATACTCGGAGTGACAAATCCTAATCTCGATCTATGCCAACCCAACAAACACCTTCGGAGACACATGTAGAGCATCTTTATAATCACCAAGTTACGTTGTGACGTTTGATAGCACACAAGGTGTTCCTCCGGTATTTCGGGAGTTGCATAATCTCATAGTCAAAGAAATATGTATAAGTCATGAAGAAAGCAATAGCAATAAAACTGAACGATCAACATGCTAAGCTAACAGATGGGTCTTGTCCATCACATCATTCTCCTAATGATGTGATCCCGTTCATCATATGACAACACATTTCTATGGTCAGGAGACTTAACCATCTTTGATTAACGAGCTAGTCAAGTAGAGGCATACTAAGGACACTTTGTTTTGTCTATGTATTCACACATGTATCAAGTTTTCGATTAATACAATTCTAATATGAATAATAATCATTTATCATGATATAAGGAAATATAAATAACATCTTTATTATTGCCTCTAGGGCATATTTCCTTCAAAAATAGTATGAACTTGTTAAATGTTTGTCTTTTTTTATTATAAATATATCAACATTTGTTAATTTTCGTCTGTGTTTGCGTTTCAAACTTTTCAACAGAATCAGACATCTGGTGTCTACGATTAGATGATGTTCGCCCCCATCTCGATCGGCGAACAAGTTTCCGGATATATCCACAAACAAAATGGTGATGATGTTCGTTTTTGATGACCAATGTTGGACTCTCATTTCTTTTCTCCTCTTTCTCTCTCTTCCTCCTCCTCCCCATTGAGAGTCCCCTTGGTTTCCTTGGCTCCTCTCTTTCTCCTCCGGCGGCGCCGCTGCTTGGAGTGGGGATGAGAGGGGAGCTTGGGCTGCTCCTGTCTATAGTAGTAGCAGGTGTAGGTTTGCCGTTTTAGTGGTGTTTGGCCTTGTGCCGTGGAATGGCGTCATGCCGTCGGGGAGTTGGTCACCGGAACTTGCAAGCAGCTTCTAGTGATCGCCGCTGGAGCCTTCTGCTTTGCCTCCATGGTGGAGGCCTAAGGAAGGAGCCGGATCGGGCGAATCCCCCCATAATAAGCTTGTTGGGGCACTGGATCAAACCTCTTTGGTTATTCTCTCGTTTCCTACCGGCTGTCGCGGTGGCGGACGGGATTTAGGGAGAGGATCCCAGGGTAGTTTGCCCCCCTAGTGCCTTGCCTCGTCGGATCCTAGCTTCCGACGAGGGTGGTGTCGTTCCCTGATCGAGAGAAGGGCTTCCGGTGTGAATCCGGAGGCAGACGATGGGGATCCTGAGCACAATCAGCAGTGGATTCAGAGAAGCTACGGCGCCCTCCATGGCTGGCCGGCCTTCTCTAACGATCTGCTGAATCTTCAGGCTGAATGGCGGCCAGTTTTATTCCTCCAGGGCTTGATGCCAACAAGGGAGGCAGTGCTGCTTGAAGTGGAGTCTGTGGTGCAGCCGCAGAGGTCTTGCCGGACCAAGTGGTTCGTCCCCGGCGCCGGCGATGATTGGATCCACTGGAGAGCAGTTTGGACCCGATCGCTTTTTCCTTCCAGTTTTAGGGTTCTTTTCATAAGTATCAGGGACTTGCCTGTTATTTTCAGTTTCTTTGGAGTCCTGTTTGTAAGATGTGCTGCGCACCGCTTTGAATAATGAAGTTCTGGGTCCTTCGGGGCCCTTCACTGTTCAAATAAAAGACTTGCCCTAAGATCCCATGCCTCGAAACATGGTCCTTAGCTTTCAAGATCGCGAAGGGTGGCCGGCTTGTAGGAGTACGACTAGCGGCAGCAAGGCTGGTCTCTCCAACTAATTGACCGACTGCATTCTCCTTTTAAAAAAAGACTGACTCCATTTTTGAGAACAACAACAATAATAAAGACCAACTGCTGAGAGATGGGAGGAGGCGACTCTCGATCAAACGGGCACCACCTCGCAGACGTTTTTTTATTTTCTTTTTTCATTTTCATCTTCATTTTTTTGTTGTTTCCTTTCCATGTTTCTTTTTTTTCTTTTCATTTTGTGACCATTTTTCAAATTCATGAACATTTGATTGAAATCATGAACAATTTCAAATTTGCAAAGTTATTTGAATGTGTGAACATTTTTTATCTGTGAACATTTTTGAATTCATGCATAATTTTTAAAATCATGAACATTTTTACAAGTCAGGAACATTTTTTGAAATTTGCGAACAGTTTTAGAAATTTGTGAACATTTTTTCGAAATTCACGAATATTTTTTGAAATCCTGAACATTTGTTTTACAATTTTGCGACATTTTACGAAACCGTGAACATTTTTTTAGAAATTTGTGAACATTTTTTTGAAATCATGAACATTTTTTAAATTCACGAATATTTTGACAAGGCATGAACATTTTACGAAATCATGATTTTTTTTTTAAATCGTGAACATTTTTCAGAATCATGAACATTTTTCAAAACTCACGAATATTTTTTGATTTCACTGTCATTTTTTAAACCCAAGGACATTTTTTTGGAACTCATAATAATTTTTTGAATTATTTGAATTCAAGAATATTTTTGAATTTCGATTTTTGTTTAAATCCTGAATATTTTCTAATGAAGCAAAAAAAGGGCCTCCTATGGAAATATCCGCCCACAGTGATGATGGGCTAGACGGCCTGGTTCACGATAGGGTCATGCGATATCGAGGCCCAGTACGCTCGACCGTTATCGGTTTGCCAGTTTCAACTATTCACCCATTTGTTGCTCAAAAAAAAATATTCACCCATTTCCTAGATCTGCCTCTCTTCCCTCCACACCCCCACCCTCGACAGCGAGCGACTCGAGCGCCGCCGTCCGCCGCGCCTCCGGCCTCCTCCCGCCCCACCGCCAGCCGCTCCCCCCTCCACCCCCTGCCCCGCCACCCTCGCCGCTCCCCAGTGCTTCCCCGTCGCCCCCGCCGCGCGCTCCTCTCCTTTTCGCCCATCCCTCCTCACCTACAATTCTTCGATCTGGCACTGCCCGAGTGGTGAAATGGACTAGAGACTGCTCGGAATTTTGTAGGTAAGAACTACTCGCCCCGCGGAATAGACCGGAAACGCGCAGATCATGCCTGCATATGTGTCCGTGTCCGTCATATTTGCCGGATTCCGATCCTCCGTGGACTGCTCCAGGAGCGATCCTGTACATGGCTAGGGCAAAATTGGCTTGTTTCTATTTTTCCTTTTCATTTTACTGCATCCATGCTCTGTTACTGTCGCTTGGATGTATATATCCAGCGGCAGAACAGGTGATGATGAATGTGGACATGGGAGTGCCTATGAGTTTGCTGCTAAGGTTTTGTTTCTAGCAAGCAGGCCGTCCAGCAGCAAACTGGATGGTGGAGCCAACAGTTGAACTACCAGGGCTGAATTCAGCATCCAAAACTACTCTGCCATCCGCAGATTTTTTTTTCTCTCTTCTGAAATATAAAACCCCGAAACAGCACGCAGGAAAATATGCCGCATGGTTAAAAGCGCCATGAAAGACAGGCTGTACGCTGTGGAGCATGGTGCATCGGCGTTGTGTTTGCAGTGATCAGCTTCTGCGATACACTCGTCAAGCACTCAGTCATGTGGCTTGTGGCTCTACTAACCATATGGGGGTTTTGTTTCTCTTCATCATCCTGTTTTTTCTTAAACAATCGTTTGATGCCAAAGTAATTCTGAATACTGAATTACTTGGTATTTATTTTAGTGTTTGCTTCGGTTTGCTGCTCAACAGTCAGTTGGTTGAAAATTCCGTCTGCTTTTAGTTTCACACTCAAGCATTATCGGCACAAGTTTAGAGATTGTACATGCCATGTCTGGCCCCTAGGATAGCTGCATTTCCTCACTGCTGAAATCTGCACATTTTTATGCTGTTCTGACTTACTCGTTGGCCTATGTTGGAAGGATGGCTCAGATGTCAACTTGGTTACCAAGTTAAAATATTATGTGCAATTTGTCCTTTAATTTACAAGCTACTAACGGATGTGTCCATTCCTGTTTCAGATTGGAAGGAATCACTGGTTCAGGCATTTTTGGTGGACAATCTTCATTTGATCCTGAGTGCTGACTCGCTCTTCTGTTGTCATCAATGTCTAGCTTGCTGAATGTACTTGCTTATCCTTGTAACTGTACTAGCATGCATTAAATATATATACTTTTCAATTCCGTCTGTTTACCATGTTTTGTTATTATTTGTCTTGATAACTTGATGTTTTCTTCCTTGGCAGTCAAATCTTAACAGTTCCGCATCAAATCTTCCAGACTCAACCGGACGACCATTTGCAACATCCTTTTCTGGTCAATCTGGATCAGTTCAAGGTCTCCATCACTCTGGTGAGCATATGGTACACTAGCTAGGTTAGCTCATTGACATAGTGCAATATCCATTGAGTACACACCTTTTTATCTCATCATTTTCTGCATTTTTCAGGTCTGCGCAACATTCATGGAAATTTCAGTCTTCCAAGTATGCCTGGATCACTTGCACAAAGGAATGCTGTGATGAGCGGCCTTCCATCCTCCGGGGTTCAACAACCTGGAGGGAGCATTTCTGGCAGATTTGCTTCAAACAACCTTCCAGTTGCCATGTCTCAGGTTCGAATGCCCACCTTTATGGAGGTTTGCAATATATTATTGTTTTTATACTTTAAACAGCATGAACATGCATGTTAATGCGCTTGCAATCTAAGGAACAATTCTGTTGGCTTAAAGTATAACATATTCTTGCTGTGGTTTCATGTGGAGGATGATGGTTTTTACTGTTTTGGTATTACGGTTTCTTTTGCAGATTCCTCATGCACATTCAGGTGTCAGTGGTAGAGGAATGAATGTTGGTGGAGGTCAAGCATTTAGTAGTGGCATGAATATGGGTGGTACCATTCAAGGTTTATACTCAAATTTGGGCACCAGTGGTAATCGAAATTCTGTTCCTGGCATGTCAGTGTCTCCAGCTTTAGGAAACTTGGGTCCACGTATTACAAGCTCCGCAGGAAACATCGTGGGTGGAAGTAACATTGGAAGAAGCATAAGCTCTGGTGGATTGTCGGTGCCGAGTATCTCATCACGCATCGATTTTAGTAGCAATGCTGGAAGTGGAAGACTAAATGTGCAAGGATCCAACAGGATAATGAACGGCCTTAATCCTCAAGGTAGTTTATTTAACCATCGGTTGATTTTTTTTCTTCATAGATTTATGTTCAGCTTTATGTTTTAGCTCGAAAAAAATATTTTAAGCATGTTTAACCATTGCTATGTTAATGCTCTATTCAGAGTTTACTTATCATATCCTTTGCTTTGAGCTGTGTCCTCACCCCTTGACTTTATCGTACCAAAAAAGGGTTGGGCATATGAAATAAGTGGTCGACATCCAATACGACATAGGTTTCGTTGGACCTTTTTTTGGAAAGCACAGTAGGTAGCATTGGTGTTCATGCTTCATAAATTATTAACCATGTGATGCTATAGTGTATTGCAGAATTCATTTTTGGAAGTGCGACACTATCTGGAAACAGGCATTTTGTTACCTCTGTACATTAGGAGCCAACTGTTAGAATTTAAGACCTTAAATAGTTAAGTCCATTAGTCCAACGTTGTTGGAATTCCTGTCATCGATATTCTTTCTTTTGCAGGCGTGTATGTTGGTTGTTGGAATATATCTGTTCTTGCTTTTCTTAGGGATGGTTACTGTACCTATTTCTTAATGTTGTTATATTTTGTGATACCAATTTAAATTTATGAAATTAGCTGGGCTATGATAAAAGCTTGTTTATATTTTATCAATCGTGATAGTCTCGTGAGGGTGAATGATAAAGAAGCATACAGTGTGTTATTTTCTTTTGTTGAACTCCATGTTCTCACTCAGCTTGTTGTTTGTTTTTATTTATCTCTAACACCAGGATCATCACAACTGATCAATATGATTGGTAATTCATACCCAACGTCTGGAGGTTCATTATCCCAGAACCAAATGCAACCAGGAAATAATTCTCTAGGTTCTATGGGGATGCTACATGACGCCAGTGACAGCACTCCATTCGACATCAATGATTTCCCCCAATTGACTGGTCGACCTAATTCAGCTGGTGGTCCGCAAGGACAATATGGTAAAATTGCTGGAAAACCATAAATATTTCTCCCTATTTTTGGAGGATTCGCTGCCAATCTCTCTAAATTGCAGGATCACTACGGAAGCAAGGAGTTGGTGTTAACTCCATTGTTCAACAAAACCAGGAGTTCAGTATTCAGAACGAAGATTTCCCGGCTTTGCCAGGATTTAAAGGTTGTTACAGTTGAATTAATTCTAGAACCTGTCTGTTGAGATTGTTCTCATTATACTTTCGGTTCAGTGGTGCATGATTATTTAATTGTGTTACTTTGTGATCTGGAAGTTCTAATATCGGCTGCATGCCTGTTATTATACAGCCCCGCTACTCTGTACTTATTGAACCACAGTATTTGAACAGCTTAGTTACCAACAAAATTGCCCTGCCAAAATCTTCTATCTGTTATAAAGCCCATTCTTTTTTAGTCGTGTAGTATGAATGCCGTGATCTTCTCCTCAAGTCAGCAAATGGTGCCGTGCTCGTTGTAGCGAAATTATAGCACACCATTTTTGGGAATACAATCATAGAGGTGAGAAGACAAGGATGCAGAAATTTCATGAGAGGGCCAGCGGGGCAAGACCATGCAGCTAATGTGGCCTTGTGGGAATGTAGAAAAATATCTTACAAATACTAATTTGGTATTGCTTTATAAGATATACATATGACAAATCGAGTATGCATATATGCACCTTCTATTATTATGTGATGCTCGAACTGGAATTACCATGAACTGTCATTAGAATATATATGGTGGCAACCTAGAAAAAATGCGCCAAACGACATTTAGATAAAAGGGTCTCACTGCAGCATGCTTACATGCGCCGCAATTCGGATGCCTATAAGTAACAAGTAAACCTAATTTTTGGCGAGAAATGGGAGTATGTATTATTTGTGACATATGCAGGACAATGTTAATAAATGAGATGGATATAGAGCTCTTAAGTTAGTTACTTTAGTGAAAGATAATCAATTTGTCTCCCCTAATGAAAACTATAGAGAATTTATTGTAAACTTCTCATATCATGACTTATGGTTATAGATGGAAGGGCATCTTAACCCTTCGTGTTTTCCATAGGTCCTATATACTCGTATTAACATTGTCCTACATATGTCATAAAGAATACATACTCCCATTAGGTATGATTTGAGGCATAGCAGCTAAGCCATTGGGAGGTGGTTAAGCCAATTTAGTTCTGGTGCTTACTATGGTTATAATTCATTTAAACTTACCATGTCAGTAAGTTAACTATGAGCCTCATGACCAACCGCGTGGACCAGTATGGATCAAAAGAACGTCCTGAAAATTAGCTCCAGCATTTAACAGAGATTACTGCTGAAGTTACAAATTTGGCCATCCACGCGCATACTTTCAGTCCTCAAGTTTATTAAGCATCTCAGACTGTTTGTTTTCTTGTGCCCGCTTCGCAGCATCAAGACACCCATACGGATGAATACAAATAGTTGCACTTATGCCTTTAGGCCCAAATGTAACTATAATGTATTTTCTTTTTAATATCTTAGTACTATTATTACAGTTTAGGCCGACGAACCATCTTCCCCAAAATGTAATTTGTCATTTGTTGGTCAACTCTGGTGCCAATCCCCTTTAATGGCGCCACATGTTTTGCATGGTTTTAATCTTTAGATTTTTGGACCTATTCTTTCCACGTGCGACATGCTCATGCTTTAATGCTCCATAAACGTGCACGGAACAAAATAAACGTGCATGGAGCAAAATAAACGTGCACGGAACAAAATAAGACCTTGGCAGTGTTTCTTGAGGCTTTAAAATTCTTTCCTGAAGTAGATCTTTTGGCTGATCATTGCACTACCTTAATACATTCCCTTTTCCCCCCTTTTGCCAAGTTATACTGAATATTGACATTTTGAATTATCAGGTAGCAGTTCAGATTATGCTATGGAGTTAAATCACACGGAACAACTTCACGAGAATGTACCTGTAATGCAAGGACAACAATATCCCGTGGGTTCATGTCTCTGAATTTTGAATCTTTGTTTCTCCGAGCATTTCTTTTGACATGTTATGAACACTTACACAGATGGCAAGGTCCGTTGGGTTTAATTTAGGAAATAGCTACCAACCAAATCGTCAGCAACATCTGCAGGGTGCTAATTCAGTAAGTTATATCAGAAATCCTTTGAAATAATCATCAAACAAAACATCTGTTGCATTGTCATGGTTCTGATAGGTTTCTATTTTGGCACGTCATATTCAGGTTTACTGCTCATATTTACCCATTAATACATAGAATAATCTTCATTATGTTTTGTCAGATTCAGAGCGCCGGACCTCAAAATATTGGACTAAGACCACTAAACTCTTCGAGTCAAACTTCTAATTTGGGATCATACGAGCAACTGCTCCAGCAATACCAGCAGCCGAAGGCTCAGAGTCCTTTCGGGTTGCAGCAGATGTCTTCAGCCACACAACCATATGGGGATCATGGTCTAAAGCCCATTCTGGGAGGCCGAACACCACCTGATCCATACGGCTTGTTGGGATTGCTGGGAGTTATAAGGACGAATGATCCTGATTTGTCATCTCTTGCTTTGGGAATAGATTTGACAACGTTGGGTTTGAATTTGAACTCACCAGACAATCTGTACAAGACATTTGGCTCTCCATTTTCAAATGAGCCAGCAAAAGGAGATCCAGAATATCCTACTCCAGCTTGTTATGTGGCTGAGCAACCCCCAGCACTACAGGTAGCTGCCAATAACTGGCTATTTCTGTCTAATGAGATGTTCTAAACCCATTTTCAAGAAAGGCCGAGAATCTTTCTTTGATGCAGCCAGTTCATTTTATAATAAATATATTGTAACAAGTTCTGTCTTTGCAGCCTATGCATTTTCAGAAATTTCAGACACTCATACTGTTTTACATATTCTACAGGTACTTTCGCTACTTGAATGTATTAGGTTTGGCCATTAGTTTTGGTAAAATTTAAGGTTATGTTCTTTTGTCTTTGGTTTTCAGCATGCCGAAGGATGAAGCTCAAATATGTGCTGCCAATGAACTGTGAGTACATTGTTTCACTGGTTATCTCATTTAAATTTCTTGTTGTTAGATGTAATAATTGGATCGTCATGCATGCGCCTTGTTCATGTTCTGAATCTTTTACCAAAAAATGTGATCTTACTGCAGTAACATTTGATAAGGGGACATACTGCTATGTCCTGATCAAATGTACAACACTAAAAAAATATTAACTTATAACCTGTCAGATACTGGATCAGGCCCATTGACTGTCTTGGATCTATCACAAAAATTTAGTAACCTTTTGGGTTTATACATCTTCCTGGATGAATACTGTTTAGCTACCTGAAGCTGCGTGAATGTTTCCATTTCCATTTTCTTTGTTTTCTATATCAAATTATCAATATTTTCTATTATTTATTTTTGATGACTTTTTTTTGCTAAGTTGCACAAGTTATTTTTAGCATTGCTGCGCATCCTTCAAACTTCCTTGTAACCTATCCATTTTTAGCAGTACATCACAACTGAGCAGAGCTTCAGCCAGTTTATTTTTTGGTATATACTAATTCTTAGATATGTAATGCATGTGTATTGTTTTTGTCAGACATAATCGTGGATGGTTTTACCATAAAGAAGCGCAGCAATGGTTCACAAGAATTCCCAACATGGAGCCTATTGTCAAAACTCCTACATATGAACAGGGGTCTTTTGCCTTCTTTCATCAAGGCAATTGGGAAACAGTCCGTAAGGTACTTACATTGGCTGAATATCCAGCCTCTCTTGAGCACTTTTGCATATGATAGTTGAGCATGTGTGTTGCTGCAGGATAACTTTGTTCTCCATTATGAGCTAGTAGAGAAAAGGCCTAGTCTCCCTTCCGCGTCCCAAATTGTTAGGTGAAAATTTTCTGGGTAAGGACTTCCTGGCTACAAATATATTTTGGTTTTTGTTTCTGTGTATCGAGAAATCATCTCACTGTTGTATGCAATGCAATATAATTTTGTTTTTCAGGTACCTCCTGACTCTAGCTTTCTTGTACATGAATGGAGAGCCTTCTTTATAAACATAGTGAAGCGATATTGCCCTAACTTGTCAAGATAGGTACTGTCTTCTGCAGTGGAATACTTATATTGATGTCGGCAACTATTGGGTAGGAAGTAATGTTCCATGTGGCCATTTTAGGAAAGAAAATGTTTTTATTTAACTTAATAAAGGAAGCAAGCAGCTGCGGAGGGGGTCCTTGAACGCGTGTGGGTGAGCATGTGACACACACACATGCTGCTAGCCAACCGAGCAACTGCTGTGCTCGGTTCTCATTAGGAAAATAATATGTTAACGTTTTTCTATTAAACTTGCTACTGAAAAGTGAAACCTCCAGGGTTCCCTGTTGGCATGTACTTGACAATCCCTGATACCCATAGCTCATTAAATCAATTGGATGCATCTTAAGTTGACGTCTAATTTGGCAGATCCAAATATTTCCGCTTCTGCTAAGAAAAAGTGGGTGCTGTCTTTTGCAATGAAATGTGTACATTCATGAAGGTTGAACATCAGTTTGATTTATTCATTTACTTATTGGCAACCTACTTTATTAGGTAGGAAGACACGTTCTGTCTGGCCATTTTAGGGAAGATTTATTTTTTCTCAAACACAAAAAACTTGACCCATGGACAATAGCACCAGCGCATTTATTAATTTGTTTCAAAAAGAAGTGAGCACCTGCCGAGCCGGGGCCTCGAACACAGGTGGACGAGTGCTCGACTCGTGCTGCCAGCCAGCCGAGCACTTCTGGTTTCCGTTTGGAAAAGATAGTATGTTATTACGTTGTAGTTTCTATTAAACTCATAGCTGAAAAGTGAGAAACCTGGAGGGTCCCTGTTGCATTTATGTACTTGACAATCCCTTATACCTGTGGCTCATTTCATCAGCATGTTGTTTCTTTCAAACATGGCATGTTAATTTGGCAAAACCATTTATTTCCACTTATGTTCTGAGTAATGTAATGATTAAATGAGCTGGCTTGTTATATTGAGGCAAAATTATTGTTGTTTACTGTTGAGTTTGGGATGCGATTCGATTTATTGACTTGGTTGACAGTCTATGTAGTGAATCAGAGAGCACCATGTCATGTCAGAGACGCGGAGAGGAGGAGGCTGCAGAAGGAGGAGAAAATGCCTTTGTAATTACAGTATATAGTTAGAAAAAGGATGGCACTGTCGTTAAACATTACCTAGCTTCTTCGTACATCATGGGGAGTTTGTCTGTAATGCTCCTTGACAAACAGTTTCGGAGTAGCCAGTCAGTCTGCAACTTAAATAGACCACAACGGAACAAAACAAAACAAATTGGTTTATCTTCTCTGGCAGTGGTAGAATTTTGTTGCTCGTTCGCTGTGAAATTCTGCTTACTTTTGATCAGCACTGCCACCTTGCTCAGCCGTAATTCTACTGAAAGGAATTTTTGGAAAAAGGTAGGTTCCAGCGAGGGTCCATTGCTACGTTTGGTCAGCAGGGTCGATGGGGCTTGCTCTAGCGGATTTGCTGTACCACAGGTGCTTGTAGTTTCTGATCTCGAAAAAAGATTGCAGCACCCGAAATTTAACTCGGCAATTGTCTTAATTAATCGATGATGCAAATATTTTTGCCTCCGAGTTTGAAAAAGAAAAGATTGCAGGACCGGGGAACCATCAACCATGTCACCTGCAACGTAGCTCACCTTCTATCCGGAACTCACTCTAACTCAGAGAAGGAATGTCACGGTGCTACAGTGCTAGTCTAGTGTAAAATAAAGAAGAAATGTTAGAGCCTATTAACATGTTGTTTACTATTGGTATTCAATGTAGATATAAATAATATAAGATTAATTTTATTTCACCATCGGTTTATTTGTATGTAATTACTATAGATGTACACGGTAGATATGTAATTTGCAAATTAATTTAAGTTATTTTAACCTTAACCATATGGGTATTGTAGCTTCTCTAACAAACATTTCTTGTGTATGTTAGAGTATCAAGTTCCGATGTGGTGATGCTCGTGGGGTCAGGGTCAGGTGAGAGGAAACAAGAGAGACGGAGGTTGCGTGTTCCTGCTGAGGATAAAAAGAAGAGGGGACACGTTATCTCTTTTTTTTTAGGGTAGGGGAGGCATTATCTGATGTAGACGAGCGGCACAACCAATTCCTATGGCGCGGAAGATGGACCAATCGATCTAAATCTAAACAACCAACACCGCAGAGTCTAGAAAGGAAAAGAAACAACCAACGCTGCCGAATCGGATCACGTGCTTTCTTCTCTCGTCTACTGCTCCACTCGTGCCATAACCCTCGGCGAAACCATAATCCTCGCGCCACTTGTACGTACGGAACGCGGTGGTGCATGATGGGAAAGCAACCCAACCGCTTCCCAGATCGGGCAAATGACCCACGTTTCCGTCTACCGCCAGGAGCAGTGCGCCCTCGTGGCCTGTACGCATGCATGCCCGATCGACCCACGAGCCGCGGTGCATGACAGTGGTGCGGCGCGAGAGGCGTTGCCGGAAAGCCGGTGGGCGGCTTACCCGAAAGCAGCATCGGCGACTCTCTTCCTGGTGCATGCCGAGGAACCACGTGGGCTGGGGGCGGCAGGGTGTCTCGGGGAGGTCCTCCTCAAGCCGTAACCTTCCTCCCAATTCCCGTTCCTCCGGCTCAAGTACGGCCGATTCAGATATGCTGCTTCGTCAGGTGAGCGGGAGTTTCTCTCCACCTCCTCCCTTTTTTCTTCTACTTTTGTGAAGCATGGCAAGAGCCTCTCCACCTCCTCCATTTTCCCTATTTCCCCTCGTAATAAAATTTTGTAGTAGGAGTCTCTCCTGGTGTCTCTGCTAAAGAAAATTCGAGTCCAAACTTTGGATTCTGGTGCATTGGGGTTGGGGAGGGTAGCTCCCCTAATTCAAAAAGAAAAAAAAAACCCAGCATTAGATTAGTTTGTCCAACAAATTCAGTATCACACACTTATGTTAGGCTTGAGGATAAAATCCTGGGATGGAAACAAAGACTAGGGCCATGGAAAAAGTCAAGCTCACACAAGAACCTCGCAGCATTGGAGAAGGCTTAATGATAAACTCGTAAACATTTTTTGCTCTGTTTTCTTATTCTTCCATTATCCCCAATTATGGAATGTTAACTCTATGTTTCCTCCTTTCACAGTCGAAAAAGGAACAAAAAATGGCGAAGATGGTAGCTCCTCTGAATGGCAAGCAAAACCATGGGAAGCATTACTACACGATGGACCAGACGATGTTTGAGATCGACACCAAGTACGTGCCGATCAAGCCCATCGGAAGTGGATCTTATGGGGTAGTTTTCTCATCCATGAACAAGGATACGAACGAGAAGGTCGCGATAAAAAAGATAAACAACGTCTTTGATAGCCGTGAGGATGCACTGAGGACGCTGCGCGAGATGAAGCTCCTCCGGCACTTGACTCATGAGAATGTCATTGCTTTGAAGGATGTAATGATGCCAATACGGAGGAGGAGCTTCAAGGATGTCTACTTGGTGTCTGAACTCATGGACACCGATCTACAATATATCATCAACTCGTCTCAAACGCTTTCCAATGACCACTGCCAATATTTCCTTTTTCAGGTATGTGGCAGTCACCTTTGTTTTCATTCCTTCTTTTTGCTTGACACTTGTCCAGTAATATTTCATATGTTCCCCATTCTGTCATAAGTTAGTTTATTCACATAGTCCATACCATGAGTTATTTGGATGTAATGCCTATGGCTATGCCTTCATCTAACCGCTAATAAGCTATGCCTAATTATTTAATTGGACATATATCCCATTCCAGATGCCTAGGTGGCGGTGCTGTCGTTGGCGTGATCTTTTTTAGTCAAGCTATGATGTTTGATTGTTACAGAAAAGATTCTTGTATAACAATATAATGTTTTTATACTTCTATATATACTAATTTGTAGTTAGTTCATGGTGCATGTAAAGTTGTCAAGTTCCAACTTGTTAGGTTATGAGAGAATGATCAAATAATTTCTAGAAGAAGCAATTGTCAATTTCAATATCTGTAAGTGCTATTGTGAGCTCGAGCTCACAGGCACCCTTTGCTACAGTACAAACGAAAAAAATATTTAAAAAGTTTAAAAAAATCTGAATTTTTTTGGCAACAAACATTGATATATTTTTCACATGCGTGCAAATTTTCATGACAAAATGACATTCACGCAGGTCTCGGCAAAAAAAATAAAATCGATGCTCCAAAATGCTTCCAAAAACAGTTTTTTTGGAGCATGATTTTGTTTTTTTTTGCTGACACCTCCACAAATGTCATTTCATCACGAAAATTGGCACGCATGTAGAAAAAACATCAAAGTTTCTTGACAACAAATTTCAGATTTTTTTGAATTTTTTACTATTTTTTCGGATTTTACTGTTCATCCGGGATCACTGGTGCCCGGGATCAATTCCTCCGCGTCCGTACTATAGTAGCTTCTATAGCTGCTCGCGGATAGTGGTTGTGCGCTTAGGAATGATGTGTCTTAAAAACAAAACGACTTAATACAAATCTTATTTGCTCATGGGTATTTGCATGAACATATATGGTGTAAGCCTCTGTAAATAATTTAAGGAAAGCTAAATTTATACACCTAGACATGAGCATTTTAATCGATACCTACCTGCTCGACTTGTCTTACAAATTACATTACTTTGTAATTATTATGATATCTTTAGTTTATTGCCGACCATTTTACGATTTCTCTAATATTTGTCAATCAATTAATAGTCTAAGATGCCACCTTATATTGACTGTAGCTGCTTCGAGGGCTGAAGTATCTTCATTCAGCGAGAATACTGCATAGAGACCTGAAACCAGGAAACCTTCTGGTTAATGGAAACTGTGACTTGAAGATCTGTGACTTTGGTCTTGCTCGCACAAATAACACAAAAGGCCAGCTTATGACTGAATATGTTGGCACGCGCTGGTATAGAGCTCCTGAGCTGCTGCTCAGCTGCAACAACTATGGCAACTCCATAGATGTCTGGTCTGTTGGCTGCATCTTTGCTGAGCTACTTGGCCGCAAGTTGATCTTTCCAGGAACCGATTGCCTAAATCAGCTTAAGCTTATAGTCAATGTTCTTGGCACCATGAGCGGTGCTGACCTTAAGTTCATTGAGAACAAGAAAACTCGCCAGTACATCAAATCCCTTCCATACACCATCGGCATTCCCCTCACTAGAATGTACCCACAAGCACACCCTCTTGCCATCGATCTATTGCAGAAGATGTTAGTCTTCGATCCTTCCAAAAGGATCAGTGTCACCGAGGCTCTGGAGCACCCCTATATGTCTACGCTATATGATCACAATGCAAACCATCCTGCTCAGGTGCCCATCGATATCGATATAGATGAAAAACTTAGCGTGGAGATGATCCGAGAAATGTTGTGGCGGGAGATGCTCCAGTACCCCTGAGGCTGCCAGGATGGTGAATATGTGTCAAGCTGGAATGAACACATGCCCACACCAGGATCTTCACATGTTCTTTTCTATATAAAGCTTACTGCGATTATTGCACCTATCAAGTTATCACAATGAACTTGGTAAACTACTATGTAAATAGGTGCACATATAAGGCCGCCTATGGATTCTTTTTGGTTGTGGATCACTAGTTGTAGTATATATGGATTGTTGTGTTGTAAAAGTGTTGTTTGATTAATAAGGATTCAATTATGAATACGCTTGTAGAAGTGTTGCTTGATTAATAAGGATTCAATTATGAAGACACTTGTAAAAGTGTTGTTTGATTAATAAGGATTCAATTATGAAGACGCTTGTGTAAATTTTAGTCCTCATTTTTGTACATGATTTCAAGGTGAAATCTTAGAGGTTTCTCTATATATGGAGGTCTCAACTTTCAAGTGGCCTTGGTTTTCGTCTGTTTGCTTCAGAGTGATTACCTTCAAATCTGTCTTGTTTCTTCAAGAAATAGAAATTACAGTGTGTATGGTGCTTTCTGTTCGGTTAAAAATGTATATTCTATGAAGCTCTCTATAATTTGCAATTTAGAATCTTCATGTTGATGTAACACTGGTCCAAGTTATTAGTCATATTCCCCGAGAAAACAACTTCTGTAGAGAATTCCGATCTCTCATGCTCCCATTGGAGTAATAAATATGCCGTCACAACTTGTCGGAATAAAGAAACAGGCAATAAGCAAGCAAAAGCAGATCATGTAGTCCATTTAGTTAGACCACGGTACCATTTCACATATGTGTGAAACATTAGCTGACCAAAATATAAGATGTAGATGATACACAATGGACACTTGCAAGCATTGATTGAGGACATATTACCAACGAAAAGCACACCACTATCCCAGAAACGTCTACCTTCCAACGGGCCCATGTTAAAGCAACTCTAGCAGATGCGTCATATGTGGCAGATCGCCATAATAACTGCTAGTATGGCGATCGACACACAAAATGTTGCCTCCTCCATAATACTAGCAAATAATTCATTTCAATAGGTTGAGAACATCGGTCGTGATCAGCATTTGTTGTAGCTAAGGTTCTTTTTGTCACTATTTTGATGCATATTTTATTCACAAAAACCATCTATCAGTTGTTGTAGCGCTTCCAATAACCATAGAGCAAATAATGAAAGATACCCAATATGCTTGACTGAATCCAAGCAAGACTTTAGAGTTTAAACTTAGTTGCTTGCAACATTTAAGATTTTCAGCATATCAACGTAAGATGAGAACTATGCATACCTTCAGTTTAGATCCCCGTGTTTTTTTTGCAACATTTAAGAATTGAGTTTAGATCCCTGTGTGCTAAGTTTATCAATAGGTATACCATCATCATGTGCTTGTACCAATTTAAGAAGTTCCCCATTGTTTTTTTTAACATGACACAGATGAAGAATCATCGTCCACCTGCATCCCTATTAGGATCAGGAGACGTTCCCCATTTAAAGACCTGGCGAATACGCCTATTCATGTGTATGCAAATCAAGCCGGTGAACAATAGCGAGAATAAAAACCAAAGAGTGATCAAATTTGGTTTGCCTAAACGTCCGATGAGAAGAAAGTGGAAATAGAAGCACACAACCCACGCAGAAAAGAAATTACGTCTCTGATTAGTATTCACCATGAGCAAGTTCTTTGAGCTCTGGCGCACGCACGGAAGGACCACACTGTTCTGCTCCGGCGCGCCGGTCTCGCCAGCGAGCATGTGCCTAAACATGCGCAGGGCCAGGGACGCTGAGCCCCGCACGATGTGCGCCCACATCATCGAGCGAGGTCGAGGATGTAATGTCTTTTTTTTTATCATAGTACAGACGCAGACCCTCATATATAAGCGTATACGTTCACCCCTATGAGCATCTTCGAAAGACTGAGCCGACATATCATATTGAGATTGACGAAGTCACCGCAGATGCCTCGTAGTCGAAAAGAACGTCTCCTCCCACTAAACGTTGATACGTCTCCAATGTATCTATAATTTTTCATTGTTCCATGCTGTTATATTATCAATCTTGAATGTTTTATAATCATTTTATAGTCATGTTATATCATTTTTTGTATTAATTTATTGACATAGTGCCAAGTGCCAGTTACTGTTCTTTTAATATTTTTTACATATCAGAAAACCAATATCAGACGGAGTCCAAATGCCACGAAACTTTACGAAGAATTTTTATGGGCTAGAAGGAACACAATGGGCCCTGGCTGCGCCTGGGGGTGCCCCGAGGGGGGCACAACCCACCAGGGCGCGCCAAGAGGCCCAGGCACGCCCTGGTGGGTTGTGCCCACCTCGGGTGCCCCCCGGACCGCCTCTTTGCTCTATATATACTCCAAAAATCCCAGAACCCTAGGGGAGTCGATGAAATATTCATCCAGCCACCGCAGAGTCCAGAACCACTAGATCCAATCTAGACACCATCTCGGATGGGGTTCACCACCTCCATTGGTGCCTCTCCGGTGATGCGTGAGTAGTTCTTTGTAAACCTTCGGGTCCGTAGTTAGTAGCTAGATGGCTTCATCTCTCTTTCTTGATTCTCAATGCAATGGTCTCTTGGAGATCCATATGATGTAACTCTTTTTGCGGTGTGTTTGTTGGGATCGATTAACTTTGAGTTTATGATCAGATCTATCTTTTTATATCCATGAAAATATTTGAGTTTCTTTGATCTCTTTTATGCATGATCTCTTATAGCCTCGTATTTCTTCTCCGATATTTGGGTTTTGTTTGGTCAACTTGATCTATTTATCTTACAATGGGAAGAGGTGCTTTGTAGTGGGTTCGATCTTACGGGGCTTGATACTAGTGACAGAAAGGGAAACGACACGTATGTATCGTTGCTACTAAGGATAAAACGATGGGGTCTATCTCTACATAGATAGATCTTGTCTACATCATGTCATCGTTCTTATTGCATTACTCCGTTTTTCCATGAACTTAATACACTAGATGCATGCTGGATAGCAGTCGATGTGTGGAGTAATAGTAGTAGATGCATGCAGGAGTCGGTCTACTAATCTTGGACGTGATGCCTATATAACGATCATTGCCTGGATATCGTCATAATTATTTGAAGTTTTATCAATTGCCCAACAGTAATTTGTTCACCCACCGTTTGCTATTTTTCTTGAGAGAAGCCACTAGTGAAACCTACGGCCCCCGGGTTTTTCTTTCTCATATATTTGCCTTTCCGATCTACTTTTCTCTTGCATTTATTTTCAGATCTATTAAACCAAAAATACAAAAAATACCTTGCTGCACTTTATTTTATTTGCGATCTATTTATTCAATCTATTACAACTTTCTCCCGTCCACGCACCAATTTCTGGCGCCGTTACCCGAAAGGGATTGCCAACCCCTTTAACACGTCGGGTTGTGAGTGGTTGTTATTTGTGTGCAGGGGCTGTTTACATTCTGTTGCTTGGTTTTCCTACTGGTTCGATAACCTTGGTTTCATATCTAAGGGAGATACCTACCGTCACTGTGCTGCATCATCCCTTCCTCTTTGGGGAAATACCGATGTAGCTTCAAGCGACATCAAAAGGAATTTCCTGCGTGTTGCCGGGGAGGATCTTCAACATATACCAGGTTTCTAATCACAAATCTCGTCTCCTCACAATTTACATTATTTTCCATTTGCCTCTTGTTTCCTCTCCCCCACTTCACAAAAATTTGCCGTTTTATTCGCCCTCTTTTTCATTTGCCTTTTTCTCGTCAGATCTCTTGTTTGCTATGTTTGCTTGTGTTGCCATGTGTCTTCTATTTGCTTGCATCTTCGCTTGCTAAAGATCTATTGATATGGATCCACATCCACTTGCTAATCTTTTTAAGAGATTCAATTATGATGAACCAATTGCTTGTGAGTTAAGTGCACTAGATTTTTTTTGAAGTTTTGCTTGAGATTCGTGAATCTAAAAATTGTGATAAAGAAATTTATGAAGTGATTCATGATAGCTTATTGAATGAAAAGTATGATTGCAATGATTTTACTATAAATTCTATTAATGTCAATTGTGCTAATAATATGCAAAACCCCAAGCTTGGGGATGCTATTTTTCTATGACCACTATTTGTTGCAATGATCATGATTGGGGTGATTCTTATGATCTTGAAAATTTATTTAAGCCTCATGATGACTATGTTATTTGCAATAATTTTGAAAGTGGGTTTGGAAGAGTGTCAACTTTAGGTAAAAATAATCCCATATATTTGGTGAGTGTTCAATCTTATGAAATTTTTCATGAAAGTGGGTTTGGAGAGGTCATGACTTTAGTTGATGTTAATCCCACTATCTTGGAAGATCATAAAACTTCTATGCATGGATCGTGAAGATAAAATTTTATATGATAGCTATATTATTGAATTTTATCATGATCCTACATATAATTATTATGAGAGAGGAAAATATGGTTGTAGAAATTTTTATGTTATTAAATTTCCTCTCGTTATATTGAGATTGTCAATGTTTTATTCCTCTCCTTTGCGTATGCTAGATATTTCTTCTCTTGACAATTTGTTTTCCTATAAAATTCCTATGCATAGAAAGTATGTTAGACTTAAATATGGTTGTCATATGTTTCTTGATGCTCTGTTTGTGTTTCAATTATTATCTTTCGTGTGAGCATCGTTGAAATCTTATGCCTAGCTAGGGGCATAAAACAATATCGCTTGTTGGGAGGCAACCCAATGAATAAAATTAATTTTTGCTTTTTGCTTCCCGTTTTTGAGTGTTAACACAATTATGCTAATGTCATGATTGTGTTTTTTATGTTTTAATTAGTGTTTGTGCCAAGTAAAGCCTTTAGGATCTTTTTGGGTGATAGTTGTTTGATCTTGCTGAAAAAACAAAAACTTTTACGCTCATGAAATTAATTTTCATTTTTTACCAGAGAGCGATAAAATACCCATTCTGCTTGCATTAGATCAATATAAGAATTTCTCAGGTATTCCTAATTTTTCAGATTTTTTGGAGTTATAGAAGTATTTTAAATAGTCAGATTGCTACAGACTGTTCTGCTTTGACATATTCTGTTTTCTTTGTATTGTGTGCTTATTTTGATGGCTCTATGGTTTTCTTTGATGAGTTTTTGCCATAGAAAAGTTGGAATACAGTAGATATAATACAAAAACAAAATATGAATTGGTTTAATACAATACTTATAGTAGTGGTTTGCTTTCTTATACTAACGGATTTCACGAAGGTTTTGTTGAGTTTTGTGTGATTGAAGTTTTCAAGTTTTGAGTTATCTTACGATGGATGAAGGAAGGATGGAAGAGCCTAAGCTTGGGGATGCCCCGACATCCCAAGCTATTATCCAAAAATGGGTACCGGGGTACTGATCCACGGGCACCTATGGGACCGGCGGACCGGGTCGCTTTCGGTTCGGCGGGGGCGGAGGTCGTGCAAAGAGCAAATCGAGGCGATACACGCGAGCGATTTACCCAGGTTCGGGCCGCACGGATGCGTAAAATCCTACTCCTGCTTTGTGGTTTGTATTGATTTCTTGCTCGGGAGCGCGGGGTGCTACAGCACACTTCCGCAGCTAACGAGACCGAGCGTGAATGTTTTTCGAACCCCCCCTCTACGTTGCACACGGGCCTCCTTTTATATGCTCAAGGGGTCACCGACAGGTGGCAATGGAGGCAAAGGGGTAAAAATGGAAAGGTGCTGCGGTAGGTACAACTACCTGCTACAGTGTATCATACCTAACCCTGACGGCAGGGGACAAGGGCCTTAAATGCCCGTCTGTGTCGCCTAAACAGTGCAAAAAAGGGACTACCAGGGACGCCACCGTTCGCCACGATGGCGATCTTGTCAGCGCCGCTTGCCACCGCACGCCGCTGGCTGCACAGACTCCCGCCACGTACGCCTGGAAGGACCCCAGAGCGACACGTTGGTGGATGTGCTGGAGCGCGGGCACAGTGGTGTCTTGCCGCGGCAAGCGCCTTGCCGCGGTTGTTTTCTTGTCGCGCCTGGGAGCTTGTCGCTCACCGGGCCTTGCCGGGACGCGTGGTGCGCCGCGGCAAGTTCCTTGAGGTGCCTTGGTTGGCCTTCCCGGCAAGCTCCTCTTGCCGGGGTCTTGGGATGCTTTTGTTAGCCTTCCCGGCAAGCTCCTCTTGCCGGGGTCTTGTCTTCTTGGCTTGGACACTTTGTTCTTGAATGGCTCCAAAGGAACCATGGAGGGCCTTGGCGGTCACCCGGCAAGCCTTGCCGCGGGATGCTGCGACTGCCCGTGCACAAGTTCGGGATACTAGGGTACCCCTACTGTAGTACACCGACAGGAGCCCCCGGGCCTGGGCCATACACGGTGCCGAGCGCTGTTGGGCCAGGCCCAAAACAGGGCACGGGCACACGCGGCCTAGGTTATGCCGTATCTTACTCCGTATTCACCGCGCCCTTCCCGAACGGCACGCGTTGAATGCGGCGTCGTGGGAGAGATCGTGGGTGGTTTATTTATTCGGAAATGCGGAACGTCCGCCCCCTCCCTCTTTATAAGCAGGGGAAACAGGGGCAGTTCGCCCACTCGCCCGTTGCCGTTCCAATCTCAGAAATCTCCACCGCTCCCTCGCCTTCCCAAAGCTGAGAGAGAGAGAGAGCAGCGCTCCGCCCCCACATCGCCACCAGCACCACCAACGCCGTCGACCTCCTCCACTGCTTCCGCCATGTCTCCAAAAGCCGACAAGGGGAAGGCCGTGAAGTCGACCGAGGCGCAGCGGCTCGCGGCGCTGCGGAAGGAGCGGGTCGTCTTCCCTCCCAAGCTTGGCGCGAAGGAGCTGAGGGAGAACTACTACCTTTTCTGGTCGGCGGAGACACGAGCACATCCGCGCACGAAGGTACTCCCCGCCGCCGCTTGGAAGAAAGCCCCAAACGGATACCCTTTCTTTGCTCTGTTCTTCTACTGCGGGCTCTGCCCACCTTTCTCTGAGTTCTTCTGCGACATCATGAATACCTATGGATTCCACCTCCTTGACTTCACCCCCAATGCCGTTCTGACCATGGCAGTTTTCGCACATCTCTGCGAAAACTTTGTCGGAGTCCTTCCCAACGTAGCCCTCTTCCGCCACTTCTTCATACCCCGAGTAGAGAGAGGAGAATCTCTATCCGGCGGAATCGCCTGGATCTCAAGGGCCGGCAAGAAGGAAACGTATCTGGAGGGAGAATTCCGCGGCAAGTGGGAGGAGTGGAGGGCAGATTGGTGCTGGATTGACGAGGAGAACCCGCAGCCATTCACCACCCGGCGCCGAACCCCAGTAGCACGCGGCAGCGATTGGAGCGACGTGGCCCCGGAAGATGACAGGCTGAAGATTGCCGTCACCAGGATCCTACGCCTCAGGCTTGCCGGGCTTACTGTTGGCGCTGTTGGCGCAGACTTCCTTCGCCGCCGCATCGCCCCCCTGCAGGAACGGGGGAGGCCCACTTGGGAGTTCAAGAATGCGGCAGACATCATGAGGCTGCGGCCGGGCCTCAATTACAACTTCACAGTCCTGGAGCTCAACGCGATGCTTCAGGAGCTCTTCAAGTATGACCCCCAACATCCCGAGGTTTTCAGGTTGCCGGGGGGCGTCGTTCCGCTGTGCAACAATTCCTCGCTCGACCGCATTCGCGCAATGATGCCGGAGTGCGACTCGCATGGAATTGTGCCAACTTGGCAGGAGCCTGCAGATGACGTCGTGCAGCAGTTCTTTGATGACTTGGTGGAAGTGCCAATCCGCTCCGACGAGAAGGATGGCCTCACCCGCGACACCACCGACGCAGAGATGGCGCTCATTGCCACTAGGCTGGAAGAAGCAGCGGCAGCCGCAGCCGCAGGCGAATTTGGGTTCACTGTGGAGGAGGCGGATGCAGCAGAGGCGGCAAGCCGTGCCGAGCGAGGGGAGCCCGCCGGCAAGAAGGAGCTTGCCGGGCGTGGCGCCGAGGCGAGCGAGCCCGCCAAGGACACGAGCGGCTCGTTGGAAATCAACTCCTCTTCCACCTCGTCTTCAGACAGCCCACCACAAGCAGAGCCTCCATCCCCACCAAGAAGGTGTCTCCGCAAGGCCGGTGACGTGGCGGAGCGGCAAGCGGGTCAACAGTTGCCGCGCCGCGTGACACGCTCCACCGCGGCAAACACCGTTGCCGCGGGAGCGCCTCATGCTGCGACGGCAACTGGAGCAGAGTCTAGCCGGACCACCGCTTCAGTTCCTGCCGCTGCTCACGCCGCGCTGACAGCCGGGGCGGGGTCGTCTCAGCCCACCTCCCCTGCTCCCGCCAAGCGGCCAAGGGAAGCTTCTCCTCCGCCTCCTCGCGCTGGGCGCGCGCCGGACTTCGACTTCTCCGCGTTCAGCTCCGACGAGGAAGAAGAAGAAGAGTAAACTTCTCTTGTTGTACTTGCATTTCTTCAATTCTTGCTGTTTGTCTTGTTCCTCACTTGCTTTTCTCTGAACTTGTTCCTCTTTAGGACTCTGGCCCAGAGAGCGGAAAAGAGAGCTAAGGTCCCGGTGATCGTCATCGAGGACGAGCCCACTGCAACAGCAGGTGGCGCGCCCGAGACAACCTTGCCGGACCCGTCGACTTTTCTCCAGGGAAGCCCCCAGCGTAAGTGTATGATTTGCTTTCCGCTGCGAGGCGCGCATGGGTACTTGTCTTTGCTGATATCTGCTTGTTGATTTGGGTAGGAGCCGAGCAGCCCCACCAGGAGCCAAGGGAGAATTCCCCGACAAGGGAGAACTCTCCAGCAAGGGAGGGCTTCCCGGTAAGGGAGAAGTCTCCGGCAAGGGAGGGTTCTCCGGCAAGGGACAGCACCAGCGGCCCCCTGGCGGCGGAGACCACGACTGCAGAACCTGGTGCAGGTACTCCTCTTGCTTCAAAACTTCCCTTGGGTTCTTCTTCTCTCGATCTTCTTGGGTTTTTGCTGGATTTTGCTTGACTCTTCTCCCCTTGCCGGATGTCAGACCCATCTGCTGCAGAGCATATGGAGACCGAGGTCGCCGCCGAAGACGTAGCCGGCGCTGGTGCTCCCGCCGGCGCCGAGGCCGCCAAGGCTGGCGCCGCGGCGACTGGCGAGGGATCTGGCGATCGTACTGACGGCCCTGGGGCCGCAGGAGCGCCAGGCGCTACACCGACCACCGACCCGTCCGCTGAAGCCGCAGCGCCAAGCTCCGAGGAGCCCCAGACGGGCGTCTACTTGAAGGCCGGCGAAGGCGTCTTCATCAACCTCCCTTGGGCGTCAAGCTCCAGGGCGCCGGTCGAGGGGGAGATCTTCGACGGAGAAGTGCTTGCCTCCGCGGGGTTGACGGTGGATGACGCGCCAAGCAGCAGCAGCAACGAGCCCGAAGAAGAGCGGCTGCTGCGGAAGCTGATGTCGCTCTACCGCGCGCGGCAAGCCAAGCTGGAGTCCCGCGAGGTGCTTGTCGCGAAGGCGGGAGCTGATATCGAAAAGCGCGCGGAGGAGCTCGGGGGTTTCCACCGGGAAGCCCTCCGGTCCCTGGCGGAGGAGCGGGAGCAGCTCGCTGAAGTGCAGAAGGCCTTCCTCCTCGAGAAGGCCGAAGTCGAAGAGCGGCAGCGACTTGCCGCTGTGAAGCTAGCCGCGGAGGAGGGCGAGCTGGCGCAGCGGAAGGTCAATCTCGACGCCCACGAGGAGGAGCTTGCCGCGCGCGAGGAAAAACTCAGTGGAGCCCTCAAACAAGCAGAGGACGCCGCCGCCGCCGCCGAGGCCGCCAAGGAGGAGTTGAAGATGAAGGTGGCGCGGCTGGAGGCCGATCTCTCCGAGAAGGGCAAGGAGCTCAGCGCCGCCAAGGTCTCCAACGTGGATCTTGAGTTGAAGCTAACCACTTTGACCAAGACTCTGGACAGCGCCAAGAAGCGGGAGGAGGCCTTGAAGGAGGAAATCAAGGCCGACAAGGCGCTGCTGGAGAGTGCTGCCACCGCCCAGAACGCTTTCAGGGAGACTGTGACGCACTAGACGGAGAGTCTTGTGAATGCCGCCACAGACATCGACAAGGAGCTGGCGCAGCTGGGGATGGAAGATCTCGGGTATCCCTCCGACGACAACCTCCAACCCAGCGCCAAACTCGTCCTGTTCTTCAAGGGCGTGGCGACAGCCCTCCAGCGACTCCGGGAGAGGATCCCCAAGCAACTGGATGACGAGTCGCGCAAGATCTGTGCGGGAGCTCTTTAGAAAGTGTTGATGAAGGTGGCCTTCCGCAATCCGGGCCTCCGCCTCAACAACGTCCTCAGGACCTTGCCGCTGGAAGCTAATCTGGAGGAGCTCAAGGCCCTTGTCGCACCCATTGTGGACAAGGTGAGCGGGATCAAGAGAGTCGAAGGCGATCGCGTAGATTAGGCCGCCCATTTCTTCTTTCCTTGTCGCTGTTTGCCATGTCATGAAAACAATCTATTAGAGCTGCGACAAGCTATCTTTGTAATATAGCTTTGCTCTATGAAATGATTGCAATGTTATTCCCTTTACTTGATCCCTCCCTTTGTATGTTTTTTCCCTACGCTTTTAGGGAACTTGCCGGTGCAGGCACCTGAGCTGCGAGCGCTGAGTGCGGAACGTCAGCAGCCTGCTGGCGGTGCCGCTACCGACAAGAAACCTTGTCGCAACTAGTCGCAGCTCACTTAAGTTGCCGAGCGGACTCGAAACAAAGTAAGGGCGCTAGCGGCTCACTTAAGTTGCTGAGCGGACTCGAAGAAAATTAAGGGCGCTAGCAGCTCACTTAAGTTGTTGAGCCGACTCGAAATAAAGTAAGGGCGCAACTAGCTACGAGTTGGTTCCTCCGGGCACGGGTTTTCCATACAAAGTGCGGTCGTTCAAGGGAGATAACTTAATTTTTTTAAAAAAATTTGATTGCTCAAACTTTGGCAACTTAGCTTTTCTGTTGTTTGCTTCCCGGCAAGGCAGGCAGAACTTCTCTTGAACGACGCCTGGTCCATACCATCGTCTTCTCCTTCCCCCCCGGCAAACTTGTGGGCGAGGGGAACCTTCCTTTCAAAAGAAAGAAGAGACAATACAGATATGGGCCTTTACGGCTCGTTATTGCTTACCGTCGGGTAGGTGCTGCACAAAGTGTCAGATCATATATGCCAAAAAATAGAAAGCATGAAATCGACAAAATGTGTGGAGCACATGAGCTTTACTTATGCACGGGGTCTGCGCCCGGCTTTGTACAAAGGATCACATGCAACAGCGGCAAGACTTGTACAAAAGGTGGTTGCCGGAACAGGTTCCGACAACCGCGCCTTACGGGTAAAACTTACGAAGATGCTCAATGTTCCAGGAGTTGCTCACCGGAATGCCATGTTCGGTCTCAAGGCGGACAGCGCCAGGCCTAGTGACTCGTTTCACCCGGTAAGGGCCTTCCCACTTCGGCGTCAACTTGTTGGAATTCTTGGCGGACTGAACTCGCCGAAGAACAAGGTCGCCTTCCTCGAGACTTCTGGCGTTAACTTTGCGGCTATGGTAGCGGCGCAAAGCTTGCTGGTAGCGAGCAGCTCGCACAGCAGCCTGAAGATGATCTTCCTCAAGGAGCAGCGCGCCATCTTGTCGCAGCTGCTCTTGCTCAAGCTCATCATAAGCGAGCACTCGAGGTGACCCGTATACGAGTTCCGTGGGGATAACTGCCTCTGCTCCATAGACTAGAGCGAAAGGTGTCTGGCCAGTGGCTCGATTTGGCGTCGTCCTGATCGACCAAAGAACCACCGGCAGCTCCTCGATCCAGTTTCTTCCGCACTTGTGCAGCCTGTCGAAAGTTCTGGTCTTGAGCCCGCGCAGCACTTCAGCATTTGCCCTCTCCGCTTGACCGTTGCTTCTCGGGTGAGCAACAGAAGCGAAGCAGACCTTGGCGCCAAGATCTTGGACGTACTGCATGAAGGTGCGGCTCGTAAATTGTGTACCGTTGTCGGTGATTATCCTGTTAGGGATCCCGAAGCGGCAAACAATCGACCTGAAGAACTTGACTGCTGACTGTGCTGTCACCTTCCTCACTGGTTCCACTTCCGGCCACTTTGTGAACTTGTCGATTGCAACGTACAAGTACTCAAAGCCCCCGATAGCTCGGGGAAAGGGGCCGAGGATGTCGAGCCCCCAGACCGAAAATGGCCAGGATAAAGGGATCATCTGGAGAGCTTGAGCTGGTTGGTGTATCTGCTTGGAATGGAACTGGCACGCTTCACACTTGGTTACTTGTGCAGTTGCATCCTGGAGGGCTGTTGGCCAGAAGAAACCTTGCCGGAATGCTTTGCCGACAAGTGCTCTTGCGCCAATGTGGTGACCACATATGCCTCCATGTATCTCTGCCAACAGCTTCTGTCCGTCTTCCCGGTGAATACACTTCAATTTCACTCCGTTGAGTCTTCTTTTGTACAGTGTCTTGTCGACAAACTGGTACATACTTGACTGCCGGGCTACTCTTTCCGCTTCTTCTTGCTCCTTGGGAAGTTCTCCTGTCTGAAGGAAACGGACAATCTGCTGCGCCCATGCTGGAGCTTGTGGCTCGACAACAAGGACTAAAGGCAAATCTGCGGCTGCGGGAACGTCCGCTTCTACGGCAAGAACTTGTGGGTCTGCCGGAGCTTGACGTTCCCCGGCAAGCTTGCCGGAGCAAAACTTGCTGGGAGCTTCTACTTCAACGGAACAAACCCTGGGGTTTGCCGGAGTAGACTGCTCCTCAGCGCTCTTGGCGTTGATCTTGGGGACTGTTGCGGGAACATCCGCTTCTACGGCGAGAACCTGCGGCTCTGCCGGAGCGTGACGTTCCCCGGCAAGCTTGCCGGAGCAAAACTTGTCGGGAGCTTCTGCTTCAACGGAACAAACCCTGGGGTTTGCCGGAGCAGACTGCTCCTCAGCGCTCTTGGTGTTGATCTTGGGGACCTTCTTGGCGGCGGCTTCGGGAAGCTCTGCCGGCAAATAGTCACCAGAAATCAACTTCCTCTTCTTGCTCTGTCCAGTTGATGGCGTTACGGACGGTTGAGTCAGCTTGAGCACAAAGATCCCTGGTTCCATAGGTAACCTAAGTGCGGCGCACTTTGACAGGCCATCTGCAATGGCGTTCTGAGCTCTTGGAACATGTTCCATTTGTAGGCCGTCAAAGTGCTCTTCTAGCTTTCTCACTTCGTCGACGTAAGCTTCCATCAACGGACTCTGATAATTCTTGTTTACTTGGCGGACGACAAGCTGTGAGTCACCCCTGACAATGAGCTTCTTGATCCCAAGGTCTGCCGCGATCCGGAGACCGGCAAGCAAGCCTTCATACTCTGCAGTATTGTTTGTTGCTTGCTCCTTGGGAAAGTGCATCTGGACTACGTACTTGAGGTGCTCTCCGGTGGGTGCGACAAGCAGCACGCCAGCGCCGGCGCCTTGCAGCGAAAAGGCACCATCAAAGTACATCGGCCACTCTTTGCTTGCTTCCTTGACAGGGATGCTTGTTTCTGGAATTTCTTCATCTGGTGTTGGCGTCCATTCTGCTATAAATTCTGCCAATGCTCTACTCTGGATAGTTGAAGTACCTTCAAATTTGAGGCCAAAGCTTGACAGTTCCAGTGCCCACTCAACAATCCTGCCTGTCGCTTCTGGATTCTGCAGTATCCTCTTCAGCGGAAAGCGAGTGACAACTGTGATCTCATGTGCTTGGAAATAATGGCGCAGCTTTCTCGAGGCCATGAGAAGGCCGAAAAGCAACTTCTGCACACCAGAGTACCTTGACCTAGCCTCCTGCAGAAGGGAACTGACAAAGTAAACTGGGCGCTGCACCATTTTCTTCTGTGTCTCCTTGTGCATCTGCGCAGATCCATCTTTGTCGGGACCAGAGCTTGTCGGGGGAGCCTCCTGCTTGTCGCTGGATGTGCTTGCCGTGGTTGCGGGCTCGTCATCTGCCTCCCTCTCTGCTACTAACGCAGCACTAACCACTTGATTGGTTGCCGCTATGTATAGCAGCAACTTCTCCTGTGGCTTAGGTGCGACAAGTATTGGAGGGGAGGACAGGTATCTCTTCAAGTCTTGCAACGCAGCCTCCGCTTCCGGAGTCCATCTCATTGGACCTGCCTTTTTCAATAATTTGAAAAATGGCAGGGCGCGTTCAGCAGACCTAGAGATAAACCTGCTCAGAGCAGCCACGCAACCGGCAAGTCTTCGTACATCCTTGACGTGCTTTGGTGCTTCAATCTGCTCAATGGCCTTGATCTTGTCGGGATTGGCTTCAATTCCCCGCTGAGACACGAAGAACCCAAGAAGCTTGCCGGAGGGGACTCCAAACACACACTTCTCGGGGTTGAGCTTGAGGCTGATCTTGCGCAGATTTGCAAAGGTCTCGTCTAAATCTTGAATCAAAGTTGCTCTGTTCTTGCTCTTGACCACTATGTCATCCATGTAGGCTTCCACATTTCTGTGTATTTGTGGCTCAAGAGCGACATGAACTACCCTTGCAAATGTTGAACCAGCATTTTTTAATCCGAAAGGCATCCCTATGAAGCAGTACGTGCCACACGAAGTAATAAAAGCGGTCTTCTCCTCATCCTCTTCTGCCATGAAGATCTGATGATATCCTGAGTATGCGTCAAGAAATGTAAGCAAATCACATCCGCCTGTCGAGTGTCGCCGTTGGCGAAGCCGATGAGACTCTGGATGGTGGCCCTCCAGTCATCGATCTTGTCCGCCGTTGGAGGGTAATCTAGGAGCAGTTGAGCTCGCGCCAAAGCTTCTGCTGCAGTGGCGGGTGGCGGTAGTGAACAGTGCGAGGAGCGGGATATGCTCGGACTTCTAACCACGTTAGAAGGAGCAGTATCCCGTCCAGGCGACCGTGTCTCGCTCGTGCCAGCATGTTGGCGTGCATGGTGGTCTTGAGCACTTCGAGATCCACCAGCTCGATCTTGATCCAGCAAGCGCATGGTACCGTGAGTACCGTGACGCTGCCGGTCCCGCGCCTCCTAAGACGGGCGCGGTGCATGTACGGACGCCGAGGTCTTGGAGTGCGCCCGGTCGTTGTGGGAGCCGGCTACGCCGCCGATGGGCAGCGCAGCCTTGTCCTTGGACCTGGCAGCACCGTGAGCTCCCTCGTCGACGCCCGTTCTTCCGCCAGCGTCTGCCCCACCAACCGTTTGCTCCGGCGATGGTGGGTTCGGCGCGGACGGAGCAGCCGCCTCCGAAACCTTCTTCTTCGGCGGCATGTCGATGAAGATGATGAAGATCTAGCTCGTGAGAACGCCGGATCTGGTTCACACAACTTCGACGCCCCCTACCTGGCGCGCCAAAGATGCCGGGGTACTGATCCACGGGCACCTATGGGACCGGCGGACCGGGTCCCTTTCGGTTCGGCGGGGGCGGAGGTCGTGCAAAGAGCAAATCGAGGCGATACACGCGAGCGATTTACCCAGGTTCGGGCCGCACGGATGCGTAAAACCCTACTCCTGCTTTGTGGTTTGTATTGATTTCTTGCTCGGGAGCGCGGGGTGCTACAGTACACTTCCGCAGCTAACGAGACCGAGCGTGAATGTTTTTCGAACCCCCCCTCTACGTTGCACACGGGCCTCCTTTTATATGCTCAAGGGGTCACCGACAGGTGGCAACAGAGGCAAAGGGGTAAAAATGGAAAGGTGCTGCGGTAGGTACAGCTACCTGCTACAGTGTATCATACCTAACCCTGACGGCAGGGGACAAGGGCCTTAAATGCCCGTCTGTGTCGCCTAAACAGTGCAAAAAAGGGACTGCCGGGGACGCCACCGTTCGCCACGATGGCGATCTTGTCAGCGCCGCTTGCCACCGCACGCCGCTGGCTGCACAGACTCCCGCCACGTACGCCTGGAAGGACCCCAGAGCGACACGTTGGTGGATGTGCTGGAGCGCGGGCACAGTGGTGTCTTGCCGCGGCAAGCGCCTTGCCGCGGTTGTTGTCTTGTCGCGCCTGGGAGCTTTTCGCTCACCGGGCCTTGCCGGGACGCGTGGTGCGCCGCGGCAAGTTCCTTGAGGTGCCTTGGTTGGCCTTCCCGGCAAGCTCCTCTTGCCGGGGTCTTGGGATGCTTTTGTTAGCCTTCCCGGCAAGCTCCTCTTGCCGGGGTCTTGTCTTCTTGGCTTGGACACTTTGTTCTTGAATGGCTCCAAAGGAACCACGGAGGGCCTTGGCGGTCACCCGGCAAGCCTTGCCGCGGGATGCTGCGATTGCCCGTGCACAAGTTCGGGATACTAGGGTACCCCTACTCTAGTACACCGACAATGGGCAACCAACTAAGCTTGGGGATGCCCCCGAGTGGCATCCCCGCTTTCTTCAAACGATCATCGGTATTTTACTCGAAACTATATTTTTATTCGTCACATGATATGTGTTTTACTTGGAGCGTCTTGTATGATATGAGTCTTTGCTTGTTTTATTTTGTGTTTTAAGTCATCAATCCTTGTTGGACACACATATTTGGGAGAGCCAAAATTATGTCATGACTTGTTAAATTTTCTCTCTATGATTCACTTAAATTTTTATAAGCAATGGACTTGCTCTAGTGCTTCACTTATATCTTTTGAGCACGGTGTGCTTAGTATTTTTGAAGAAATGATCTCTTGCTTCACTTAGATTTATTTGAGAGTTAGTAAAATTTTCAAGAAATTCTCTCTTGCTTCACTTAAATTATTTTGAGAGAAAGAAGAAAAATTATGCTCATGATCTTCACTTATATCTGTTTGAGCTTATGAAAAGCAACACCTGGAAATTAGTCCCAAAGTGATAGATATCCAAAAAGGATATAATAAAAACTTTCATGAAGATCATTGGACAAAATAAACTTGATTCTTAGTAATAGTTTTGAGATATGATGATGTGATATGTGAGTTATGTTGATGAGTAATTATGCTTTAGTAAGAATATTGGTGTTAAGGTTTGTGATTCCCTATGCAAGTACGAAAGTCAATAGTCATGCAATCAAATTATATCCTACTTGTGGTTCATTATTCGGTGTTAATTATGCTTAATGCTTGCTTATGAGATCATCCGTTTCTTGGTTGGTCGCTTCTCAATCTTTTGCTACCCTTCATTTTGCACCAAGTATGATCACTACTTGTGCATCCAAAATCCTTTAAACCAGTTTTGCCACATGAGTCCACTATATCTACCTATATACGGTATTCTTTTGCCATTCTAAGAAAATTTGCATGTGCCATCTCCAATTTTCAAAATAAACTTTTGTTTTGTGTGTTTGTTTCGCTTGCGGCGCGGTGAGGGGTGGCTAATATTTTCCATGCTAGATGTGTTATTCTCACGATGAATGTTTATTCACTTGTCATTGCACGAGAGTAAGGCAAAGAAATTAGGGATGCCCAGTCCTCGAATGCAAAAAAATGAATTTACTTTATGTTGTCAAATAATAAATTCTTTGGAAAGTGTTGGTATGGAGGGCACCCGTGGATATGGTTAACCATGGAAAGTGAAAGTATGGTGGAAAAAGGAATAAACTTTATTTTCTGTTTAGGAACCGCCTATGATATATCTAAGCATGGAAAGTATTGGGAACTCTAAGTCGTTTTCGTTGGTGGGCTGGATACACCTCCCAAAATGTTTTTATCTCTAAGTTTTTCGCTTTGAGCTCTGGCACCTCTACAAATCCCTACTTCCCTCTGCGAAGGGCCTTTATTTTACTTTATGCAATTTTTATTTTTGAATTTGAGTCTCCATCTTCTCTTATAAAAGCACCAACTAGGAGGCAATATGATCGTACTTATGTATTGGGTGTAGCTAATATTCGAGTGTGTTTCATGAATGGATCAAATGTTTGAGCATGATGGTCTAGGGATAACTCATTTCAGCGTTGATATTTTAAAAGACATGGTTGCTTGTTGATATGCTTGAATATCTAAATTATTATGTCAAAACTAGACTATTGCTTTGAACAATATACAAGTCCAAATGTCCATGCTATAAAGAAAATAAATATGATATGACATGTTAGGCAGCATTCCACATCAAAAATTTGGTTTTTATTACTTACCTACTCGAGGACGAGCAGGAGTTAAGCTTGGGGATGCTGATAGGTCTCCAACGTATCTATAATTTTTGATTGTTCCATGCTGTTATATTATCAATCTTGGATGTTTTATAATCATTTTTTGGTACTAACCTATTGATATAGTGCCAGTTGCTGTTTTTTCCATGTTTTTTTACATCGCAGAAAATCAATATCAAACGGAGTTAAAATGCCACGAAACTTTTTATGGAGAATTTTTGTGGGCCAGAAGGAACACAACGGGCACTGGCTGAGCCTGGGGGGGGTGCCCCGAGGGGGGCACAACCCAACAGAGCGCGCCAGGAGGAGTTGGCGAATTTTTTGTTGCCATGGCCTTGGTTGCGCTCTTGCAGAATTTGCATGATCAGCTGCGTGTTTGCATTGGTAGCGGCCATCACAGCTTGCCATGCCTCCGGAGGTGGAGGTGGTGGTGGCAGATCCTGATTCTGATTGTTGTCCTTAGAAGGAGCCATCCTGAAGAGGGTGACATCCATTAGCATATTGACAGAAAAAAATTATTCAAGCTGAATCAAACGGGTTGAAATTGCAACATAAAGTCTTCACATCCGAACAAAATGAATGAATGCATTCCAATTGAAATGGTCACATTTCCATAAATTGAGAAGCCACTTAGAATTGAGGTAGAAGAATAAAACAACAAGGTACGGACAAGAGCAAATACTTGGTGAGGATTACCCAATCCCAAACCAAATATCCGCGGAAGAAGAACTAGAGCTACATGAATTCCCACCTATGAAACTCCCGAACCTTTCCGGTTATGCAATCAGGTGTTGGGGATACAGGGGAAGCATAATATCTCACCCAAAGCTAGCAAATCCTACATCCAGCTGTATCCATCCTTCAACACATAACCAAGAAAAACTTTGGAAATCATTTACCTCAACCTTCGAAAAGCATCCGTTATACAAGTTATGGCAATACTCCCGAACTCCCACCCCAGTACTGGGTGGCATTGAGGTTATCTCACCAACAACTGCATAAAAGAGATTTTCGATGACGGCGAAACTCAGGTATTCCAGAATCTCAACGATAAAATTGTGACGACAACACCTCGGAGCTCAACTCCCCGGGACACTGCCACAACCCCTAAATGTTAGGAGGCACCAAGAACAATGTTCTCGTCACAAAACCATCGAAACAATTCCAAGATACCCGCATGATCCTAAATTTTTTTTAGTGAAATTTGAGAAGCGAAGAGTCAAAACTCTACGTCAGGATGCCTCACCAGAGCGACGAAGGGACTGGGGAGTAAAAAGAATTCCTAACTCTCAGATATATAATTCCTAAATGACTCAAAACATTTTTCTAGACTCAACAACGCCAATGATTCGATCAAGCAGGGGGCTCCTAAGGTCGGGGAAGGCTCTGATTACCAACTTGTAACGCCCTCGATGCGGCTATATCTCCTACGTGTCGAAGCACGACTTAGAGGCATAACCGCATTGAAAGCAATGTCGCAAGTGAGGTAATCTTCGCAAACAACCCATGTACATAATTAAAGGGAAAGAATACATAGTTGGCTTACACTCGCCACGTCACACAAATATCATAAATAGCATTACATTCATCCAATACAATCAGGGTCCGACTACGGTACCAAAATAAAGATCAACCCCCAAATGCGACAAAGTCTCCGATCGCCCCAACTGGGCTCCACTACTGATCATCTGGGAAGGACACATAGTAACGGCGAGAGTCTTCATCGAACTCCCACTTGAGCTCGGTCATATCATCTGGAACGGTATCATCGGTCCCTGCATCTGGTTTTGGAAGGAATGTGTGAGTCACGGGGACTCAGCAATCTCACACCCTCGCGATCAAGACTATTTAAGCTTATAGGTAAGGTAAATGTATGATGTGGAGCTGCAGTAAGCGACTAGCATATATGGTGGCTAACATATTCACAAAAGAGAGCGAGAAGAGGAGGCAAAAGCATGGTTGAACAACTATGATCAAGAAGTGATCCTAGAACAACCTACGTCAAGCATTACTCCAACACCGTGTTCACTTCCCGGACTCCGCCGAGAAGAGACCATCACGGTAACACACGCGGTTGGTGCATTTTAATTAAGTTAAGTTTCATGTTATCTACAACCGGACATTAACAAATTCCCATCTGCCCATAACCGCGGGTACGGCTTTCGAAAGTTCAAATCCCTGCAGGGGTGTCCCAACTTAGCCCATCACAAGCTCTCACGGTCAACGAAGGATATTCCTTCTCCCAAGACAATCCGATCAGACTCGGCATCCCGGTTACAAGACATCCTCGACAATGGTAAAACAAGTCCAGCAACACCGCCCGAACGTGCCGACAAATCCCGATAGGAGCTGCACATATCTCGTTCTCAGGGCACACTCAGATAGGTCAAGCTACGAGTAAAAACCAGCCCTCGAGTTTCCCCGAGGTGGCCCCGCAGGCTGCCCGTTTCGGACCAACACTCAGAGGAGCACTGGCCCAGGGGGGTTTAAATAAAGATGACCCTTGGGCTCCGGAAACCCAAGGGAAAAAAGGCTAGGTGGCAAATGGTAAAACCAAGGTTGGGCATTGCTGGAGGAGTTTTATTCAAGGCGTCAAGGGGTTCCCATTATAACCCAACCGTGTAAGGAACACAAAAATCCGGGAACATAACACCGATATGACGGAAAACTAGGGCGGCAAGAGTGGAACAAAACACCAGGCATAAGGCCGAGCCTTCCATCATTTACCAAGTATATAGGTGCATAAGATAAACAAGATAATATTGTAATATCCCAACAATAAACATGTTCCAACAAGGAATGATCTCCAATCTTCACCTGCAACTAGCAACGCTATAAGAGAGGCTGAGCAAAGCGGTAACATAGCCAAACAACGGTTTGCTAGGACATGGTGGGTTAGAGGTTTGACATGGCAATTGGGAGGCATGATAAGCAAGTGGTAGGTATCGTAGCATAGGCATAGCAAAAGAGCGAGCATCTAGCAAGCAAAGATAGAAGTGATTTTGAGGGTATGATCATCTTGCCTGCAAAGTTCTCAGAGTTGCCTTGATCCTTGTAAGCGAACTCAACGGGCTCCTCATTCACAAACTCGTCTCCCGGCTCTACCCAAACAAAAACAACAAGCAAAAGGAACACAATCAACCACGTGCAATGCTCAAGCAACATGATGCAAACATGGTATGATATGCGGGATGCGGTATGTGATGCATATGCAAGATTTGCAAAGGAATGATTGAACCTGGCCTCAACTTGGGAATCCAAGAGTGCCACTGGAAAGGTGAGTTTATTTTGGTTGAAATCGATATAAAGATCACCGGAATCGGATGCACGATTTGGAAATGGCAAGCAAAACAAATATGGCACCGGTCTGCGATAATCAGCAAGTGACCATCTAAATGCAACAAGATAAATATGCTACAGCACTCAAATATGACAACAAAATATATGGCAAGGATCCACTCATGAAGCTTGACAAAAGATGAACACTGAGCTGCGGCTAATTCACTCATTAACAGGTTCAAACAAGCATGGCAAAAGTGCAAAAGATAACAGGTTTCAGACTTAGTGAAATTAACACAAGTCTGGAATTTATCATCAGGAAGAAAACTTTAGAGCATCAAAACTACATGCTAAAGGAACATATCATGGCAAAGCAAGGCATGGAATGAAGCTACTCTAAGCACATAACAAAAGTCCCTTAGTGACATTGAGCCAAAAGGGATCAGAAAATACAATTGCAAGCATGTGAACATAGCAAAAACATAAACAGATTCAGACTTAGTGAAAAACTGTAGCATGTAAAACAGTTAACGAGTAGGCATGTTTACGAGCTCGATGCACTCACTACAGAGCATGGCATGACAAACTAAGCATACACCCATCAAGAATACATGGCATAGAAGCTAGACATGGCAAGAACTGAAGGAAATATGCCCTAGAGGCAATAATAAAGTTATTATTTATTTCCTTATAATCATGATAAATGTTTATTGTTCATGCTAGAATTGTATTAACCGCAAACATAATACATGTGTGAATACATAGACAAACAAAGTGTCACTAGTATGCCTCTACTTGACTAGCTCATTAATCAAAGATGGTTATGTTTCCTAACCATGAACAATGAGTTGTTATTTGATTAACGAGGTCACATCATTAGTTGAATGATCTGATTGACATGACCCATTCCATTAGCTTAGCACCCGATCGTTTAGTATGTTGCCGTTGCTTTCTTCATGACTTATACATGTTCCTATAACTATGAGATTATGCAACTCCCGTTTGCCGGAGGAACACTTTGGGTGCTACCAAACGTCACAACGTAACTGGGTGATTATAAAGGAGCATTACAGGTGTCTCCAAAGGTAGATGTTGGGTTGGCGTATTTCGAGATTAGGATTTGTCACTCCGATTGTCGGAGAGGTATCTTTGGGCCCTCTCGGTAATGCACATCACTTAAGCCTTGCAAGCATTGCAACTAAATGAGTTAGTTGCGGGATGATGTATTACATAACGAGTAAAGAGACTTGCCGGTAACGAGATTGAACTAGGTATTGGAATACCGACGATCGAATCTCGCGCAAGTAACATACCGATGACAAAGGGAACAACGTATGTTGTTATGCGGTCTGACCGATAAAGATCTTCGTAGAATATGTAGGAGCCAATATGGGCATCCAGGTTCCGCTATTGGTTATTGACCGGAGACGTGTCTCGGCCATGTCTACATTGTTCTCGAACCCGTAGGATCCGCACGCTTAAGGTTACGACGACAGTTATATTATGAGTTTATGCATTTTGATGTACCGAAGGTTGTTCGGAGTCCCGGATGTGATCACGGACATGACGAGGAGTCTCGAAATGGTCGAGACGTAAAGATTGATATATTGGAAGCCTATGTTTGGATATCGGAAGTGTTCCGGGTGAAATCGGGATTTTACCGAAGTACCGGGAAGGTTACCGGAACCCCCCGGGAGCTAAATGGGCCATGATGGGCCTTAGTGGAAAAGAGAAGAGGCAGCCCTACATGGGCTGTGCGCCTCCCCCTTCCCCTAGTTCTATTAGGACTAGGAGAGGTGGCCGGCCCCCTCTCTCTCTTTTCCCCCTCCGCGAATCCTATTCCAACTAGGATTGGGGGGGGGGGAATCCTACTCCCAGAGGGAGTAGGACTCTCCTGGCGCGCCACACCTTGGCCGGCCAGCCTCCCCCCTCTAGTCCTTTATATACTGAGGCAGAGGCACCCTAGAACACACAAGTTGATCCACGTGATCTATTCCTTAGCTGTGTGCGGTGCCCCCTGCCACCATATTCCTCGATAATACTGTAGCGGAGTTTAGGCGAAGCCCTGCTACTGTAGTGCATCAAGATCGTCACCACGCCGTCGTGCTAACGGAACTCTTCCCTGACACTTTGCTGGATCGGAGTCCGGGGATCGTCATCGAGCTGAACGTGTGCTCGAACTCGGAGGTGCCGTAGTTTCGGTGCTTGATCGGTTGGATCGTGAAGACGTACGACTACTTCCTCTACGTTGTGTCAACGCTTCCGCAGTCGGTCTGCGAGGGTACGTAGACAACACTCTCCCCTCTCGTTGCTACGCATCACCATGATCTTGCGTGTGCGTAGGAATTTTTTTTGAAATTACTACGAAACCCAACAGTGGCATCCGAGCCTAGGTTATTTATGTTGATGTTATATGCACGAGTAGAACACAAGTGAGTTGTGGGCGATATAAGTCATACTGCCTACCAGCATGTCATACTTTGGTTCGGCGGCATTGTTTGACGAGACGACCCGGACCAACCTTACGCGTACGCTTACGCGAGACCGGTTCCCCCGACGTGCTTTGCACACAGGTGGCTTGCGGGCAACTGTCTCTCCAACTTTAGTTGAACCGAGTATGGCTACGCCCGGTCCTTGCGAAGGTTAAACGGAGTCTATTTGACAAACTATCATTGTGGTTTTGATGCGTAGGTGAGATTGGTTCTTGCTTAAGCCCGTAGCAGCCACGTAAAACTTGCAACAACAAAGTAGAGGACGTCTAACTTGTTTTTGCAGGGCATGTTGTGATGTGATATGGTCAAGACATGATGCTGAATTTTATTGTATGAGATGATCATGTTTTGTAACCGAGTTATCGGCAACTGGCAGGAGCCTTATGGTTGTCATTTTATTGTATGCAATGAAATCGCGATGTAATGCTTTACTTTATTACTAAACGGTAGTGATAGTCGTGGAAGCATAAGCTTGGCGAGACGACAACGATGCTACGATGGAGATCAAGGTGTCACGCCGGTGACGATGGTGATCACGACGGTGCTTCGGAGATGGAGATCACAAGCACAAGATGATGATGGCCATATCATATCACTTATATTGATTGCATGTGATGTTTATCCTTTTATGCATCTTATCTTGCTTTGATTGACGGTAGCATTATAAGATGATCTCTCACTAAATTATCAAGAAGTGTTCTCCCTGAGTATGCACCGTTGCGAAAGTTCTTCATGCTGAGACACCACGTGATGATCGGGTGTGATAGGTTCTACGTTCAAATACAACGGGTGCAAAACAGTTGCACACGCGGAATACTCAGGTTATACTTGACGAGCCAAGCATATACAGATATGGCCTCGGAACACGGAGACCGAAAGGTCGAGCGTGAATCATATAGTAGATATGATCAACATAACGATGTTCACCATTGAAAACTACTCCATCTCACGTGATGATCGGTTATGGTTTAGTTGATTTGGATCACGTAATCACTTAGAGGATTAGAGGGATGTCTATCTAAGTGGGAGTTCTTTAGTTAACTTGATTAACTGAACTTAAATTTATCATGAAACTTAGTACGTGATTAGTATCTTGCTTGTTTATGTTTGATTGTAGATAGATGGCTCGTGCTGTTGTTCCGTTGAATTTTAATGCGTTCCTTGAGAAAGCAAAGTTGAAAGATGATGGTAGCAATTACACGGACTGGGTCCATAACTTGAGGATTATCCTCATTGCTGCACAGAGGAATTACGTCCTGGAAGCACCGCTGTGTGCCAGGCCTGCTGCAGGAGCAACGCCGGATGTTATGAACGTCTGGCAGAGCAAAGCTGATGACTACTCGATAGTTCAGTGTGCCATGCTTTACGGCTTAGAATCGAGACTTCAACGACGTTCTGAACGTCATGGAGCATATGAGATGTTTCAGGAGTTGAAGTTAATATTTCAAGAAAATGCCCGGATTGAGAGATATGAAGTCTCCAATAAGTTCTATAGCTACAAGATGGAGGAGAACAGTTCTGTCAGTGAGCATATACTCAAAATGTCTGGGTATAATAATCACTTGATTCAATTGGGAGTTAATCTTCCAGATGATAGCGTCATTGACAGAATTCTTCAATCACTGCCACCAAGCTACAAGAGCTTCGTGATGAACTATAATATGCAAGGGATGAACAAGACTATTCCCAAGCTCTTCCCGATGCTAAAAGCTGCGGAGGTAGAAATCAAGAAGGAGCATCAAGTGTTGATGGTCAACAAGACCACTAGTTTCAAGAAAAAGGGCAAAGGGAAGAAGAAGGGGAACTTCAAAAAGAACGGCAAGCAAGTTGCTGCTCAAGAGAAGAAACCCAAACCTGGACCTAAGCCTGAAACTGAGTGCTTCTATTGCAAGCAGACTGGTCACTGGAAGCGGAACTGCCCCAAGTATTTGGCGGATAAGAAGGATGGCAAGGTGAACAAAGGTATATGTGATATACATGTTATTGATGTGTACCTTACTAATGCTCGCAGTAGCACCTGGGTATTTGATACTGGTTCTGTTGCTAATATTTGCAACTCGAAACAGGGACTAAGGATCAAGCGAAGATTGGTTAAGGACGAGGTGACGATGCGCGTAGGAAACGGTTCCAAAGTCGATGTGATCGCAGTCGGCACGCTACCTCTACATCTACCTTCGGGATTAGTATTAGACCTAAATAATTGTTATTTGGTGCCAGCGTTAAGCATGAACATTATATCTGGATCTTGTTTGATGCGAGACGGTTATTCATTTAAATCAGAGAATAATTGTTGTTCTATTTATATGAGTAATATCTTTTAGGGCCAATTCCAGTTCTGCCCCTAACTCGAACCCACTACTCAGTTTTGCCCCTAATTTTCAGGTATGCTCAGTTTTGCCCCTCCGCCGTTAGTGTCACTTATAGAAATGCTCTTTTGCGCCGTTACCGTCCGGTCAAAGTACTTTGACCATCCAGAAAAAAATAGCAAAAAAAATCAAAAAAATATGAAATTTGGTGGGATCGAAGGTAGTCATGTCCGCAAGGCGCGTGCACATTTTTGTGTTGGTTGGACACTCCGGGAGCTCGTGGCAAAGGAAAACAAAAATAATTTATGCCTATGAACAGTAAATTCGAAAAAAATAGCAAAAAAGTTCAAAAAAATTTGAATTTATTTGGCGTCAAAGAGGCTTGAGTGCACAAAGTGCTTGCAAGTGTTGGTGATCAAATGACGTACGGGGCGCTCTAGAGAAAAAAAACAAAATAGTGCATTTTTTCAAAGTTTTTTTGAGCTAAATTTTTTTTTCTCCACGAGCTCCTACAATGTCCAAACACAACAAAAACGTGCACACATCTTGCGCACCTGAATATCTTGAGTCCCACGAAATTTCATATTTTTTTGATTTTTTTTTCTATTTTTTTTGAATTTACTGCTCGCATGCGTACAAAATTTATGTTTTCCTTTGACACGAGCTCCCGGAGTGTCCGAACGGCATGAAAATGTGCACGCGCCTTGCGGACATGACTATCTTCGATCCCACCAAATTTCATATTTTTTGATTTTTTTTGCTATTTTTTCAGGACGGTCAAAGACCTTTGACCGGACGGTAACGGCAGAGAAGGGCATTTCTATAAGTGAAACTAACGGCGGAGGGGCAAAACTGAGCATACCTAAAAATTAGGGGCAAAACTGAGTAGTGGGTTTGAGTTAAGGGCATAGATGTAAATGTCCCTATCTTTTATGGTCATGCACCCTTGAAGAGTGGTCTATTCCTGTTGGATCTCGATAGTAGTAACACACATATTCATAATGTAGAAGCCAAAAGATGCAGAGTTGATAATGAGAGTGCAACTTATTTGTGGCACTGCCGTTTAGGTCATATCAGTGTAAAGCGCATGAAGAAACTCCATTCTGATGGACTTTTGGAACCACTTGATTATGAATCACTTGGTACTTGCGAACCGTGCCTCATGGGCAAGATGACCAAAATGCCGTTCTCCGGTACTATGGAGAGAGCAACAGATTTGTTGGAAATCATACATACAGATGTATGTGGTCCGATGAATATTGAGGCTCGTGGCGGATATCGTTATTTTCTCACCTTCACAGATGATTTAAGCAGATATGGGTATATCTACTTAATGAAACATAAGTCTGAAACATTTGAAAAGTTCAAGGAATTTCAGAGTGAAGTTGAAAATCATCGTAACAACAAAATAAAGTTTCTACGATCTGATCGTGGAGGAGAATATTTGAGTTACGAGTTTGGTGTACATTTGAAAAATTGTGAAATAGTTTCGCAACTCACGCCACCCGGAACACCACAGCGTAATGGTGTGTCCGAACGTCGTAATCGTACTTTACTGGATATGGTGCGATCTATGATGTCTCTTACTGATTTACCGCTATCGTTTTGGGGATATGCTCTAGAGACGGCCGCATTCACGTTAAATAGGGCACCATCAAAATCCGTTGAGACGACGCCTTATGAACTATGGTTTGGCAAGAAACCAAAGTTGTCGTTTCTGAAAGTTTGGGGCTGCGATGCTTATGTGAAAAAGCTTCAACCTGATAAGCTCGAACCCAAATCGGAGAAATGTGTCTTCATAGGATATCCAAAGGAAACTATTGGATACACCTTCTATCACAGATCCGAAGGCAAGACTTTTGTTGCTAAATTCGGAAACTTTCTAGAGAAGGAGTTTCACTCGAAAGAAGTGAGTGGGAGGAAAGTAGAACTTGACGAGGTAACTGTACCTGCTCCCTTATTGGAAAGTAGTACATCACAGAAAACTGTTTCAGTGACACCTACACCATTTAGTGAGGAAGCTAATGATAATGATCATGAAACTTCAGATCAAGATACTACTGAACCTCGTAGATCAACCAGAGTGAGATCCGCGCCAGAGTGGTATGGTAATCCTGTTCTGGAAGTCATGCTACTAGATCATGATGAACCTACGAACTATGAAGAAGCGATGGTGAGCCCAGATTCTGCAAAGTGGCTTGAAGCCATGAAATCTGAGATGGGATCCATGTATGAGAACAAAGTATGGACTTTGGTTGACTTTCCCGATGATCGGCAAGCAATTGAGAATAAATGGATCTTCAAGAAGAAGACTAACGCTGACGGTAATATTACTGTCTACAAAGCTCGACTTGTCGCGAAAGGTTTTCGGCAAGTTCAAGGGATTGACTACGATGAGACCTTCTCACCCGTAGCGATGCTTAAGTCTGTCCGAATCATGTTAGCAATTGCCGCATTTTATGATTATGAAATTTGGCAGATGGATGTCAAAACTGCATTCCTGAATGGATTTCTGGAAGAAGAGTTGTATATGATGCAACCAGAAGGTTTTGTCGATCCAAAAGGAGCTAACAAAGTGTGCAAGCTCCAGCGATCCATTTATGGACTGGTGCAAGCCTCTCGGAGTTGGAATAAACGTTTTGATAGTGTGATCAAAGCATTTGGTTTTATACAGACTTTTGGAGAAGCCTGTATTTACAAGAAAGTGAGTGGGAGCTCTGTAGCATTTCTGATATTATATGTGGATGACATATTGTTAATTGGAAATGATATAGAATTTCTGGATAGCATAAATGGATACTTGAATAAGAGTTTTTCAATGAAAGACCTCGGTGAAGCTGCTTACATATTAGGCATTAAGATCTATAGAGATAGATCAAGACGCTTAATTGGACTTTCACAAACAACATACCTTGACAAAATTTTGAAGAAGTTCAAAATGGATCAAGCAAAGAAAGGATTCTTGCCTGTGTTACAAGGTGTGAAATTGAGTAAGACTCAATGCCCGACCACTGCAAAAGATAGAGAGAATATGAAAGATGTTCCCTATGCATCAGCAATAGGATCTATCATGTATGCAATGCTGTGTACCAGACCTGATGTGTGCCTTGCTATAAGTCTAGCAGGGAGGTACCAAAGTAATCCAGGCTGGACAGCGGTCAAGAACATCCTGAAATACCTGAAAAGGACTAAGGATATGCTTCTCCTATATGGAGGTGACAAAGAGCTCGTCGTAAAAGGTTACGTTGATGCAAGCTTTGACACTGATCCGGACGATTCTAAATCGCAAACCGGATACGTGTTTACATTAAACGGTGGAGCTGTCAGTTGGTGCAGTTCTAAACAAAGCGTCGTAGCGGGATCTACATGTGAAGCGGAGTACATAGCTGCTTCGGAAGCAAAAAACGAAGGAGTCTGGATGAAGGAGTTCATATCCGATCTAGGTGTCATACCTAGTGCATCGGGTCCAATGAAAATCTTTTGTGACAATACTGGTGCAATTGCCTTGGCAAAGGAATCCAGATTTCACAAGAGGACCAAGGACATCAAGAGACGCTTCAATTCCATCCGGGATCTAGTCTAGGTGGGAGACATAGAGATTTGCAAGATACATACGGATCTGAATGTTGCAGACCCATTGACAAAGCCTCTTCCATGAGCAAAACATGATCAGCACCAAGGCTCCATGGGTGTTAGAATCATTACGGTGAAATCTAGATTATTGACTCTAGTGCAAGTGGGAGACTGAAGGAAATATGCCCTAGAGGCAATAATAAAGTTATTATTTATTTCCTTATAATCATGATAAATGTTTATTATTCATGCTAGAATTGTATTAACCGGAAACATAATACATGTGTGAATACATAGACAAACAAAGTGTCACTAGTATGCCTCTACTTGACTAGCTTGTTAATCAAAGATGGTTATGTTTCCTAACCATGAACAATGAGTTGTTATTTGATTAACGAGGTCACATCATTAGTTGAATGATCTGATTGACATGACCCATTCCATTAGCTTAGCACCCGATCGTTTAGTATGTTGTTGTTGCTTTCTTCATGACTTATACATGTTCCTATAACTATGAGATTATGCAACTCCCGTTTGCCGGAGGAACACTTTGGGTGCTACCAAACGTCACAACGTAACTGGGTGATTATAAAGGAGCATTACAGGTGTCTCCAAAGGTAGATGTTGGGTTGGCGTATTTCGAGATTAGGATTTGTCACTCCGATTGTCGGAGAGGTATCTCTGGGCCCTCTCGGTAACGCACATCACTTAAGCCTTGCAAGCATTGCAACTAAATGAGTTAGTTGCGGGATGATGTATTACAGAACGAGTAAAGAGACTTTCCGGTAACGAGATTGAACTAGGTATTGGAATACGGACGATCGAATCTCGGGCAAGTAACATACCGATGACAAAGGGAACAACGTATGTTGTTATGCGGTCTGACTGATAAAGATCTTCGTAGAATATGTAGGAGCCAATATGGGCATCCAGGTCCCACTATTGGTTATTGACCGGAGACGTGTCTCGGCCATGTCTACATTGTTCTCGAACCCGTAGGATCCGCACGCTTAAGGTTACGACGACAGTTATATTATGAGTTTATGCATTTTGATGTACCGAAGGTTGTTCGGAGTCCTGGATGTGATCACGGACATGACGAGGAGTCTCGAAATGGTCGAGACGTAAAGATTGATATATTGGAAGCCTATGTTTGGATATCAGAAGTGTTCCGGGTGAAATCGGGATTTTACCGGAGTACCGGGAAGGTTACCGGAACCCCCCGGGAGCTAAATGGGCCATGATGGGCCTTAGTGGAAAAGAGAAGAGGCAGCCCTACATGGGCTGTGCGCCTCCACCTTCCCCTAGTCCTATTAGGACTAGGAGAGGTGGCCGGCCCCCTCTCTCTCTTTTCCCCCTCCGCGAATCCTATTCCAACTAGGATTGGGGGGCGGAATCCTACTCCCAGAGGGAGTAGGACTCTCCTGGCGCGCCACACCTTGGCCGGCCAGCCTCCCCCCTCTAGTCCTTTATATACTGAGGCAGAGGCACCCTAGAACACACAAGTTGATCCACGTGATCTATTCCTTAGCCGTGTGCGGTGCCCCCTGCCACCATATTCCTCGATAATACTGTAGCGGAGTTTAGGCGAAGCCCTGCTGCTGTAGTGCATCAAGATCGTCACCATGCCGTAATGCTGACGGAACTCTTCCCCGACACTTTGCTGGATCGGAGTCCGGGGATCGTCATCGAGCTGAACGTGTGCTCGAACTCGGAGGTGTCGTAGTTTCGGTGCTTGATCGGTTGGATCGTGAAGACGTACGACTACTTCCTCTACGTTGTGTCAATGCTTCCGCAGTCGGTCTGCGTGGGTACGTAGACAACACTCTCCCCTCTCGTTGCTATGCATCACCATGATCTTGCGTGTGCGTAGGAATTTTTTTTGAAATTACTACGAAACCCAACAAGAACAACAACATAGCATGCACGGATCAATAGCAACATCCTCGGCAAAATCGCTAAACATGTCAACAATCTGCCAGGATCATTTTATAGCAAAAGTTGAGCTCGATTGACTCAAGCTAGGGTGCTCCATAAATTCAAACAAAGACATGTATGGATAGAGCACCACAATATTAACAAAACATCCTTACTAATCATCCTCAAGAGAAGCACGGATCACTAGGGAACAACATGAACATATGGCATAAAAACAAAAACAGAACAAGGACTTGGTGAGATTCTAAGTCCCTGAAATCAGCATCAACGATTACGCTACTTTGCAAGCTTGTGCTAGTCACCACAAAGATCACAAAATACATGGCAAGCACCTCTGTAAAGATGACATGGCATTCTACAAAACACATGTAGAGTTCAGGATCATAGCATGCACACATTAATCATGGCAAAAATGACAAAATGCCATTTGCTGAAACAGATCTGACAAATTCCTCACATATCCCTCTTCCAACAGCATTTCGGGCATCAATATGAGATCAAATGAAAATGATGAAATGAGATGAAATGATGTACTCGTCGAGAAGAACATTTTGATATGCTACACGCACGAATCGGAGCTATGGATGCAGAGTTATGGCATGTCAAAGTATGCATAAAATTATTGAGCGAGAGGGAAAAGTCAACCCCGGATTAGGGTTTACTGTAGCGGCGGATCTGGATCTGACGCCGCACGAACTTCGAGGCGGCAGTGCTCTCGCCAGACTTGACAAAGACGACGGCGGCCGGCAGATCCGGGCGAGGAGGTGAGGAGGGGGCCGGCGGGAGTGAGGTGGGGCGGCGTCGGAGAAGGGCGACGGCGCCAGGGGCGGCGAGGTCGCCGGCGATGGTGACCGCGGCGGCACAGCGGCGGGGAACTGGGTCGACGGGCGGCCGGCGCGGTGGTCGGAAGAGGCGGGCGCGGCGGCCCAACGAGGTTCGTCGATGGCGGCGGGCGGCGGAGCGAAGGAGGCGGCAATGTGGGGCGCGTGGGCCGGGAGGGCCGCGCGCGGTTGATGGAGGCGGCGGCGACACGTGGTGCTACGCCACTAGTGCGGGGCGGCAGCGCGATTTCGTCCGCCCGGGACGGACGTGTCCGGCGGCGGCGCGATGAGATTTTTAGGGTTAGGGGTTGGAAAGACCCGAAATTTCGGAGGAGGGGCTAGTTTTATAGGTAGAGGGAGCTAGGAAGCTTCAAATGGAGTGCGGTTTTCGGCCACGCGATCGTGATCGAACGCTCTAGACGATGGAGGGGTTTTTGGTGGGTTTTGGGCCAAACTGGAAGGGTGTTGGGCTGCAACACACACGAGGCCTTTTCGGTCCCTCGGTTAACCGTTGGAGTATCAAACGAAGTCCAAATGGCACGAAACTTGACAGGCGGTCTACCGGTAGTAAACCAAGGCCGCATGACAAGTCTCGGTCCAATCCGAAAACGTTTAACCCCCACACACGAAAAGAGGTAGAAAGGACCACCGGTGGACATAGGAGCGCCGGGATGCAAAACGGACAACGGGGAAAATGCTCGGATGCATGAGACGAACACGTATGCAAATGCAATGCGCATGATGACATGATATGAGATTCATGAAAAATACAAAACACACGGAGACAAAAAACCCGACAACAAGGAAATAAAATAACTTAGGCCAGAAACGACAAGAGTTGTAGTATAGATAATGTAAATTACATCCGGTGTGTTACAACACTCCACCACTACGAAAGAATCTCATCCCGAGATCTAGGACTGGAAAACTCCGGGTACTCAGAACGGAGGTGATCCTCGCGTTCCCAGGTGGCTTCACGGTCGGAATGATGTGACCACTTGACTTTGAGGAATTTGATTGACTTGTTGCGAGTCTTCCGCTCAGTTTTTTCAAGGATAGCAACGGGGTGCTCACGATAAGAAAGGTCTTCTTGGAGATCAATGTCTTCGAAGTTGATGGTGCGGTCAGGGATCTTGAAGCACTTGCGGAGCTGAGAGACATGGAACACGTAGTAACGTTCGCAAAGTTGGAGGGAAGCTCAAGTTGATAGGCGAGATCGCCTCTCTTGCCGACGATCTTGAAAGGACCCACGTATCTAGGGGCAAGCTTCCCTTTGATACCAAAGCGACGAGTACCTTTTATTGGAGAGACGCGGAGGTATACATGGTCTCCGATCTCGAAGGCCAAATCACGATGCTTACTATCATAGTAGCTCTTCTGGCGCGATTGCGCGGCTTTGAGGTTATCATGAATGACTTTGCACATCTCTTCTGCCTCTGTGATCAAGTAATTTCCAAGAAGTTGACGTTCACCAGTCTCTGACTAGTTAAGAGGAGTACGACACTTCCTGCCATAGAGAATTTCAAATGGGGCCTTGCCCGAACTCGCTTGGAAGCTGTTGTTGTAGGAGAACTCGACATATGGAAGACAATCGTCCCACTTCATACCGAAAGAGATAACACAAGCCGTGAGCATATCTTCGAGAATTTGATTGACACGCTTGACTTGGCCACTAGTTTGAGGATGAAAAGCTGTGCTGAAACGGATGTTGGTGCCCATGGCCTTCTGAAAAGAATCCCAAAACTTGGAGGTGAAGATGCTGCCACGATCTGAAGATATCAACTGCGGAATGTCGTGCAGAGAGACAATCCGAGAGGTATAAAGCTCTGCCAATTGAGCTGTTGTGATGGATTCTTTGATAGGCAGAAAGTGAGCCACTTTAGTGAGTTTGTCGATGACAACGAAGATAACATCATTGCCACGCTTGGACTTTGGAAATCCAGTCACGAAGTCCATCTCAATGTGGTCAAACTTCCATTCTGGAATGGCAAGAGGTTGGAGGAGACCAGCTGGTCGTTGGTGTTCTGCCTTCACTCTTCTGCAGACATCACATTCATTCACAAACTGAGCAATCTCGCGCTTCATTCGAGTCCACCAATACGACTGCTTGAGGTCATGGTACATCTTTGTACTCCTAGGGTAGATGGAGAGGAGTGAATTGTGAGCCTCATTCATAATGACTTTACGAAGGTCACCTTTAGGCACCACAATGCGATCCTCAAAGAATAGAGTATCCTTGTCATCAAGGCGATAGCACTTGTACTTGGGTTGGCTCTTGGCAATCCCAATCTTCACCTTCTTCACCATAGCATCAAGAAGTTGAGACTCATGGATCTGATCTTCCAAAGTAGGAGAGACTTGAAGGTTGGCCAGAAAACCTCGAGGAACAACTTGCAGATTGAGTTTGCGGAAAGCTTCACAAAGCTTGGGTTGGTAAGGCTTGAGAATCAAACTGTTGCAGTAAGCCTTCCTTCTCAATGCGTCAGCAATTACATTGGCCTTGCCTGGAGTATATTCGATGCTCGGATTATACTCTTGAATCATCTCGACCCAACGAGTCTGTCTGAGGTTGAGATTAGGCTGAGTGAAGATGTACTTGAGACTCTTCTGGTCAGTGAAGATGTCCACTTTTCTTCCCAATAAGAGATGTCTCCAACTCAAAAGAGCATGCACAACTGCCGCCAACTCGAGGTCATGAGTGGGGTAGTTCTTTTCATTGGGCTTCAACTGGTGAGAAGTATAGGCCACAACTTTCTTATCTTGCATCAACACTGCACCAAGACCTTGAAGAGAGGCATCACAGAAGACCTCGAACGGTTTGGATTCATCAGGAGGAGTCAGAACTGGAGCAGTGACTAATTTCTCTTTCAGGGTGTTGAAAGCGATGTCACATTCAGGAGACCAAACGTACTTGACGTGCTTCTGGAGAAGGTTGGAAAGAGGCTTCACGATCTTTGAAAAGTTCTCAACGAACCTTCGACAATAGCTTGCGAGACCAAGGAAGCTGCGGAGTTGCTTCACGTTCTGAGGTGGTTCCCAATTCACAATTGCAGACACCTTCTTAGGATTCACCGCTATGCCCTTGGCAGAGATGATATGTCCAAGGTAGAGAACCTCATCGAGCCAAAACTCGCACTTTGAAAACTTGGCATAGAACTGATGTTCTCTGAGCTTATCCAGCACCAAACGAAAGTGCTTGGCATGATCTTCCTTGTTCTTGGAAAAGACCAAAATGTCATCGAGGTAGACCAAGACGAAGTCATTTGTGTAGGGTTGAAGATGAAGTTCATCATGCGAGAGAATGTTGGCGGAGCGTTGACGTGGCCAAAAGACATGACCGTGTATTCATATGAACCATAGCTTGTTCTGAACGCTGTCTTGGGGATATCCTCTTCACGAATGTGAATCTGGTGATAGCCCATATGGAGATCAAGCTTGGAGAATACTTGAGCACCTTTGAGTTGTTCAAACAGCTCATTGATGTTGGGAAGTGGGTACTTGTTCTTTATAGTCTTCTTGTTCAATGGACGGTAGTCGACACAGAGTCGGTCCATTCCATCCTTCTTCTTCACAAAAAGAACTCCACATCCCCATCGAGAAGAACTAGGTCGGATGAGACCCATACGCTCTTGTTCATCGAGTTGCTTCTTCAGCTCCTTCAACTCTTTAGGTCCAAGTTTGTAAGGACGTTTCCAAACAGGTTTCGTGCCAGGCTCAAGATCGATGACAAATTCAACTGGCCGGTGCGGAGGCATTCCTAGAAGCTCTTCTGGAAAGACGTCTTGATATTCGCAAATGACCAGAATTTGAGAGATGGCATCCAGTTCACCCTTCTCATTGAGAGAAAACAGACGGATGGTATCGTCATTAGCGGCAAAGACAATTACATCCTCAGACGAATGAGTCAATTGAATCTGCCTGCCAGCACAATCAAGCTGAGCCATGTGCTTAGAAATCCAGTCCATTCCAAGAATAAGATCAATATCCGAGTTACCAAGGACCATTGGAGAAGAAAGAAATTTGTAGTCGCCCAACGTGATAGTAACATCTGGAACCTCCAAACTGGCACTCAAACGTTTACCAGGAGAAACAATATCTGTAGGATCGAATGCCGGGAGTCAGAAGGGGGGTTGAATGACGACCTTGAAAAATTTAACCTCTTAAATTTTTTGCACGATAGTTACGGAAAAACTATGATGCTCGGAATAGAGGAATACGCAGCGGAAACAAAATATGTCTGTCAAAACAGACTGAAACTAGTCCAACAATTCTCAAATCTTGACTTGAGAGCTCAAAGAATAATAAGCACCGGAAAAGTGTACTAGAAAAATTAGTGCTTAATTAGACCAAGAGGTTACACGTCAAGGTTATAGGCTAATCAAATGGGAGCTACTTAACCCAAAAGACTAACACGCACTAGCACAAGACACTAGTACTTAACTTGCACGTACTAGCATAATACTTTTTCAATGGAGAAGAACTACACTGCCTGGAGCTGATTTCACTAGACGAGAATCTGTAGCACATACATCAGCTAGACTAGAAACTAACTGAAATCCACAATTTTAGTTCTACCGATTTGGACTGACCAACTCTGCTATCCTAAAGACGAACGACAGATAGCTGAAGATGAACTAAAACCTGAGAAAATTACGCCAAGCATAAAAATAGAAGGGAGCAAGCCAGTAGCATTAGCGGATGCTCTTCCGTTCGACAGAGAACGCCAAGAAAATTGCTAGAAATACAGCAACCCCAAATCGAAACAAGAACAGAGGACGAACTCAGTATGAACTCGCACAAAATAAATCACCAAAGATAAAATCTTGCGCCATCCTCAGGAACCCATGAATAAATTGAACAACAACCGGATTTAAGGCTAGGGATGGATGCATATGAATTTAGACATGATTTTCCATCACAGAAAACCCATTATAGCCAAGGAATCGCAGGGAAAAAATTAGTACAACAGAAAAACGAGATTTGCAAGGACAAACAGCAGACCTCAACAATAGCAAGGCTGGGAACAATTTGAGGATTTATTTCTCAGATTTCTGGAGTTACAAGCCTCTCTCACATAGGCTAAATCCCACACAGGAAGCTCTCTCTCAAATGTGCAGCGGCTGCTCTGTTTTTCTCCTCCTAGCGGCGGCAACTCTATCTTATGCCAAGAGAAAACCTAGCAGCTTACATATAAGGCTGGATCAGCCTTCCACCGCCATTGAATGGGCCATGGTTCCCACCGAATGGGCCAAGCCCAAAACACTAAAACAAATAGCCATTTTTACTTAGCCACTTGTAAATAACACTTTCCACTCTTAAGCAACACCACAATCACTCTCTTGGTTTGCTTCTTAGTGGATTTTGGTAAACATACCAAAATAACCTTGACTTGACATGATCTTCTCGTTTGCCTCCATATAGTCCTTGTCCAAAACTTGTGCGTTGCTTTGAGCCGCACGATTCCGCACAACGTCCATGGTCACATCTTAGCTCTTCAAGCCTCATGCCAACCATCCTCGTTGTCGACTACCGTCGCACTCATTGGAACCTGCACATAATGGAAACAAGCAACTATTGCGAGCACAAAGTTCCTGAGCTTGACCCAAGTCAATCCAAATTAACAGTTTAATACAATCAATGTCATCCAGGTAAGTCACATAAAATAGATCAGGTCCTTGATCCAACAAACTGGGATTTGCAACCCAACTAAAATAACTCTCAAAGCGAGCAAAAACATTGGCAATATAATCATCACAAAATTAAGGGTATCACCACATAGACTCACAATCTCCCCCTTGATGTTTATATTGCCAACTCAGCTCTCAGGAAGAAAAATTAGAGTTTTAGTTTTAACAGAGAGAAGGAAAGTTGCAAAATCACACTTGGTCCTAAAGAAAAAAAATGTAGACATGACCAAGTGGACAAGGTGGAGAGTGAAGCTAACACCCGGATCCAAAGCTTCACTTCCAACAAAAACTCATCAGAGAGAAATCAACCTTGTTTTCACAAGTTCACAAGGGAAAGAACCGAGATTTTTTTAAATATGAATGGCTCCCCCTAACTCCCCCTCAACTTGTGTACATACTGAGACTCATACAGTGCTCAATTTGCAACATATGCACTGTCCTATTTCTCCCCCTTTGGCATTATAAGCATCAAGGGAGATGCCTCCCCCTCAATTTATGCATATGAGAAAACATCAAGATCGAGCATGTATGCATGAAGTGGAATTTATGCAATTGTACAAGCATTGAAGATTATTCCGTTGAAGCACATGAGATAGAAATGCTACTAGGCCATGATAAGTAAGAGCTCATCTAGTCATACTAAGACATATAGAGAAAATCCTTGAGCTAGATGCAACAAGACATTCAAGTTCTTAGTAACTTTAGTTTTCACACATGATGAGTTCTTATGTAGGCAAACACATGGAAAAGAGACTAAACATTGCAGGGCATTACAACCTAGCGCTAAGCAATGACTAGGAGGCACACCCGATCAAAAATGAACCTTCTCGCTATGCTGATCATCTCACAAGCAAAGTGCCACCTCCTGCACGAGCAGGCACCTTGAGTGATTAAGTCAACACAAAATGATACACTTAGAAATTCTATGAAAAGGCACAAGCAAGGTACCACCTCCTGCACGAGCAGGTACCTTGAGTGATTTTATTTTGATTTTATGAAAAGGCACAAGCAAAGTACCACCTCCTGCACGAGCAGGTACCTTGAGTGATTTGATTTTGATTTTATGTTAAGTCACAAGCAAAGCACCACCTCCTGCACAAGCAGGTACCTTGAGTGGTTTGATTAAGAAAGTATGGAATATGCACAAGCAAAATACCACCTCCTGCACGAGCAGGTATCTTGAGTGATTCTTCACAAAAAAATGCAGATAAAAAGTAACTCATGAAAGCAAGACTAGGGACTTGACAAGACAGTAGACCATATCCGACCTGAGCCACATAGGTCTAAGCAAAACAAGTCTCTAGTGGTTCCAGGTGTGATATCAAATGGAGTCCAAACTAGCTAGCCACAACATAGATCAGAGTTGCAATACAAAGCACAAGTAGATTCTCAAGTCAAGGTGATCAACTAGCATAGAACTCATCATATGGTCAACATGTTTATTTAGTTCAACTTCATTTCTAATTAAAAGTAGCATGCAAAGGGTTATCCATATATGGCAAACCATGACAGGATGAGCTAGACAATAAGCATAACATGGCCAAGAGCAACTTCATTATGAACATTTCTTCAACAGAAGAATCATCAAAGCTCAAAGGTATCTTACATATGATGCAAGGTGCAATATGATACATATGAACAAAGAAAAAACACAAACTCCCCCTTCACAAGATCCCATAAGGGCCGACAACCCCCAAATCTCCCCGCAAAGAAGCAAAACAACTAACATCCAAAGGTTTGGTAAAAATATCGGCAAGCTGATGCTCAGTATCAACATACATGAGCTCTATATCACCTTTCTCCACGTGGTCTCTTATGAAGTGGTAGCGCAGCTCAATGTGTTTAGTTCTAGAGTGTTGGACTGGATTCTTAGCAATACTTATCGCACTAGTGTTATCGCAGAAAAGTGGAACAGAAGAAATGAAAATCCCAAAATCCTGTAAAGTAGAAGAGATCCAAAGAATCTGACTACAACTGCTCGCAACTGCTACATACTCTGCCTCGGCTGTGCTCTGTGCTACACTAGATTGCTTCCTAGAAGACCAAGAAATAAGGGAAGTACCTAGAAAGTGACAAGTGCCAGAAGTGCTCTTGCGGTCTATCCTACACCCACCAAAGTCTGAATCTGCAAACCCCCTAACTCCTAAACCAGAAGAACTAGAAAACCATAGGCCAAAATCACGTGTTCCTTGGAGGTACCTTAAAATGCGTTTGACAGCTTGCTTATGGGAGTCTCTTGGGGAAGCCTGAAAACGAGCACACAGGCACACCGCAAATTGTATGTCTGGCCTCGTTGCAGTCAAGTACAGTAGTGAGCCAATCATGCTTCTGTATTCTCGCTGGTCCACCACCTCACCATTTTCGTCTACATCAAGTATTGTGGCACTGGACATTGGGGTATGGAGTGGCTTGGAATCGCTCATCCCAAACTTCTTTAACATGTCCTTCGTGTACTTGCCTTGATATACAAAGGTGCCCTGCTTTGTTTGCTTGATTTGCAGTCCAAGAAAGAAGGACAACTCACCCATCATGGACATCTCAAATTCATCACTCATGTCTTTGGAAAACTTAGCACAAAGAGCATTAGACGAGCCACCAAATATGATATCATCTACGTAAATTTGCACTATAAGTAGTTCATTATGATGCCTAAGAGTGAACAAGGTCTTATCAGCTTCACCCATTTTAAAACCTTTCTTGATTAAAAACCCTTTGAGCCTATCGTACCAAGCTCTAGGGGCTTGCATAAGACCATAAAGAGCTTTCTGCAATTTATAGACATGGTTTGGGAGCTTGTCATTTTCAAAACCAGGGGGTTGTTTTACATAAACTTCTTCATCAATGAAACCATTTAGAAAAGCACTTTTGACATCCATTTGAAATAACTTAAAACCCTTGGAAGCAGAGTAAGCAAGTAAAATATGTATCGCCTCCAACCGTGCAATAGGTGCAAAGGTCTCATCAAAATCAAAAACCTGAATTTGAGAATAACCTTGAGCAACTAGGCGAGCCTTGTTGTGAACAACTTGGCCGTCCTCTCCCTGTTTATTTTTGAAAACCCACTTGGTTCCAATAACATTTATACTCTGGTCAAATGGGGGTTTTACAAGTTGCCATACCTTGTTTCTCTCAAAGTTCTCTAACTCCTCATGCATTTCCCTAATCCAGTTTTCATCTTCTAATGCATGGCTAACATCTCGGGGCTCAAAAGATGCAACAAATACAGTATGTGCAAAGTCTGAGCAATGGGTGGACCTGGAGCGCAAAGTACGCTCAGAGATGTTGCCGATGATCAGATCTGGTGGGTGAGCATGATGAAGGTGAGGAAATAGTTGTGGTAGCCTCTGCCTCAGCATCTTCCATTGGAACAGAAGTGGTAGCAGGTTCTGCAGCAGGTGCAAAGGGTATGGGGTTTTGTCCCACACCATCCTCATTATCTTCTTCAACAAATAAGGTTTCAGAAACTTGTGGTGTACCTGAAAACTCGGGTCTAGCTGGGCTAGCCTCATCAAAAGTTACATCGCAAGTCTCTACCACAAGGTTAGATTCTAAATTTAAAACACGATAGCCCTTCATGTGAGCAGGGTAACCAAGAAAGATACCATCAGAAGTGCGCGACTCAAACTTGTCGAGCAGGCCCTTCTTTAGGATAAAACACTTGCAACCAAACACCCGCAAATGAGAAATATTAGGCTTTCTACCAAATCTCAACTCATAAGAGGTCACTTTCAAGGAACTCCGAAGAAAAACACGATTTGACACATAGCAAGCTGTACTAATGGCTTCAGCCCAATAACGCCGCGGTGTGCCAAATTCATCAAGCATGGTCCTTGCCATCTCCACGAGAGTTCTATTTTTTCCTTTCCACAACACCATTTTGTTGAGGTGTGCGAGGAGAAGAAAATTGGTGCTCAATTCCTCTCTCAGCAAGGAAATCGGCAAAGGAAGAATTTTTGAACTCCAAACCATTATCACTACGAATAGTTTTCATCTCACCGGGAAATACATTGAATAGCCTTAAAGCCAAATCATGAAAATGATTGAATGCTTCCGATTTATGATCCATAAAGAAAACCCAAGAGTATCGAGAAAAATCATTTACGATGACAAGCACGTACCACTTCCCACTAGCTGACCGGACCCGAGCTGGACCAACTGTGTCCATATGTAACAATTGAGCGGGTCTGGTTGTGTTCACCAGATTGATTGGAGGGTGAGAGGCAGAAACTTGCTTTCCATGCCGGCATGGGTCACACACAATGTCCTTTGTGGCTTTGAGCTTAGGCAAACCTCGCAAAAGATCAAGGCCACCAATTCGAATTAGGTGGTCAAAACAAACATGCCCCAAGCGACGATGCCACAACTGAAACTCACTCATCTTAGAAGAGGCCACAAAATGAAGGAAATATGCCCTAGAGGCAATAATAATGTTATTATTTTATTTCCTTATATCATGATAAATGTTTATTATTCATGCTAGAATTGTATTATCCGGAAACATAATAATTGTGTGAATACATAGACAAACTAAAACGTCACTAGTATGCCTCTACTTGACTAGCTCGTTAATCAAAGATGGTTATGTTTCCTAACCATAGACATGTGTTGTCATTTGATTGACGGGATCACATTATTAGGAGAATGATGTGATTGACATGACCCATTCCATTAGCTTAGCACCCGATCGTTTAGTATGTTGCTATTGCTTTCTTCATGACTTATACATGTTCCTATGACTGAGATTATGCAACTCCCGTTTTCCGGAGGAGCACTTTGTGTGCTACCAAACTTCACAACGTAACTGGGTGATTATAAAGGAGCTCTACAGGTGTCTCCAAAGGTAAATGTTGGGTTGGCGTATTTTGAGATTAGGATTTGTCACTCCGATTGTCGGAGAGGTATCTCTGGGCCCTCTCGGTAATGCACATCACATAAGCCTTGTAAGCATTGCAACTAATGAGTTAGTTGCGAGATGATGTATTACAAAACGAGTAAAGAGACTTGCCGGTAACGAGATTGAACTAGGTATTGAGATACCGACGATCGAATCTCGGGCAAGTAACATACCGATGACAAAGGGAACAACGTGTGTTGTTATGCGGTTTGACCGATAAAGATCTTCGTAGAATATGTGGGAGCCAATATGAGCATCCAGGTTCCGCTATTGGTTATTGACCGGAGACATGTCTCGGTCATGTCTACATTGTTCTCGAACCCGTAGGGTCCGCACGCTTAAGGTTTCGATGACAGTTATATTATGAGTTTATGAGTTTTGATGTACCGAAGTTAGTTCGGAGTCCCGGATATGATCACGGACATAACGAGGAGTCTCGAAATGGTCGAGACATAAAGATTGATATATTGGACGACTATATTCGGACACCGGAAGTGTTCTGGGTGATTTCGGAGAACACCGGAGTACCGGAGGGTTACCGGAACCCCCCGGGAGAAGTAATGGGCCATATGGGCCTTAGTGGAGAGAGAGAAGGGCAGCCAGGGTGGGCCGCGCGCCTCCTCCCCCCTGGTCCAAATTGGACTAGGAGAGGGGGGGCGGCGCCCCCCTTTCCTTCTCCCTCCCCACTTCCTTCCCCCTCCTAGTAGGAGTCCTACTCCTACTAGGAGGAGGACTCCTCCTTGGCGCGCCTATAGGGCCGGCCGGCCTCCTCCCCTTGCTCCTTTATATACGGGGGCAGGGGGCACGCCTAGACACACAAGTTGATCCACGTGATCGTTTTCTTAGCCGTGTGCGGTGCCCCCTTCCACCATAATCCTCGATAATATTGTAGCGGTGCTTAGGCGAAGCCCTGCGACGGTAGACCATCAAGATCGTCACCACGCCGTCGTGCTGACGGAACTCTTCCCCGACACTTTGCTAGTCTGGGGATCGTCATCGAGCTGAATGTGTGCTAAAACTCGGAGGTGTCGTAGTTTCGGTGCTTGATCGGTCGGGCCGTGAAGACGTAAGACTACATCAACCGCATTGTGCTAACGCTTCCGCTGTCGGTCTACAAGGGTACGTAGATCACACTCTCCCCTCTCGTTGCTATGCATCACCATGATCTTGCATGTGCATAGGAATTTTTTTGAAATTACTACGTTCCCCAACAGTGGCATCCGAGCCTAGGTTTTATGTGTTGATGTTATATGCACGAGTAGAACACAAGTGAGTTGTGGGCGATATAAGTCATACTGCTTACCAGCATGTCATACTTTGGTTTGGCGGTATTGTTGGACGAAGCGGCCCGGACCGACATTACGCGTACGCTTACGCGAGACCGGTTCTCCCGACGTGCTTTGCACAAAGGTGGCTAGCGGGTGTCAGTTTCTCCAACTTTAGTTGAACCGAGTGTGGCTACGCCCGGTCCTTGCGAAGGTTAAAACATCACCAACTTCACAAACTATCGTTGTGGTTTTGATGCGTAGGTAAGATTGGTTCTTGCTTAAGCCTGTAGCAGCCACGTAAAACTTGCAACAACAAAGTAGAGGACATCTAACTTGTTTTTGCAGGGCATGTTGTGATGTGATATGGTCAAGACATGATGCTAAATTTTATTGTATGAGATGAATATGTTTTGTAACCAAGTTATCGACAACTGGCAGGAGCCATATGTTTGTCGCTTTATTGTATGCAATGCAATTGTGATGTAATGCTTTACTTTATCACTAAGCGGTAGCGATAGTCGTGGAAGCATAAGGTTGGCGAGACGACAACGATGCTACGATGGTGATCAAGGTGTCGCACCGGTGACGATGGTGATCACGACGGTGCTTCGAAGATGGAGATCACAAGCACAAGATGATGATGGTCATATCATATCACTTATATTGATTGCATGTGATGTTTATCTTTTATGCATCTTATCTTGCTTTGATTGACGGTAGCATTTTAAGATGATCTCTCACTAATTATCAAGAAGTGTTCTCCCTGAGTATGCACCGTTGCGAAAGTTCTTCGTGCTGAGACACCACGTGATGATCGGGTGTGATAGGCTCTACGTTCAAATACAACGGGTGCAAAACAGTTGCACACGCGGAATACTCAGGTTATACTTGACGAGCCAAGCATATACAGATATGGCCTCGGAACACGGAGACCGAAACGTCGAGCGTGAATCATATAGTAGATATGATCAACATAGTGATGTTCACCAATGAAACTACTCCATCTCACGTGATGATCGGACATGGTTTAGTTGATTTGGATCACGTAATCACTTAGAGGATTAGAGGGATGTCTATCTAAGTGGGAGTTCTTTAGTAATATGATTAATTGAACCTAAATTTATCATGAACTTAGTACCTGATAGTATCTTGCTTGTTTATGTTTGATTGTAGATAGATGGCCCGTGTTGTTGTTCCGTTGAATTTTAATGCGTTTCTTGAGAAAGCAAAGTTGAAAGATGATGGTAGCAATTACACGGACTGGGTCCGTAACTTGAGGATTATGCTCATTGCTGCACAGAAGAATTACGTCCTGGAAGCACCTCTATGTGTCAGGCCTGCTGCTGGAGCAACACCAGATGTTATGAACGTCTGGCAGAGCAAAGCTGATGACTACTCAATAGTTCAGTGTGCCATGCTTTACGGCTTAGAATCGGGACCTCAACGACGTTTTTGAACGTGATGGAGCATATGAGATGTTCCAGGAGTTGAAGTTAATATTTCAAGCAAATGCCCGGATTGAGAGATATGAAGTCTCCAATAAGTTCTATAGCTGCAAGATGGAGGAGAACAGTTCTGTCAGTGAGCATATACTCAAAATGTCTGGGTATAATAATCACTTGATTCAATCGGGAGTTAATCTTCCAGATGATTGCGTCATTGACAGAATTCTCGAATCACTGCCACCAAGCTACAAGAGCTTCGTGATGAACTATAATATGCAAGGGATGAATAAGACTATTCCCGAGCTCTTCGCAATGCTGAAAGCTGCGGAGGTAGAAATCAAGAAGGAGCATCAAGTGTTGATGGTCAACAAGACCACTAGTTTCAAGAAAAAGGGCAAAGGAAAGAAGAAGGGGAACTTCAAAAAAAAACAGCAAGCAAGTTGCTACTCAAGAGAAGAAACCCAAACCTGGACCTAAGCCTGAAACTGAGTGCTTCTACTACAAGCAGACTAGTCACTGGAAGCGGAACTGCCCCAAGTATTTGGCAGATAAGAAGGATGGCAAGGTGAACAAAGGTATATGTGATATACATGTTATTGACGTGTACCTTACTAATGCTCGCAGTAGCACCTGGGTATTTGATACTGATTCTGTTGCTAACATTTGCAACTCGAAACAGGGACTACGGATTAAGCGAAGATTGGCTAAGGACGAGGTGACAATGCGCGTGGGAAATGGTTCCAAAGTCGATGTGATCGCGGTCGGCACGCTACCTCTACATCTACCTTCGGGATTAGTATTAGACCTAAATAATTGTTATTTGGTGCCAGCGTTAAGCATGAACATTACATCTAGATCTTGTTTGATGCGAGACGGTTATTCATTTAAATTAGAGAATAATGGTTGTTCTATTTATATGAGTATTATCTTTTATGGTCATGCACCCTTAAAGAGTGGTCTATTCTTATTAAATCTCGATAGTAGTGACACACATATTCATAATGTTGAAGCCAAAAGATGCAGAGTTGGTAATGATAGTGCAACTTATTTGTGGCACTGCCGTTTGGGTCATATTGGTGTAAAGCGCATGAAGAAACTCCATACTGATTGACTTTTGGAACCACTTGATTATGAATCACTTGGTACTTGCGAACCGTGCCTTATGGGTAAGATGACAAAAACACCGTTCTCCGGTACTATGGAGAGAGCAACAGATTTGTTGGAAATCATACATACAGATATATGTGGTCCGATGAATGTTGAGGCTCGTGGCGGATATCGTTATTTTCTCACCTTCACAGATGACTTAAGCAGATATGGGTATATCTACTTAATGAAACATAAGTCTGAAACGTTTGAAAAGTTCAAAGAGTTTCAGAGTGAAGTTGAAAATCATCGTAACAAGAAAATAAAATTCCTACGATCTGATCGTGGAGGAGAATATTTGAGTTACGAGTTTGGTGTACATTTGAAACAATGTGGAATAGTTTCGCAACTCACACCACCGGGAACACCACAGCATAATGGTGTGTCTGAACGTCGTAATCGTACTTTACTAGATATGGTGCGATCTATGATGTCTCTTACTGATTTACCGCTATCGTTTTGGGGATATGCTCTAGAGACGGCCGCATTCACGTTAAATAGGGCACCATCAAAATCCGTTGAGACGACGCCTTATGAACTGTGGTTTGGCAAGAAACCAAAGTTGTCGTTTCTGAAAGTTTGGGGCTGCGATGCTTATGTGAAATGGCTTCAACCTGATAAGCTCGAACCCAAATCGGAGAAATGTGTCTTCATAGGATATCCAAAGGAAACTATTGGATACACCTTCTATCACAGATCCGAAGGCAAGACTTTTGTTGCTAAAATCGGAAACTTTCTAGAGAAGGAGTTTCTCTCGAAAGAAGTGAGTGGGAGGAAAGTAGAACTTGACGAGGTAACTGTACCTGCTCCCTTATTGGAAAGTAGTACATCACAGAAATCAGTTTCTATGGCACCTACACCAATTAGTGAGGAAGCTAATGATAATGATCATGAAACTTCAGAACAAGATACTACTGAACCTCGTAGATCAACCAGAGTAAGATCCGCACCAGAGTGGTACGGTAATCCTGTTCTGGAAGTCATGCTACTAGATCATGATGAACCTACGAACTATGAAGAAGCGATGGTGAGCCCAGATTCCGCAAAATGGCTTGAAGCCATGAATCTGAGATGGGATCCATGTATGAGAACAAAGTATGGACTTTGGTTGACTTGCCCAATGATCGGCAAGCAATTGAGAATAAATGGATCTTCAAGAAGAAGACTGACGCTGACGGTAATATTACTGTCTACAAAGCTCGACTTGTCGCAAAAGGTTTTCGACAAGTTCAAGGGATTGACTACGATGAGACCTTCTCACCCGTAGCGATGTTTAAGTCTGTTCGAATCATGTTAGCAATTGCCGCATTTTATAATTATGAAATTTGGCAGATGGATGTCAAAACTGCATTCCTGAATGGATTTCTGGAAGAAGAGTTGTATATGATGCAACCGGAAGGTTTTGTCGATCCAAAGGGAGCTAACAAAGTATGCAAGCTCCAGCGATCCATTTATGGACTGGTGCAAGCTTCTCGGAGTTGGAATAAACGCTTTGATAGTGTGATCAAAGCATTTGGTTTTGTACAGACTTTTGGAGAAGCCTATATTTACAAGAAAGTGAGTGGGAGCTCTGTAGCATTTCTGATATTATATGTAGATGACATATTATTTATCGGAAATGATATAGAATTTCTGAATAGCATAAAGGGATACTTGAATAAGAGTTTTTCAATGAAAGACCTCGGTGAAGCTGCTTACATATTGGGCATTAAGATCTATAGAGATAGATCAAGACGCTTAATTGGACTTTCACAAAGCACATACCTTGACAAAATTTTGAAGAAGTTCAAAATGGATCAAGCAAAGAAAGGATTCTTGCTTGTGTTACAAGGTGTGAAATTGAGTAAGACTCAATGCCCGACCAATGCAGAAGGTAGAGAGAAAATGAAAGATGTTCCCTATGCTTCAGCCATAGGCTCTATCATGTATGCAATGCTGTGTACCAGACCTGATGTGTGTCTTGCTATAAGTCTAGGAGGGAGGTACCAAAGTAATCCAGGAGTGGATCACTGGACAGCGGTCAAGAACATCCTGAAATACCTGAAAAGGACTAAGGATATGTTTCTCATATATGGAGGTGACAAAGAGCTCATCGTAAATGGTTACGTTGATGCAAGCTTTGACACTGATCCGGACGATTCTAAATCGCAAACCGGATACGTGTTTACATTAAACGGTGGAGCTGTCAGTTGGTGCAGTTCTAAACAAAGCGTTGTGGCGGGATCTACATGTGAAGCGGAGTACATAGCTGCTTCAGAAGCAGCAAACGAAGGATTATGGATGAAGGAGTTCATATCCGATCTAGGTGTCATACCTAGTGCATCGGGTCCAATGAAAATCTTTTGTGACAATACTGGTGCAATTGCCTTGGCAAAGGAATCCAGATTTCACAAGAGAGCCAAGCACATCAAGAGACGCTTCAATTCCATCCGGGATCTAGTCCAGGTGGGAGCATAGAGATTTGCAAGATACATACGGATCTGAATGTTGCTGATCCGTTGACTAAGCCTCTTCCACGAGCAAAACATGATGAGGACCAAAGCTCCATGGGTATTAGAATCATTACTGTGTAATCTAGATTATTGACTCTAGTGCAAGTGGGAGACTGAAGGAAATATGCCCTAGAGGCAATAATAATGTTATTATTTTATTTCCTTATATCATGATAAATGTTTATTATTCATGCTAGAATTGTATTATCCGGAAACATAATACTTGTGTGAATACATAGACAAACTAAAACGTCACTAGTATGCCTCTACTTGACTAGCTCGTTAATCAAAGATGGTTATGTTTCCTAACCATAGACATGTGTTGTCATTTGATTAACGGGATCACATTATTAGGAGAATGATGTGATTGACATGACCCATTCCATTAGCTTAGCACCCGATCGTTTAGTATGTTGCTATTGCTTTCTTCATGACTTATACATGTTCCTATGACTATGAGATTATGCATCTCCCGTTTGCCGGAGGAACACTTTGTGTGCTACCAGACGTCACAACGTAACTGGGTGATTATAAAGGAGCTCTACAGGTGTCTCCAAAGGTAAATGTTGGGTTGGCGTATTTCGAGATTAGGATTTGTCACTCCGATTGTCGGAGAGGTATCTCTGGGCCCTCTCGGTAATGCACATCACATAAGCCTTGAAAGCATTGCAACTAATGAGTTAGTTGCGAGATGATGTATTACGAAACGAGTAAAGAGACTTGCCGGTAACGAGATTGAACTAGGTATTGAGATACCGACGATCGAATCTCGGGCAAGTAACATACCGATGACAAAGGGAACAACATGTGTTGTTATGCGGTTTGACCGATAAAGATCTTCGTAGAATATGTGGGAGCCAATATGAGCATCCAGGTTCCGCTATTGGTTATTGACCGGAGACATGTCTCAGTCATGTCTACATTGTTCTCGAACCCGTAGGGTCCGGCACACTTAAGGTTTCGATGACAGTTATATTATGAGTTTATGAGTTTTGATGTACCAAAGTTAGTTTGGAGTCCCGGATGTGATCACAGACATAACGAGGAGTCTCGAAATGGTCGAGACATAAAGATTGATATATTGGACGACTATATTTGGACACCGGAAGTGTTCCGGGAGATTTCGGAGAAAACCAGAGTACCGGAGGGTTACCGGAACCCCCCCCCCCCCCCCCGGGAGAAGTAATGGGCCATATGGGCCTTAGTGGAGAGAGAGAATGGCAGCCAGGGTGGGCCACACGCCTCCTCCCCCTGGTCCGAATTGGACTAGGAGAGGGGGGGCAGCGCCCCCCTTTCCTTCTCCCTCCCCACTTCCTTCCCCCTCCTAGTAGGAGTCCTACTCCTACTAGGAGGAGGACTCCTCCTTGGCGCGCCTATAGGGCCGGCCGGCCTCCTCCCCTTGCTCCTTTATATACGGGGGCAGGGGGCACCCCTAGACACACAAGTTGATCCACGTGATCGTTTCCTTAGCCATGTGCGGTGCCCCCTTCCACCATAATCCTCGATAATATTGTAGCGGTGCTTAGGCGAAGCCCTGCGATGGTAGAACATCAAGATCGTCACCACGCCGTCGTGCTGACGGAACTCTTCCCCGACACTTTGCTAGATCGAAGTCCGGGGATCGTCATCAAGCTGAACGTGTGCTAAAACTCAGAGGTGCCGTAGTTTCGGTGCTTGATCGGTCGGGCCGTGAAGACGTACGACTACATCAACCGCGTTGTGCTAACGCTGCCGCTGTCGGTCTACAAGGGTACGTAGATCACACTCTCCCCTCCGTTGCTATGCATCACCATGATCTTGCGTGTGCGTTGGAATTTTTTTGAAATTACTACGTTCCCCAACACAAAACACCGTGGACCAGAGGACAAAAGCACTACAAAATCAGCATCAAAGATTTTACCAACATGAGAAATACCAAAAACAAGATCACCAGTAGAGTCAAGAACATGAGAAGCAGATTTCTTGAAATGAACCTCAAAACCCTCATCAAGAAGCTGTGAAACTGAAATCAAATTATAACTCAACTTACTTACAAGGGCTACATCCTTAAGAAAGACAGTTCTCGTTGACTCGGACTGTTCCTTTGGCCACAATGCAACCCTGTGCATCATTCCCAAAAGTGGTCTTTTCATCACCAGACGCTTTGCAGAGGGAGGCGAACCATTTGGTATCACCAGTCATGTGGCGTGAACACCCAGAGTCAATAAGCCACTTGTTCGCCAAACCCTCACAACCAACCTACACAAAAGAGCGACAACGAAGTGACTCAGTACTAGGATTAGTAAGTAAACATTTTTTAATCCAGTACTGGGTCACTCCCTTTGCAGGAGCAGAAATACATGTGTTATTAGCATGCAATGCAAGGCCATCTTGATACCTACAATTTTGTTGACCTCTACCCCTAGTAAATCGGGCTCTGGAAGCGGTCTCGTTGGATTTAAAATAGTCTCTCCTACCCAAGCCATGCAAGTACTCACTCCGACAATGTGTGTTAGAAACATGCAGCGCACGAGCCTGTCGTTGCATGCCCCTAAGAGCACGTATACAAGATCTACGTTCATCTCTAAGTTTTTTGAAGCAAAACTCAGCAAGGTGTCTAGTCTTGTGGCAATAGGTGCACTGGTAAACTATTCTCTCTTTTTCAGCATGAGAACCAGTGGAAGGAGAAGTACCCTTGTCATTTGGACTCATGGGCAAAAGTCCCACAGACTGAATGACTATCGCTCTCTCATCCTCACGGACCAAGATAGCTCCATCACTTCGAATGCCTATGGGTTCTGGAGGGTTGTTCCTAGAATCTTCCACAAAGTCAAAACCAAGACATAGACCTTTACTCACCTTTGACTTATCTAAAATCATGTTTAATCTTTTCTCACCACTTGAGAGCTTTTCTAGGGTCGTCTTGAGGTAAGCTACTTCTTTTGCATAGGAAGCACATGATAAACACTCTTTTAAGGAGGACACCCTCACAGCTCTCCCATATCTATCCTTGTAGGCCTGAATCTCAAGTTTTAATCCCTCACAAGACACACAATCTACACTCACAGGATTTGCAACACCCTTGCCAAACCTGACCCGAAACGCTTCATGCATTGCAACAAGATCATTCTCAAGTATGGTACAAAAGGTACAAGAAGTAACAGAACTAGAAGAAGCATCACAAGAATCGGTAGGTTTCTTAGAATTTGAAACTTTAACAAGATCATATTTCTTATAGAGTTCACTGAGATGAGCTCCTAATTCCTCAACTTCTTCTTCGAGTTTAGGACAATTTACACAATTTTTAGGAGCACGCACATCTAGGATCATTTGATTGAACTTTTTAACCCTATCATCAAAGTATTTGCACTTCAAACAAGAAGGAGGATTCTCTGCATCAAAAAGCATGTGTTCAAGATTCTTAATTTTAGCATTTAATTTATCACAGTTTGGGCAGGCACAGTCTAGAACTTTAGGAACAGACATAGGTGTATTTTCAACGCAAAGGGAGCAAGGGCTCAACTTAACATCATCAAGTTCATTTCTAGCAGATTCAAGCAACTGTGACATACTAGCATGAGTATTCCTAGCAAGTTCTAATTCAGCATGCAACACATCACATCCAGCACAATCATCAATATCATGAGAAGGCACACTAGCAGTAGCATCCTTCAGTGTAGTGATTTCAAGTGTGAGAGAATCAATTTGAGCAAGATTATCATTTATGGTGCGCGTACATTTTTTTAAGGACTTTTGCTTGCATTAAAAATAGATTTTCAACTTTCACATACTCAGCATATAATTCATCATAAGACATTTGTACCTCATCCATGTTGTCGTTCTCCTCATCAGCCTCATGAGCCATAAAACACATGCCGGTGAGCCGATCAGCCTTCTTCTTCTTTGTATCCTTCCCTTTGGGAGAAGGAGGATCATCCTCACCACTCTGGTCAGAGTCGATGTCGCTTAAATCTACTGCAAATTGTAGACCCGAAGCGATTGCAGCAACCATCTTCTGAAGATGCTTCTCAGCCTTTGGCCGGAACTTGGTTTCATGGCGAGAGAACGACTTCTTCTTGATGTAGTTGTTCTTGCCACCGCTATTTTCACCATAATCTTTGAGATTTGGACAATCAGACCTGTAGTGTCCCTGCACACCACACTCAAAACAGATTTTTGTGTGTTTGCCTTTCCTTTCTCTCACGTTTTTATAAGCTCGAGAAAAACGACGGACAAAAAGAGAAAGATCATCCTCAGGCAAAGATTCAAGTTGTTCATCAGAGACTGAAACCAAACAAGCAAGTGAAAAACCAGAAGATGGACCACTGCCAGACTCAGAAACACTAGAGGGACCATGTGCAGTTTGGCATTCACTACCAACTAGTGCAAGAGTCCTGTTCCTAGGTGGGTTTCTACCTTCACTGGCTATTTGGTGAGTTTTAAGCTTGGAGAACAACATGTCTACAGTGAGCTCATCAGGTTTATGGGACTCTTGAATAGCGATCTTTCTCATCTCATAGATTGGGTCAAGAGAGTTTAGGATGTGTCTAGCTTTCTCAGAATCATTGTACACAACCCCGACACCCCTCAATTTTCCAACTATGACCTCAAACCTACCAAACATGTTCTCTAGAGACTCACCAGGTAACTGCTCAAATTTGTTGTACTCGGCTTTGTAAATGTCCTGACGAGCTGTCTTAATCTCACTAGTGCCCTAGTGGTAAGTGATGAGAGTGGACCAAATTTTGTGAGCAGTGTCTAGGTGTGCAACACGCTCATGCTCTCTCCTATCCAAACCTGACAAGAGAATGTTAATAGCTTTGGAATTATTTTCAACATCAACTATATTCTCAGGACCAACACGAGCAGGTATTGCAAAATCTCGCACACCAATTTGCCATATTGCATAGCTTTGAGCTTCAAGAAATGTTTTCATGCGAGACTTCCAAAACGGCCAGTCACTCCCAGAGAACAGAGGAGGACGCGACGGGTTCGCAAATGACTCCATGGCTCAAGAGCTGATTAAGGCTATAGATGAGCCGACCGGGCTCTGATGCCAATTGTAGGATCGAATGCCGGGAGTCAGAAGGGGGGTTGAATGACGACCTTGAAAAATTTAACCTCTTAAATTTTTTGCACGATAGTTACGGAAGAACTATGATGCTCGGAATAGAGGAATACGCAGCGGAAACAAAATATGTCTGTCAAAACAGACTGAAACTAGTCCAACAATTCTCAAATCTTGACTTGAGAGCTCAAAGAATAATAAGCACCGGAAAAATGTACTGGAAACATTAGTGCTTAATTAGACCAAGAGGTTACACGGCACGGTTATAGGCTAATCAAATGGGAGCTACTTAACCCAAAAGACTAACACGCACTAGCACAAGACACTAGTACTTAACTTGCACGTACTAGCATAATACTTTTTCAATGGAGAAGAACTACACTGCCTGGAGCTGATTTCACTAGATGAGAATCTGTAGCACATACATCAGCTAGACTAGCAACTAACTGAAATCCACAATTTTAGTTCTACCGATTTGTACTGACCAACTCTGCTATCCTAAAGACGAATGACAGATAGCTGAAGATGAACTAAAACCTGAGAAAATTACGCCAAGCATAAAAATAGAAGGGAGCGAGCCAGTAGCATTAGCGGATGCTCTTCCATTCGACAGAGAACGCCAAGAAAATTGCTAGAAATACAGCGACCCCAAATCGAAACAAGAACAGAGGACGAACTCAGTATGAACTCGCACAAAATAAATCACCAAAGATAAAATCTTGCACCATCCTCAGGAACCCATGAATAAATTGAACAACAACCGGATTTAAGGCTAGGGATGGATGCATATGAATTTAGACATGATTTTCCATCACGGAAAACCCATTATAGCCAAGGAATCGCAGGGAAAAAATTAGTACAGCAGAAAAACGAGATTTGCAAGGACAAACAGCAGACCTCAACAATAGCAAGGCTGGGAACAATTTGAGGATTTATTTCTCAGATTTCTGGAGTTACAAGCCTCTCTCACATAGGCTAAATCCCACACAGGAAGCTCTCTCTCAAATGTGCGGCGGTTGCTCTGTTTTTCTCCTCCTAGCGGCGGCAACTCTATCTTATGCCAAGAGAAAACCTAGCAGCTTACATATAAGGCTGGATCAGCCTTCCACCGCCATTGAATGGGCCATGGTTCCCATCGAATGGGCCAAGCCCAAAACACTAAAACAAATAGCCATTTTTACTTAGCCACTTGTAAATAACACTTTCCACTCTTAAGCAACACCACAATCACTCTCTTGGTTTGCTTCTTAGTGGATTTTGGTAAACATACCAAAATAACCTTCACTTGACATGATCTTCTCGTTTGCCTCCATATAGTCCTTGTCCAAAACTTGTGCGTTGCTTTGAGCCGCACGATCCCACACAACGTCCATGGTCACATCTTAGCTCTTCAAGCCTTATGCCAACCATCCTCGTTGTCGACTACCGTCGCACTCATTGGAACCTGCACACAATGGAAACAAGCAACTATTGCGAGCACAAACTTCTTGAGCTTGACCCAAGTCAATCCAAATTAAAAGTTTAATACAATCAACGCCATCCAGATAAGTCACATAAAATAGATCAGGTCCTTGATCCAACAAACTGGGATTTGCAACCCCACTAAAATAACTCTCAAAGCGAGCAAAAACATTGGCAATATAATCATCACAAAATTAAGGGTATCACCACATGGACTCACAATATCCATTTGTTTGCCCAAATGAGAAGAAGCGAATTCATTCTTGGCAAAAAGCTGGCTTTGACATGAAACAATGCGATGCACCAGTATCAAAAAGTAGTTTTGCAGGAACATCGTTAACAGGAAGGTTACCCATGATGACATCTGACGAGTCCTCTGCCTGAGCTGCATTCATCAAGTTGACCTTGGCGTGCTTGGGGTTATGCTTGACCACAGCTGTACTTGCAGATCTCACAGGAGGAGGAGGAGGAGGGAGACGCCTCTTATTGAAGCATTTGTTGGCATAGTGATCCTTCTGTTAGCACTTTTTGCACGTGACCTCTGAAAGCGGACGGTGATACGGAGCACTTGATCTTGGAGCTTGAGACGAAGTCTTGTTCTGAAAGCCAGGGTTGGGTGGGTGGGAAGATCCATTGCCACCTTTGCTCTTCTGCTGATAAGGCTGACGGAACGGAGGAGGAGGAAGCCAATACTTTTGCTGCTTAGCCACTTGAGTAGAGGAATAAGGAGTAGCATCTCTGACTCGCTTCTTGGAAGCATCGCACTTCAGTTGGGCAGCCTCTTGCTTCATTGCCATGTTGTAGAACTCATCGTACTTCTTGGGCTCAAAAAGGACGAGAGCTAGCTGGAGTTCTTCTCTGAGACCACCCCTGAACTGGTATATCATGCTCTTCTCGTCAGGGACGTCCTGCTTGGCAAAACGAGCGAGCCTCTAGAACATGATGTTGTACTGGTAAACAGACATAGTGCCTTGCTTCAGGTTGCGGAATTCCTCACGCTTGCTTTCAACCACACTCTGAGGAATGTGATGAGCTCTGAAGTCTTGACAGAATTCATCCCAGGTAATCGCACGGCCTCCTCTGGAATCTTTGTATTGCTGAAACCATTCTGCAACTTGGTCTTTGAGTTGGAAGGAGGCGAACTTGACAAAGTCCTCAGGCCTGACATTACTGCACTTGAAATGCTTGCATATGTCCACAAGCCAATCATCAGCGTTTGAGGCCTCGACACAGTTGCTGAAGGTCTTTGGCTGGTTAGCAAGGAACAGGTTGAGTGTAGCAAACTGATTTTGATTATTGCCATGGCCTTGGTTGCGCTCTTGCAGAATTTGCATGATCAGCTGCGTGTTTGCATTGGTAGCGGCCATCACAGCTTGCCATGCCTCCGGAGATGGAGGTGGTGGCGGCGGATCCTGATTCTGATTCTGATTGTTGCCCTTAGCAGGAGCCATCCTGAAGAGGGTGACATCCATTAGCATATTGACAGAAAAAAATTATTCAAGCTGAATCAAATGGGTTGAAATTGCAACATAAAGTCTTCACATCCGAACAAAATGAACAAATGCATTCCAATTGAAATGGTCACATTTCCATAAATTGAGAAGCCACTTAGAATTGAGGTAGAAGAATAAAACAACAAGGTACGGACAAGAGCAAATACTTGGTGAGGATTACCCAATCCCAAACCAAATATCCGCAACAGAAGAACTAGAGCTACATGAATTCCCACCTATGAAACTCCCGAACCTTCCGGTTATGCAATCAGGTGTTGGGGATACAGGGGAAGCATAATATCTCACCCAAAGCTAGCAAATCCTACATCCAGCTGTATCCATCCTTCAACACATAACCAAGAAAAACTTCGGAAATCATTTACCTCAACCTTCGAAAAGCATCCGTTATACAAGTTATGGCAATACTCCCGAACTCCCGCCCCAGTACTGGGTGGCATCGAGGTTATCTCACCAACAACTGCATAAAAGAGATTTTCGATGTCGGCGAAACTCAGGTATTCCAGAATCTCAACGATAAAATTGTGACGACAACACCTCAGAGCTCAACTCCCCGGGACACTGCCACAACCCCTAAATGTCAGGAGGCACCAAGAACAATGTTCTCGTCACAAAACCATCGGAACGATTCCAAGATACCCGCGTGATCCTAAATTTTTTTTAGTGAAATTTGAGAAGAGAAGAGTCAAAACTCCACGTCAGGATGCCTCACCAGAGCGACGAAGGGACTGGGGAGTAAAAAGAATGCCTAACTCTCCGATATATAATTCCTAAATGACTCAAAACAATTTTCTAGACTCAACAACACCAACGATTCGATCAAGTAGGGGGCTCCTAAGGTCGGGGAAGGCTCTGATTACCAACTTGTAATGCCCTCGATGCGGCTATATCTCCTACGTGTCGAAGCACGACTTAGAGGCATAACTGCATTGAAAGCAATGTTGCAAGTGAGGTAATCTTTGCAAACAACCCATGTACATAATTAAAGGGAAAGGATACATAGTTGGCTTACACTCGCCACGTCACACAAATATCATAAATAGCATTACATTCATCCAATACAATCAGGGTCCGACTACGGTACCAAAATAAAGATCAACCCCAAATGCGACAAAGTCCCCGATCGCCCCAACTAGGCACCACTACTGATCATCTGGGAAAGACACATAGTAACTGTGAGAGTCTTCATAGAACTCCCACTTGAGCTCGGTCATATCATCTGGAACGGTATCATCGGTCCCTGCATCTGGTTTTGGAAGGAATCTGTGAGTCACGGGGACTCAGCAATCTCACACCCTCGCGATCAAGACTATTTAAGCTTATAGGTAAGGTAAAGGTATGATGTGGAGCTGCAGCAAGCAACTAGCATTTATGGTGGCTAACATATTCGCAAAAGAGAGCGAGAAGAGGAGGCAAAAGCATGGTCGAACAACTATGATCAAGAAGTGATCCTAGAACAACCTACGTCAAGCATTACTCCAACACCGTGTTCACTTCCCCGATTTCGCCGAGAAGATACCATCACGATAACACACGCGGTTGGTGCATTTTAATTAAGTTAAGTTTCATGTTATCTACAACCGAACATTAACAAATTCCCATCTGCCCATAACCACGGGCACGGCTTTCGAAAATTCAAATCCCTGCAGGGGTGTCCCTACTTAGCCCATCACAAGCTCTCACGATCAACGAAGGATATTCCTTCTCCCAAGACAATCCGATCAGACTCGGCATCCCGGTTACAAGACATCCTCGACAATGATAAAACAAGTCCAGCAACACTGCCGGAACATGCCGACAAATCCCGATAGGAGCTGCACAAATCTCGTTCTCAGGGCACACTCAGATAGGTCAAGCTACGAGTAAAAACCAGCCCTCGAGTTTCCCCGAGGTGGCCCCGCAGGCTGCCCATTTCGGACCAACACTCAGAGGAGCACTGGCCCAGGGGGGTTTAAATAAAGATGACCCTTGGGCTCCGGAAACCCAAGGGAAAAAGAGGCTAGGTGGCAAATGGTAAAACCAAGGTTGGGCATTGCTGGAGCAGTTTTATTCAAGGCGAACTGTCAAGGGGTTCCCATTATAACCCAACCGTGTAAGGAACGCAAAAATCCGGGAACATAACACCGATATGACGGAAAACTAGGGCGGCAAGAGTGGAACAAAACACCAGGCATAAGGCCGAGCCTTCCATCATTTACCAAGTATATAGGTGCATTAAGATAAACAAGATAATATTGTAATATCCCAACAATAAACATGTTCCAACAAGGAATGATCTCCAATCTTCACCTGCAACTAGCAACGCTATAAGAGGGGCTGAGCAAAGCGGTAACATAGCCAAACAACGGTTTGCTAGGACATGGTGGGTTAGAGGTTTGAACATAGCAAAAACATAAACAGATTCAGACTTAGTGAAAAACTGTAGCATGTAAAACAGTTAACGAGTAGGCATGTTTACGAGCTCGATGCACTCACTACAGAGCATGGCATGACAAACTAAGCATACACCCATCAAGAATACATGGCATAGAATCTAGACATGACAAGAATAACAACATAGCATGCACGGATCAATAGCAACATCCTCGGCAAAATCGCTAAACATGTCAACAATCTGCCAGGATCATTTTATAGAGAAAGTAGAGCTCGATTGACTCAAGCTAGGGTGCTCCATAAATGCAAACAAAGACATGGATGGATACAGCACCACAATGTTAACAAAACATCCTTAGTGATCATCCTCAAAAGAGGCACGGATCACTAGGGAACAACATGAACATATGGCATAAAAACAAAAAGAGAACAAGGACTTGGTGAAATTCGAAGTCCCTGAAATCAGCATCAACGATTACGCTACTTTGCAAGCTTGTGCTAGTCAGCACAAAGATCACAAAAATACATGGCAAGCACCTCTGTAAAGATGGCATGGCATTCTACAAAACACATGTAGAGTTCAGGATCATAGCATGCACACATTAATCATGGCAAAAATAACAAAATGCCATTTGCTGAAACAGATCTGACAAATTCCTCACATAGCCCTCTTCCAACAGCATTTCGGACATCAAGATGAGCTCAAATGAAAATGATGCAATGAGATGAAATGATGTACTCGTCGAGACGAACATTTTGATATGCTACACGCACGAATCGGAGCTACGGATGCAGAGTTATGGCATGTCAAAGTATGCATAAAATTATTGAGCGAGAGGGAAAAGTTAACCCCGGATTAGGGTTTACTGTAGCGGCAGATCTGGATCTGACGCGGCACGGACTTCGAGGCGGCGGTGCTCTCGCCGGACTTGACGAAGACGACGGCGGCCAGCAGATCCGGGCGAGGAGGTGAGGAGGAGGCTGGCCGGAGTGAGGTGGGGCGGCGCCGGAGGAGGGCAACGGCGCCCGGGGCGGCGATGTCGTCGGCGATGTCGACCGCGGCGGCGGGGAACCGGGTCGGCGGGCGGCCGGGGCGGTGGTCGGAAGAGGCCGGCGCGGCGGCCCGGTGAGGTTCATCGATGGCGGCGGGCGGCGGAGCAAAGGAGGCGGCGATGCGGGGCGCGTGGGCCGGGAGGGCCGCGCGCGGGCTCTCCGGGCCGGCGCGGTTGATGGAGGCGGCGGCGACACGTGGCGCTATGCCACTGGTGCGGGGCGGTGGCGTGATTTTGTCCGCCCGGGACGGACGTGTCCGGCGGCGGCGCGATGAGATTTTTAGGGTTAGGGGTTGGAGAGACCCGAAATTTCGGAGGAGGGGCTAGTTTTATAGGAAGAGGGAGCTAGGAAGCTCCAAATGGAGTGCGGTTTTCAGCCACGCGATCGTGATCGAACGCTCTAGACGATGGAGGGGTTTTTGGTGGGTTTTGGGCCAAATTGGAAGGGTGTTGGGCTGCAACACACACGAGGCCTTTTCGGTCCCTCGGTTAACCGTTGGAGTATCAAACGAAGTCCAAATGGCACGAAACTTGACAGGCGGTCTACCGGTAGTAAACCAAGGCCACATGACAAGTCTCGGTCCAATCTGAAAACGTTTAACCCCCACACACGGAAAGAGGTAGAAAGGACCACCGGAGGACATAGGAGCGTCGGAATGCAAAACGGACAACGGGGAAAATGCTCGGGTGCATGAGACGAACACGTATGCAAATGCAATGCGCATGATGACATGATATGAGATGCATGACAAAGACAAAACACACGGAGACAAAAAACCTGACAACGAGGAAATAACTTAGGCCGGAAACGGCAAGAGTTGGAGTACATATAAGGTAAATTACATCCGGGGTGTTACACGTAGTTAGTAGCTAGATGGCTTCATCTCTCTCTCTCTCTTGATTCTCAATACAATGGTCTCTTGGACATCCATATGATGTAACTCTTTTGCGGTGTGTTTGTTGGGATCGATGAACTTTGAGTTTATGATCAGATCTATCTTTTTATATCCATGAAAGCATTTGAGTTTCTTTGATCTCTTTTATGCATGATCTTTTATAGCCTCGTATTTCTTCTCCGATATTTGGGTTTTGTTTGGCCAACTTGATCTATTTATCTTGCAATGGAAGAGGTGCTTTGTAATGGGTTCAATGTTACGGTGCTTGATCCCAGTGATAGAAAGGGAAACAACACGTATGTATCGTTGCTACTAAGGATAAAACGATGGGGTCTATATCTACATAGATAGATCTTGTCTACATCATGTCATCGTTCTTATTGCATTACTCCGTTTCTCCATGAACTTAATACACTAGATGCATGCTAGATAGCGGTCGATGTGTGGAGTAATAGTAGTAGATGCAGGCAGGAGTCGGTCTACTAATCTTGGACGTGATGCCTATATAATGATCATTGCTTGGATATCGTCATAATAATTTTAAGTTTTGTCAATTGCCTAACAACAATTTGTTCACCCACCATTTGCTATTTTTCTCGAGAGAAGCCACTAGTGAAACCTACGGCCCCGGGTCTTTCTTTCTCATATATTTGCCTTTGCGATCTACTTTTCTCTTGCATTTATTTTTAGATCTATTAAACCAAAAATACAAAAAATACTTTGTTGCACTTTATTTTATTTGCGATCTATTTATTCAATCTATCACAACTTTCTCCCGTCCACGCACCAATTTCTGGCGCCGTTACCTAAAAGGGATTGACAACCCCTTTAACACGTCGGGTTGCGAGTGGTTGTTATTTGTGTGCAGGGGCTGTTTATGTTGTGTTGCTTGGTTGTCCTACTGGTTCGATAACCTTTGTTTCATATCTGAAGGAAATACCTACCGCCGTTGTGCTGCATCGCCCCTTCGTTTTTGGGGAAATACCGACGTAGCTTCAAGCGACATCAACGTGCATCATCGTAAATCCTAAAATAAATCCAGAAAAATGCTAGCACCAGAATTTGAATACTGATGGGCCAGGATACCACTGTCCTCCTAAGCATTCAACCATGTCCCGTATATGCATTTCGTCGAACAACGAAACCGCCAAACAAGTGTCCCCCGAAGACAGCATACGTGGTGAGGAGGGAGTTGGGGACGGTGCAATCCCCAGGGCAGGGTGGATGTAGGCCGTGTGGAGGAGGCAGGCAGGCACGCACATGCACAACAGTGGGGGGATTAGAGGGTAGGGTGGATGTAGGCCGTCTTGAGGAGGCATGCAAGCATGCACCGACACAATAGTAGGGGGATTGGAGTCTGTGTTTTGAATTTCGGCCATCTCGACCAAGGGCGAAAAATACCTTCCGGGCGAAAAAATGGATTCTGGTCAAATTTAAGCCAAATTTGGGTCAAATTTCAGCCGGCATTTTTAAAAATGGCCGAAATTCGGCCATCTTGGTGTGGGGCGAAAAATTTCACAAACCGAAAGTCAAAACACAATTTGGACGTGAGGCGGAGGAGGATGGCATGGGTGAGAGGGAACTGGATCCTCTAACATACAGAAGGAATGTTAGAGAAGCTAAAATACCCTAACTTGCCTTCTTTCAATCCATATGATTAAGGCTCAAATGACTTACCCTGCTCTGCCCATGCACGCGACTTCCCCCTCATCTTCCTCGACGCGGGAGGCGGTGATACGTCTGCAACATATCTACTTTTTCTCACGCTTTCCTCTTGTTTTGGACTCTAATTTGCATGATTTGAATGAAACTAACCCCGGACTGACGCTGTTTTCAGAAGAACTACCATGGTGTTGTTTTTGTGCAGAAATAAAAGTTCTCGGAATGGAACGAAACTTTTTGAGGATTTTTATACTAATAATAAGAATTTCTGGAGCCAAGAACCATCGGAGAGGGGCCCCTGGGTGGGCACAACCCACCAGTGTGCGCCCCCTCTCCTGGCGCGCCCAGGTGGCTTGTATCCACCTGGTGGCCGCGCTGACGACCCCCTGATACTATAAAATCACATATTTCCAGAAAAAATCAGGGAGAAAGAATTATCGCGATCCATGAGATGGAGCCGCCGCCAGGCTTTGTTCTTCCTCAGGAGGGTAGATCTGGAGTCCATTTAGGGCTCCGGAGAGGGGGATCTTCGATCTTCGTCATCACCAACCTATCTCCATCGCCAATTCCATGTGCTCCCCACCGGGAGTGAGTAATTCCTTCATAGGCTCGCTAGTCGGTGAGGGAGTTGGATGAGATTCATTATGTAATCGAGTTAGTTTTGTTAGGGCCTGATCCCTAGTATCCACTATGTTCTTAGATTGATGTTGCTATGACTTTGACATGCTCAATGCTTGTCACTTTGGGCCCAGGTGCCATGATATCAGATCTGAAACGTTGATGAATTCATCATTATATCCATGTTTTAGATCCAATCTTGCAAGTTATAGTCACCTACTACGGTTATGATCCGGCAACCTTGGAGTAACAATAACCGGGCCCACTCCCGGTGATGATCGTAGTTTGCGGAGTTCATGTATTCACCATGTGTTAATGCTTTGTTTCGGTTCTCTATTAAAAGGAGGCCTTAATATACCTTAGTTTCCAATATGGACCCCGCTGCCACGGGAGGATAGGACAAAAGATGTCATGCAAGTTCTTTTAATAAAGCACGTATGAGTATTTACGGAATACATGCCTACATTATATCGATGAACTGGAGCTAGTGCCGTATCGCCATAGGTTATAACTGTCTCATGATGAATATCATCCAACAAGTCACCGATCCAATGCCTACAAACTTTTCCATATTGTTTCTGCTAAGTTACTATTTCTATCATCACTGTTCCACTTGCTACAAATTACTGCTATCACTATTACTGTTACCGTTGCTGCTGTCACTACTATCAAAACTATCATATTATTGTGCTACTAATCATATTGCTGCAGATAATTAATCTCCAGGTGTGGTTGAATTGACAACTCAGCTTATAATACCTTCAAATATTCTTTGGCTCCCCTTGTGTCGAATCTATAAATTTGGGTTAAACACTTTACCCTCGAAAACATTGCGATCCCCTATACTTGTGGGTTATCAAGCGGCGGGCGACGTCCGGTGCAGGAGGCTCGGGGTGGTCGTGGCAGTTGTGATGAGGTAGCCGATGGTGTTGGGCGACCAAACAAGGGCAAGGGCGCCGATCTTCCTCCTTCCACTCCCAATCACCGACGTGGCGGTGGCAAGTTATGCGGCGAACAGGTGCGCGACGGGCCAGTAAACATCCATCCCCGGTGCCGGTTTATTTGAGATGGAGCGCTAAGAGCAAACTTTCAGCAATGGGGATTGATTCGTGCTGTTTTTGGTCTGGCTTGTGGCTGCAGCTTCCTGTATGACCGCACAAGGTATTAGGAGGAGATGCGGAGCAGATTGACGATAGTTGTGTCGGGTTTGGTGTCCAGGAGCCGGAGCAGGAAGTGAGGGCCCTCCACTGATTCTTGTCCCCTGTCGTGACTCCCCACAAATGCTTTATTTTTTGGTTTCCCCTCCTCACGGTCCACGGATGCTTTAGAACAACAATGTCTTGGTGCGGCGTCGGTGCCACCGTTGTCCGCTCGGCAGCTGGAAAAAATAGGCTTAGCAGCTGTATTACTGTATTATATTTCTTATGGTTTGTGCACATGCCGAAAGCCTCAAGCCAGGGAGGATGCCTGAAGTCCAACAAAGGCCCTTGGAGTGACCCTTAAATTATGAAGGTATTTTTTCTTTTTGAATCTACTGCAGCTGTATTACTGTATTATATTTCTTATGGTACAACACGATATCTAACTTGCCTGCTACAGCTGCTTATGAACTTATTTCCTATTATTGCAGATCATACATAAGATGGAATCATCTGCATTAAGTGATATTGTAAAAGTATCTGATATAGAAGACACAGTTACAAGCTTTGTAAGATTGCGTGATTATGAAATATTCGATCTGTGAGCTCTCGTTTATTCAATGAGTCGATCTCTTTTTAGTTTTAACGTTTTATGCACTGTCCCTACTTCTTTAAGATGCTAGAAAGAATTAGTGATGCATCAAGTGCTGAATCGGGTTCAGATGTTGATGATCTTGGATCCCGTATAGTCCCTGAAGATGTTAAATATCATAGTTTGGTTAACGTTTGATGCGTTGTCCCTACTTTTCTTAGTTACTAGAAAGAATTAGTGATACATTAAATGCTGAACCAGGTTCAGATGTTGATGATCTAGGATCCCGACATAGCTCCTGAAGATGTTGAATATCATAGTTTGGCTCCAGTCTGTGTGCAAGTAGATTATTGTTCCTTAATTCCAGCATTATATTAGTAAGTTCCATTCATGATTCACTTCCTAACTACTAGCTCCTATATTCATATGAACATAAGGAAATAACATATATTTCTTTTTCGTCTTGACATGCATAAATGTTCGGTGTTGTTTGCTAACAAAAAATCACTATATGCAACTACCTGAGTATTCAGGCTATTCCTTCATGTTTATACTGAAAAATTCTTTTGCCCCGCTTTATATACTAAGTGATGTCTACTATGCAACTTTATCCTTGTAGACATTGTTGGGCCTCCAAGTGTAGAGTTTTGTAGGACAGTAGCAAATTTCCCTCAAGTGGATGACCTAAGGTTTATCAATCTGTGGGAGGCGTAGGATGAAGATGATCTCTCTCAAACAACCCTGCAACCAAATAACAAAGAGTCTTGATGACCCACAAGTATAGGGGATCTATCGTAGTCCTTTCGATAAGTAAGACTGTCGAACCCAACGAGGAGCAGAAGGAAATGATAAGCGGTTTTCAGCAAGGTATTCTCTGCAAGCACTGAAATAATAGGTAACAGATAGTTTTGTGATAGGATAATTTGTAACTAGTAACAAGTAACAAAAGTAAATAAAGTGCAGCAAGGTGGCCCAATCCTTTTTGTAGCAAAGGACAAGCCTGGACAAACTCTTATATGATGTAAAGCGCTCCCGAGGACACATGGGCATATCGTCAAGCTAGTTTTCATCACGTTCATATGATTCGCGTTCGGTACTTTGATAATTTGGTATGTGGGTGGACCGGTGCTTGGGTGCTGCCCTTACTTGGACAAGCATCCCACTTATGATTAACCTCTATTGCAAGCATCCGCAACTACAGCAAAAGTATTAAGGTAAACCTAACCATAGCATGAAACATATGTATCCAAATCAGCCCCTTACGAAGCAACACATAAACTAGGGTTTAAGCTTCTGTCACTCTAGCAACCCATCATCTACTTATTACTTCCCAATGCCTTCCTCTAGGCCCAAATAATGGTGAAGTGTCATGTAGTCGACGTTCACATAACACCACTAGAGGAGAGACAACATACATCTCATCAAAATATCGAATGAATACCAAATTCACATGACTACTAATAACAAGACTTCTCCCATGTCCTCAGCAACAAACGTAACTACTCACAAAGCATATTCATGTTCATAATCAGAGGGGTATTAATATGCATATAGGATCTGAACATATGATCTTCCACCAAATAAACCAACTAGCATCAACTACAAGCAGTAATTAACACTACTAGCAACACACAGGTACCAATCTCTGACTTGGAAACAAGAATTGGATACAAGAGATGAAGTAGGGTTTTGAGAGGAGATGGTGCTGGTGAAGATGTTGATGGAGATTGCCCTCTCCTAATGAGAGGAGCGTTGGTGATGACGATGGCGATGATTTCCCCCTCCCGGAGGGAAGTTTCCCCGGCAGAACAGCTCTGCTAGAGCCCTAGATTGGTTCCGCCTCGTGGCGGCGGAGTCTCGTCCGGAAAGATGGCTTCCGATATTTTCCTCATCGAAAGACTCCATATAGCAGAAGATGGCCATCGAAGGGCCACCAAGGGGCCCACGAGGTAGGGGGTGCGCCCAGGGGGGTAGGGCGCGCCCCCACCCTCGTGGGCAGGGTGTGGCCCCCCTGGTGAACTTCTTGCGCTTAGTATTTTTTATATATTCTGAAAACGTCTTCCGTGAAGTTTCAGGACTTTTGGAGCTATGCAGAATAGGTCTCTAATATTTGCTCCTTTTCTAGCCCAGAATCCCAGCTGCCGGCATTCTCCCTCTTCATATAAACCTTGTAAATAAGAGAGAATAGGCATAAGTATTGTGACATAATGTGTAATAACAACCCACAATGCAATAAATATCAATATAAAAGCATGATGCAAAATGGACATATCAACTCCCCCAAGCTTAGACCTCGATTGTCCTCAAGCCAAAGCCGAAATCGAAAAATATGTCCACATGTTTGGAGATAGAGGTGTCGATAAAAATAAAATACGGACATGAGGGCATCACGATCATTCTTAGAACAGCAACATGTATAATTCTTGTCATATGATCTCTTATGCTAGAGTAACAATTCAATCACAATTTCAAGTACGAATCATAAACTTCATTGAAAACTAACAAACTATAATCTCAGTCATTAGAGCAATTGCAATTTATCATAACATAGGAAAGAGTCAACATAAGAGCTTTTCAGCAAGTCCACATACTCAACTATCATATAGTCTTTCACAATTGCTAACACTCATGCAATACTTATGGGTATGGAGTTTTAATCGGACACAGAGAAAGATAGGGGCTTATAGTTTTGCCTCCCAACGTTTTACCTCAAGGGTAATGTCAACAATAATAGTTCATGAAAACTCACATCCAATTAGCCATATATACCAGGATCCTTCCAACATGTTGTGCTTGCCAAAAGATGAAATGTAAAAAGGAAGGGTGAAGATCACCATGACTCTTATGTAAGGAAGGAGATAAAAGTAAAAGATAGGCCCTTCGCAGAGGGAAGCAGAGGTTGTCATGCGCTTTTATGGTTAGATGCACAAAATCTTAATGCAAAAGAACGTCACTTTATATTGCCACTTGTGATATGGACCTTTATTATGAAGTATGTCGCTTTTATTTCTTCCATATCACACGATTGTATAAGGCTTATTTCCTCCACACCAATCAATCATACATATTTAGAGAGCAATTTTTATTGCTTGCACCGATGACAACTTACTTGAAGGATCTTACTCAATCCATAGGTAGATATGGTGGACTCTCATGGCAAAACTGGTTTAAGGGTGTTTGGAAGCACAAGTAGTATCTCTACTTGGTGCAAAGGTTTTGGCTAGAATGAGGGGGAAAGGCAAGCTCAATCATGTTGGATGATCCAAGACAATATAATTTATCTCAGATGTAAGAAAACATAACCCATTACGTTGTCTTCCTTGTCCAACGTCAACTCTTTTAGCATGTCATATTTTAATGAGTGCTCACAATCATGAAAGATGTCCAAGATAGTATATATATGTGAAGACCTCTCTTTCTTTATTACTTCCTATTAATTGCAACGATGACCAAAACCATGTTTGTCAACTCTCAACAACTTTTATTCATCATACTTTTTCTATGTGATTTCCTCCTTAACCACTTCCGTTACAGCTCTGTCATGCAACCCCTCAAGTGTGAACCTCAAGGGTGGATCCTCTTATGTTCACCTTCATGACAACATCGAGTGGAATTCACCGGGGGTGATTCCTTGTGTTTTCGCCTTGGTGTTAGACACACAGTTACTATGGTTACTATGACTTTGCACTGAGCCATGTTACTAAAGACGGGTCGGCCCTGAGGGGTACCCTCGCGAGCTTAATAGCGAGTGATGTGGAGTCGGGTTGACCTGGAAGGTGCCCGCGAGATACTTACGAGGCGTGGCCGGGCATTCTTAGCCCTTGCCGCAAGTACTCGAGACGGGGCGACGGGGTCACATCGATCGTGAGTCTCTGCTCGTTACCGCGTGCTCCTAATCCATTACGGTTTGGATATTTGATCCGAGGGGCCTCTAGCTTGATAGCACTAAGCATCACGTGGGCATAGTATGGGCGTTTTGCGTCGTATACATCAGCCGAAGCTTAATAGACGTCAGCGACTGAGTGGCGCGTGTTGGGTTGGACTGCGTAAGCACCTGCCTTTTTGAAGGAGGTAGCTAGCTCTGCTCACCAGCTGCCCACGCAACGTGCAGGAGTTCCCGGGGCGATGGCCCATGACCCCTGGGGGCATAGGTTTAGTCCGGCGTGCTGGCCTCTCTATTAAGCCTAGGTCGGCTTGCGGCGTATTGTTTGGCCGAGGCCGGGCATGACCCAGGAAAGTGTGTCCGGCCAGAGTTAATTGAGCGTGGTGGGTAAGTTGGTGCACCCCTGCAGGGAAGAAAACATCTATCGATAGCCTGTCCTACGGTAACAGACACTTGGAGTTGTATCCCGATCGATACAACTAGAACTGGATACTTGTGATGAGAAATGAATTGTGAATGAGAAATGGATAGTATGGCTCTGGGATTGCTTTCTCGCAGGGAGTCAAGAAAGGATCTCTGGCCGAGGTTGATAACACTACTGCTACTTTACTTTATGCTACTCTACTCCATCCTATTGCTGCAAGATGGTGGTTTCCAGAAGATGCTAGTCATCGATAGGACTAAGCCTTTCCTCTATTCTGGCATTCTGCAGTTTAATCCACAGATACAGCCCATTTCCTTTGATACAGATGCATACTTAGTTTAGATCTGATGTAAGTCTTGCGAGTACTTTGGATGAGTACTCACGACTGCTTTGCTACCTCTTTCCCCCCATACCCGATTGTTGCGACCAGATGACGGATCTCAGGAGCCAGATGACACCAGTGATGACTACTGCTACCCCGAGGGTGCCTACTACTACGTGACGGCCGCTGACGACTTTGAGTAGTTAGGAGGCTCCCAGGCAGGAGGCCTTGCCTTTTCGATCGTTGTTGCTTTTGTGCTAGCCTTCTTAAGGCAAACTTGTTTAACTTATGTCTGTATTCAGATATTGTTGCTTCCGCTGACTCTTGTGTATTCGAGCTTATGTATTCGAGCCCTCGAGGCCCCTGGCTTGTAATATAAAGCATGTATTATTTTAATTTGTGTCTAGAGTTGTGTTGTGATATCTTCCTGTGAGTCCTTGATCTTGATCGTACACATTTGCGTGTATGATTAGTGTATGATTGAATCGAGGGCGTCACAAGCCTCCTCTTGCGTCTGCCGCCGCCGCACCAGCCGCAAGGACGGCGCCCAGCCGCCGGCCGTCGCGCAATATCCTCCTCCCTCCTCCCTCCTTCCCTTACAGGCTACGCCCTAGACCGGGTAGAACCCTAGTTTCTAGCAATTTGGTATCCAGAGACTCAGGTTCGATCATGTCGTCATCCCCACCCACGCCGTCGCTGCCCATCATCACCACCGCCCCGATGACCACGGCCGGGTCCCCAACGCCGCCGGCTCCAGTCACCTTCGCGCCGTTGACGATTCCCGTCTTCACGCCGGAGGAGATGTCCAGCACCTTGCGGGACCTCGTGACGGCCGTCCAGGGCATCACCCTATACGTGGCCGGCCTGCACGCCACCCCGCCGGCTGCGCCCCCCGCCTACAGCCATCCAGTGCTGCACTGGCCGATCCAGAATGCATCTAGCCCAAGCGGGACGCCCCTGTTGCTATTCCAGGTGGGACACACTAGCGGGCCCCCGTCGCTGCTGCACCTACAGCCGCCCTCAGCCGCGGCCCAGCTCTGGCTGCCATGGCCGTCCCAGGGCGCGCCTGCAATTGGCGGGACACCGCTGCTGCCGTTCCAGGCGGGGCACCACAGTGGGCTACCACCACCGCTGCTGCACCTGCAGCCGCCCCTAGGCGCGGCTTCCCTCTGGCCGCAGTGGCCCCCAACTGCCGCCGCGGCTACCGCTGCGTCCGCCCACTCTCCACAGCAGCCGCTGCAACTCCAGGCGCCACCTCTGCCCAGCTCCGGACTGCCGTCACCGGTCGGCCTGCCGATACACCAGGTCCGGTTCCCGCCCTCCCCGTCGCCACTACCAGCTTGGGCGGCTGGGTCTTCGCCATCGCCGGTCTACACCACGGCTCCGGAGCAGCCGACCCCGTTTCCGCAGTTCGCTGGGCCATCCGGCTCCGCGGGTCCCTACCCGGAGTACTCCGACCAGGCGCCACCTGCCTCACTGCTCCGCACCTCCGAGCCAGCTCGACACGGCGCTCCGACCCTGACACCGCCGCGATTCGCCAAGATCGACTTCGCCACCTATGATGGCACAAAGGACCCCCTCAACTGGCTCAACCAGTGCGACCAGTTCTTTCGTGGGCAGCGCACCCTCGCCTCGAAGCGCACCTGGCTCACCTCTTACCACCTCCGTGGCGCGGCACAGACCTGGTACTACGCCCTCGAGCAGGACGAGGGCAGCATGCCCCCTTGGGAGCGCTTCCGCGAGCTCTGCCTCCTTTGTTTTGGGCCCCCGATCCGCCGGAGCCGCCTGGCGGAGCTAGGCCGCCTTCCCATCACCTCCACGGTTCAGGACTTGGCCGACCGTTTCCAGGCCCTGGCATGCCACGCGTCGGGCGTGACGGCGCAGTAGTGGGCTGACCTCCTTGTCGGTGGATTTCCGGATCACATCCGCGTGGACGTGGAGCTTCAGGGACCCCAGGATCTCCAAACGGCCATGTACTACGCCCGCGCGTTCGAGCGCCACGTGGTGGCCGTCCAGCAGGAGTCACCGTCCCGGGCCACTAGGTCGCTACCCTGGCCAGATTCCGCTCAGGGTCGGCCTACTCAGGCTTCCGCGGCACCCCTCGCCGCGACCGCGGTGAGCCCGTTCCTCCAGCTCACCTAGGTCGAGCTACTCAAGCGTCGCCGCCAAGGGTTGTGCTTTAACTGCGAGGAGCCCTACACACCCGGCCACGCCTGCCCGCGACTCTTCTACCTGGAGGTTGCAGACTACATTCCGGAGGACGCCGTTGCCGCCCCAGCTATCGCGAAGGTGTTTGACGCTGGTTGATCACCTCGAGGAGTTCAGCAAGCGCTTCCCCACCTTACAACTCGAGGACGAGCTGTTTGTGCAGGCGGGGAGAAGTGTTATGACCAGCATATTAGGGGCTTAGCCCAGTGGGTTATGGCCCAAGTATCTTAATGATTATTAGGGGCTTAGCCCAATTATCTTATCGTATTAGGATTGTTTTCTTAGGAGTCAAGTAAACCTCTCTATATAAGGAGAGGAGATGTATCAATCTAATCAAGCAAGAAGCAATCAATATTTGACCTAAACCCTAGCCTCCTCTTGCGTCCGCCGCCGGCCGTCGCGCAATCTCCTCCGACCTCCTCCCTCCTTCCCTTACAGGCTACGCCCTAGACCAGGTAGAACCCTAGTTTCTACCAATTGTTTATTATTCATCAACATACAAAGGATTTGTGTGTATCAACAGAGACTGTCGTGAATGTAAACATTAGGGGTGACATGGAGGTTGGACTAACCTTCCAAATAAGTTCTCTCAAAATCTGTCCCAACCAATGGAAAGAAGTAAAAGCTAATCCCCTAACATTACAATGTTCTCATGCATGAATTCTTAAGAATAGGGGTCATCTTACCATGCAAGGTACAAAATTGATACGGACAATGGTACTGCTAGTAGTCATTCATTTAATGATGCTAGAGAAAGACCACCAATAGGTACCCCTCAGTTATACTGAAATTATCACTCATAAATCCAGGTATAGGATATCTATAAAAGTGTTACTAATACATTACGTAGTTTTCTTTCCATTAGCCGGGATTTTGCAAATGCCAATCAGACTCTGAGCATGATACAGATTGCATTACATAAATAAATTATTAATTTTGGTGGTACTGCTTCTACTTTTTTATAGCAGCCAAAACAATACAGAAAACCGGCAACCACCTGGGCGGGTAAAATGCATAAAACCATCACTTTCATATCATAGCTCTCGGAAAACCGCCACTTTTCAAAATGTTACACTTCACACCAAATCGAAGAATTGACAGTAGCAAAAAACACTAATCCAAAATGCTAAGCATTTTGCTGACATCTCTAATCGGCCAGGCCTGTCCGCCAGGCTGAGTTGGAAAAAAACCCGCCATGTAGGCACTTGGACTTGTCTTCTTCTTCCATCTCTTTTCTCTATTTGGCATTATGACAAACACCTCGCGTGCGACGACTTCGAGTTCCTGCTCATCTGGTGATCAGCCATCTCCACCAAGATGCCTGCCTACCAGCTCTTCTCCGGCTGCTCGGCCTCGGGTCCATTCGTCCTCGTCACCTGAAGCTCCATCTGACACTACGCCGAGCTCCACCGATGCAGACGATGAAGTCCTATAGCCCAGACGACGGCAGTGGCGCAGTGGTGCTCCCAGCTGCCCAGACGATGACAACATGCTCTCTCATTGCCCGATTCCCCGCCCCCTCGTCGCCACATTCACACCCCCATGAGTTCCACACCTTCCTCCCCTCCCCGACGAAGTGGAGAATCTTGCTTTCGCCGATTTCCCAAGACACTTACAGACAATAAGTTATTGTACACACCCCTCTTTTTTTTTAAGGGAAAGCCATCATGACTAGCTTTATTAAAATTTAAATAATGTTTACATCGTCTACAAGCTTACTGACAATAAAGTCAGGGGGCTCGTCCAACCAACTAAATGAAGTCTTATTACAGTAACTAAAATGAGCTAGCATATGAGCCACTTGATTACAAGATCTATAACAATGCTTATAAACGACCTTCCCTATTGAAGTACTACTGTCCAAACATTCTGCGAATATTGCCGCCGCCGAGTCCCACCATATGGTTTGTCCATCACAATAATTGATTACTTGTAAAGAATCTGATTCAGCTTCTACCCGGTTACTCCCAAAGGAGTTAGCAAAAATCAGCCCGTCTCGCATGGCCAACGCTTCTGTTGTTATTGCATCCACCGCAACAGGTATAAACTTGCATTGGGCTCTCAAGAAATTACCTTTGTCATCACGCAGGATAGTCGCCGTAGCACCTACCCCTTCGTCCGAGTAATACGCCGCATCAACATTTAACTTAATGAACCGAGGGTCCGGCTTACACCACTTTGCTTCAGGGGAAATTCTCACCGGCGATGTAGCCCTCTGATGGTTGCTTGAGATTGATAACACAGAGAGTGCCCATCTCCAAGGGGGAGGAATTGATTCATTGTGCGTCACTTTTCTATGGATCCACCAAAGGTACCAGCCCCCAACGGCTATTACTTGTTTGAAGTTAATTATTGGGTGCATCTCAAGCTGCTGGTCCGGCAATGATAAGATAAATTCCAAGATCGCAGACCCCGATCTATCAACCTGGATCGCTTGGTCGATGATATTTGTGATGCCCAGCTTCGTCCACAAGTGTCGTGCATTCGAGCATAAAAACATTAAGTGACGGATATCCTCGGCCCTTTGATGACAGATAGGACAAACACCATTGAAACCAATGTGCCTGTTAGTGTAACCCAACTCACAGATTGCATTACCTGAAGCGCACATGGTTGGGGCTCTGGCCGGAGAGTTGCTTTGACGGACATGTGACCGATGCCCCAACGGCCCACACATGTACCTGTGCTACACAAACAGAGAAGCACATGAGCAGCTGGAGGGTGAACAAGCCATGAGGACGCCAACCAAGAATTAGCATAAATAATACTCCCTCCATCTACTAATAAAAGACCACTTCACATTTTTATGTCTAATTTTGATCACTAATTTTACCTATAAAATGTGTGTTAGAGTTGTGTCGAATATTATTATATAAGATAGATTACAGTTAGACTTAGTTTGGACTGTGTATAGACAAGGTATGAATTGTGTCCTAATAGAACACTTGTATCCTAAGCGGACAGCTGAGCGAACGGGTGCAGAGCTTCGGGCTCGAGGCGGAGGCCCAGCGCTGGCAGCAGCCTGGCTGCGCAGGAGGGCTGAAGCAACGCTTCGGTAAGGCCCATGTGGCAGGCGCGGATCAAGATGTTTGAGGCCGGAGTTGTGCGTTGCTGGGAGGCCGAGCTGGGCTGATTGCTTGCATCCGGAGCACTGCGTACAGGATGCTAAGTGTGAGATTTGTTTTGAAAAAAGGGCTACGAGACAGGGTGATGCTATCCATCAAGAGAAAGAGATGAAAACAGCGTTTTGGGTCATACTACTATATAGTACCACTATCCATGCCGTTGGTTCGTCCAGATCAGTCAGGTTGGCCGCATTGAATGCATTTTACAGCGAGCCACCAAAAATGAACGAAAGAAGTGGGGTTGTCGTATGGCGCGGACATACGGTAGGAATACGGGGGTAAGACGTGGGGGTGAGCGTTACTGTGTAACGGCGGAACGGACGGAGATAGGCTGGCAGTCCAACTTGGGAGTAGATTCTGGACCATGGTCCAGAAATTTTCGTTCGAAAACCATTTACCCACCGACGGGAGTGTGCGAAGCGAGGGCGTGTGCGTACAGCTGTTGTGTACAGCGAGAAAAGGGTTAAAAAAGGAAAAAGTCCATTTTAAACCTTGAACTTGTAGAGCTTAACTAAATCGAACCCTCAACTCCGAATCCCGGTCATTGGCACCATGATAATTTTTAGTTCACGGACATTTTTTCCAAACTCCTAAAGTTTTTTCGCATTTAATGATAATTTTTAATTCCCAAACATGTTTTCAAACTCCTAATTTTTTTTCGTATTTAATAATAATTTCAAATTTCCGAACATTGTTTCTGATTTGCTAACATTTTTCAATATCAAGCACAATTTTTTGAATTCATAAGAAAACGTGAATATTTTTTAGGCTGGCCGGCCCACCAAAGAAGTAAACTGAGAGATGTAATCCCAGGATCGTCACTTTCCCGGTGCGCCAAATAGCTCCAGGGTTCAATTTAGACCGGGATAGATAAGTTTGTGATGCCAACGACCAAGATTCAGAATTGGGGGTTCGATTTAGCTAAGATCTATAAATTTAAGGTTTAAAATGAACTTTCTCCTTAAAATATGCGTGCAAAATAGGGGGAATGGTTTGAATTTGCTCCATGGTTGTGTCGAGAAGTGTCAGGTGGCTCCGCCACTATCCTTTGAAAAAAAAACCTGGTGCGGGCTGGCGAAGAGCAGGAGTGTCGGCCTCTTCCGTGGCTGGGCAAAACGACTGCGGCGTCGTTGGGCATCGCAAAGTGCTTTGTACCCGAGCCGGGAGCTACCGGTGGACCATTCACCATATATTTATTTTGTGATTCATGCATAAAGGACAGTGGCGGCTCCAGGAATTTGCAGCCTGGTATTATTGTGTATTCATTTTGCCAAAATCATTGTTGTTTTTTGAAAATTGGCACTCTTTTGTCAAAATCAACATTGTTTTGTAAAAATGATGGGTATTCACATGAAGATCCAAGAATACCCCTAGCGCCGCCCCTGATAAAGGGCCCGGTGCATGTGTATAGCATTTTATATTGTCCTAGCAATCTCATGTATCTATGTTAATAGTCCAATCTGTGTCGGCTAAGTAAGTCCCTGTCAACAATAGAATATAAAATTTTCCCGGTGTAAGGTACGCATGCATGCAGTAACTTTCTTGTCTCTCTTCAAAACAACTGCATTCATTTTATTTTGGTCTTAAAAATTTAGATGGTCAATTTCTTTTACAAATTTTTTCTATTATTGTAATTTTTTTATATTCAAATTCCTTTACACATGATCTGTAAAACAGACCAATCTTGAATATATTTAAACAAGTTTAATTTTTCATATTAAAAAGAAATTGAAATATCATATTTTTGACGATCCGTATTTCAGTATTTCTTTTGTGAAGTTGTTTTGTTCACTCATTCGATGTTCATTTATTTTTAAAATATACCAGCTTATCGAAACATGTATTTTTTAAATGAGTGAAATTAGGTCCTAAAAATAACTGAAGCATGCCATTCCAAATGAAATATGTATTTTAAAATAAGTGAAACACATGCTTTAAAATAGTGAAATTAGTTTTTAAGTTAGTGAGTTATTTTTGAAATTAGCAAAACTGTTGAAAACACTTTTATGAAATAGAGAAACAATCTTATGTTTTATGAACATGATTTCAAGATAATTGAAATGTATAAAATAAAAATGAGTGAAATTTGTCTTCTGTAAATGAGTGTAATGTGTTTTCCGAAACTGGTGAAATGAGTTGAAATCTATCTTTTCGAATGCGTGAAATCAGTTTTCTGAAGCAAGTGAAATATAGTATTTCAATTAAATGAGTGTAACATGTTTTTCTGAAATGACTGAAATCTAACTTATGTAATTGAGTGAAATGTGTTTTCTGAAATGAGTGAAATGTAACTTATGTAACTAAGTGCAATGATTTTCTGAAATGAGTGAAATTAGTTTTGAGATCTATATTTTGTAATGAGTGACATCAGTTTTTTTAAACGAGTGAAATATAGTTTTCAATTGAGTGAGTGTAATGTGTTTTTTGAAGTGAGTGAAATGTCTTTTTGGTGTGAAATGGCTTTTTTCAATGTTTGAAACTGATTTTTCTGCTGAGTGAAATAAGTTTCAATATATTTCGTAAATAAGAATTGAAATTAGTTTTTAAGATATAGTTTGTAATGAGTGAAATTAGTTTTTCAAATTTGTGCAATGTGTATTTCAAAATTTTAAAATACTTATTTTGGAACGGCTGAAATTATATTGTTTGAAATGAGTGAAATAGTGTGGAAATATTGATTTTAAAAAATATTCGAATTAGTTTTTTGAAATTAGTTCAACAATTGAAATATTTTTTATGAAATAAAAACATTCTTATGTTTTATGAAAGTTATTTGAAAGATAATTAAAATATGTAAAATAAAAAGTAGTTCAGATATACCCAAGATTGATCTTGTTTTGAAGGCCTTGTCACCAAATATTGAAATATATAAAAAGTTTCAAAAATGAACATTTGGTTGAAAACATATCAAGTATTCGAAAATATGAGGATGAAAATTAATCCATGTGAGATGTATGGGAAGAGAGACTGCATACATGCGTCCGTCGCGTCTCCACTCTAATTCTCTCTCCTTTGTAAAAGGTTGGAAAGACATGCAGTGTCAGTGTTTTCAGTTGTATTAACCGAGTATAGTGAGGAATCAATTTACAAGTTCATGTGGAGTCAAACAACACGCATCTTAAGGAAACTGATGGATGGTGGATTGCCCACCTATACATCCCGCCACCGTTAAATTTACTTATTTGCGTTGGGCATAGGAAGAACACATGTGAAAGAGCTGCTGGCAAAGGGGGAGCTGCTGATGCGTTGTAGATTTTTCAAAGGATTTGTGTTGTAACAAAAAATTGTAATCTCCAGTACATTAGATGGATCTTAGAGCAACTCCAATGCAGGGACCATTTCATCCGCTTGTGTCCAACTGCGTCTGCCTGGTGAAAAATGAGTGCCAAACGCAGCGACCAATTCCCATTTCGCGTCTGTTTTGTGTTCGCTAAGACCAATTTTCGTCTCAAATTTGGATGATATTTGGGTCGGCAAAGCGGGCATTTTCTGTGTCCTCCGTGTCTACCTCTGTCCGTTGCATGCAATTGCTGGCCCATCTGTCATCCAAACAAGAGGGGCCCACCACCCATCCCACTCCCGCTTCATGCGAACCAGCGCGGCCTCCACCCACGGCCGTAGTTGACCCACTTGTAGAGGACCCGCGAGATGCCGCCGCCGACGATCTCGTTCAACTTCACCACGTCAGGCGGCGAGGAAGGGGCCGCCGCCGACGTCGACGCTAGCGCCCGCCAGGCGCGCCCGCCGCTCGCCGGCTGCCGAGCTGCTGCTGCAGCGGGCGGGTTGGGGTTGCGGTGGCGGCTGCATCATGACCGGGGGGAGGGGGACGCCACCGCTGCAGAGGCGGGGGAGACCAGCATGGGGGGCACGCACGCATGCAGCAGAATGGGACCAGCACGGGGGGCACAGCTGCGGGGCGGCACGGGGTGAGCTACGGGACGACGAGCGGGGCAACAAGCTTCGCGATGGGAGTGGGGCGGGCGGCGGCAAGCTACGGAATGGGTGTAGGATGGGCGTGGCGAGCAGACACGGGGCGGGCGGCGGGAGACGGCAGGACGCGAGCGGGAGCTACGGGGCGGGGCGGCGGCGCAGAGGCGAGCTCCCGAGCACGGGGGCGGGGCGAGCTATGGGGCGAGGCGGCGCGGGAGCTCACTCACTAGATATTCGACTGAATGCCGGTGTGGACACGCACAAATTGCGTCGACCTACTGCTGAGCACATCGGCCAACCCAAACAAAAAGCGGACACGGACGGGCGGACAGACACCCAAATAAACAAAAAGCGAACAAAATCAGTATCCATTTGGGTTGGCACGTTGGAGTTGTTCGTAAAAACCAGTGTGTGGACATGTTGTGTCATGGGAAAATTAATAAAAAACATCTTCCATAACCATGTTGAATTGCTTGCATGCAGAACCAACAACCCACAGAATAGCGTTATGACTGCCACGCGGCTGTATGAATGCCACGAGGCTGTCATTCATGAAAGTGCAAACCAAGTCCACAACACACCACGCGGCATCTCGTTTTCGGATGTTCAAAATTCGAACATGCACGGGCCCTGGTGAGCTGAGCGGGGCTACATAAAGGACCAGAAACAAGCACACCGGCCCTGGTTGATTGGTTGTAAATAGGACCGTACTGGACCGATGTAGCTGGGCCTCGTAAATGAGTTACGACAAGCCGCATGACCACTGTACACAAATAGCTGGACGCTCTGAATACGTGAGCTTACACATGCATAGGCGTGGATCTCGATGGAAACCTATCGCTGGGATAATACTACCATATGGTAGTATGACCCATATCCAGTTTTCGATTGATTTACGGCCTACAGGAGCACAAGGTGGAGTGTTGCGGTCTTTCCATTGATCTTCGCGGTGAAGTGCACACGGGAAGGCTTACGTGATGCAGTTTGGCTTTATTTCTTTGTACATGGTTGTGTACGAGGGATGGTAGCGTGAGGGTCCGTGATGTGCGTGGCAAGGATGATGACGTGCGTATAAGGCTCATGCATACACAGGGCGTCAAGCAATGCACGGAGATGTACGGGCGGACACGACGTAGGGTGGAGCATGACTGCAGTCGGATAAGTTCGGCTGAGTCAGACTGGACAGTCTGATGGACTGACATGGATGTCGGTCAAAGCAGAAGACGGCGGTGATTTCAGCGACGACGACATAGGAGCGTGATGCTGATGGTGGCCGACTTCTGGGGCATGGAAACACGTTGTGCGGGCCTGAGGGCTTGTGCGGCGTTGACAGACTATGGCGCATGGTTGATTTAAGACGGTGCACATGAGAGCTTGGGGTCGACAGGGTGCGGGAGAGTGGCACGTACAACCGCCATGGAGTCATGTTGAAGGTGGAGTAGGAGTCTGATGGATGACTTCACTCTGAGCTGATGGAGGGGCTACGGCGTAAGTTAACGGAGAGTCGAAGCCTGCTATTTCAGTGGGATAGCAAGAGACACGTGGATCGGACTGAGCCCAATGGTCTGATGGAGACGTGATACTCGACATCGGTCGGTGATGATCGGTGGTTCTCTACAGTGGGGGTTGAGGCAGTATGGGCAAGCTACCCGGTAGACTCGACCAAGACAGCAGAGACTCGACGCGGTGATAGCGGCGAGGCGTGCGGTAAGCACGGGACACAATGACAGGCCAAGGCACTGGTGGTCAGACATGTGGTCAGACAAAGTGTGCAGGGGTGCTGAAGCAGTGTTGACGAGTACCAGATTCAAGTTGGTGACTGGGTCTGTCGGTGCTAGTTGATGGACAGGAGTTGACCATAGAGAATCTGAGAAAGTGGAGGAAAGTCTGAAATTGCCGAAAGCTGAGAGAGTACATGGCTGTATATTCTGTGGTGTTCAGTGCACGCACATGGCAAAGTGCGGATGACAAGTAGAGAAGGAGGCGGAATGCTATAGCTATGGGACATGTCAAAGACTATTCGTGAAAAGGGTGAGACAACTGTGAATTTGACTCAGGGTGACACAAGGCGACAGTGAAATTCCTTCAAGTTTCAGATAGACGGTCAAGAAAGAGCGGTGGCATTGAGTTCAGGTGACTCTTATATGTGCCGTCCAATATGCGAGTTGTTCATTTTCATGCAGACAGTAATCGGTGTGTGATGGTGTTGAACGGATTCTCCGGAAGTTGAAAGCACAAAATAGAGTAATGAGGAACTTAATTTTGCTTAAGGGTTGACTGTGAAGAAGACGAGAAGGGACTACAGTTGCAGGTGGAGTCACATGGAGTCTGGGAGTAGCAGCGGTGCTCATGGCGTATCTCAAGTCCAATATACATGGAGGTTCGACACACGGACGAATTCAAGGTGGTGGAGAATATTCGTCAAGGTGGAGTTTGTTAGAGTTGTGTCGAATATTATTGTATAAGGTAGGTTACAGTTGGACTTGGTTTGGACTGTGTGTAGACAGGGTTGAGTTGTGTCCTAATAGGACACTTGTATACTAGGCCTCTCATATATATCGGAGGTAGACACACGATGTAACATATGCCAACATAATAGCACAGGTACGCAGGGAGAGCCGGCGCGTGTGCTGGCGCCCGAGCGGCCAGGTGCGGTATTGTGGCGGTGTCATGGGGAGGAGCGCCCATAGCCAGGCCCAGGGGATGTAGCCATGATGGTGAACCTCGTTAACAAATCTCGGTGTCGTGCTTTGTGTGATTGCTTGGTCTTCGGTAGATCAACGGTGGCCTCGGATTTATTCTAACAATGTGAGTTATATACCATTGAATGCACATTTGAAAGAATATTTTGATAATACATTTTTATGACATACATATCCCATATTTTCTTGACTAAAATTGTAACTCAAATTTGGACAAAAAAATGAAATGGCCTTGTATATAAAAATAAAGAGAGTATAATCAGGGGCGATTTCACCGTCCAGGCACCCTGGGCACGTGCACGGGCTCGAGCGCTGCGGATTTTTCGAGCAGCCGAAGTCACAACCGATGAATACGTATGATATACACGCAAAAATATAAAAGCTTAGTGAATTGGGCTAAAAGAATTCGAGGGGTAGTGAATTGGGCTAATTTGGGCGTTGTTTTTGCCTTTTGGGCTTATACTCACGCCAAACCAGGACGCCTAAGGCCCGTCCATTAATATCTTTATTACATGGGCCACTGCATCGCTCGCCTCGCCTATTTGGCTGCCTCGCACGCTGTTCGGCTGTGCGCCGCGCCGCAAGACCGTGCCCTAGCAATTCCGGCGTTGGAGCCTGGAGGTGGAGCCGGCGAGGTGGGCTGGTGGAGCACCGATGACTGGCAAGACCACAAGAAATGGTGCACGACCGGGCCTCCAATTAGGCTACGATTCCACCAAGCAACGATCAGATCTGAAGCGGAAGCGCAAGAGTCAAAGCGGCATCCCCTATAATGAGACTTCGTCTCTGATGGATGGTGGCCCGTTCTCATCGTCGTCGGCACTTCAGCGAGCATTAGTTACGCCTGCAGCACCAGCAAGTGTCCAACCTGCGCAAGGCCATGGCCAGGAGGCAGCAAACTGCCAACGGCGACGGCCACCAATGGCAGCGGCAAACGACAACTAGGTGAGTTATCCGACTCCAATTATGTTTGTTCAACTACATAATTGAGCGTATTATTGATTCACACTAATGTGTTGACGGTCTGATAGACCAAAGTACATTTTAGTTTATAGAGTGCTCAGGCTTTGGCAATTCGCTAGCTCTGCCACTGAGTATAATGGTACTAAAAAAATGATTGCATGATTAGGAAAACCATTACCGCTCATTCTCACCTTACTGGGTCACAACGATGAAGCCTAAAAAGCATGATCTGACCATGGACAAAGACATACAAAATGGCCAAAAAAAGCTATGAATAGAACTGTAGCAACTTGATTGCATACCAACAAAAATTACATGGCAGTGTATGGTAATGTTCATTCAACCCTCTATTTTTATAGGCCACTTGCAGTTGGACAAGGATTCAAATTAGCACATGACAATTTGTCGAACACTTACTGATGGGTCAACACCAATGCAACCAATGCAGAGACGATCATCTTCTAGTGGAAAAGAAAGCCTCCCCTCGATGGCCGCTGGCGTGCAGCACGCGATGCTCGAACCCCATGGCCTGGTCTCCCTCGCCGAGTCCTGGATCAGTTCACATCTACCTTGCACGTGAGTAAATCCTTCCAAAGGAAAGGAGCTGTAGATTCCTTCAGTTAAACTGCTTGGTATGTGTCTGAATTAATCAATCACTTGAGGGTAAAGCCTCTCGAAGATCATCCGGTAGTAGTATGGCTCTTTGTTGATGGGTGTGTTGTACGGGTACTCTTCTACGACATTCTTCATCATCTCATGAGTCACCTGCTGCTCAGTAAAAGCCTTCAGGCTATCGATCCAGTTGGCACGCCGTCACATAACTGTGCGCTTGTACAAGATACGTTGTGGAGGGAAACATTGCAGTTGCAGAAAGCAGTAGTTCAGAACGCACCCCCTGAGCGTACTACGCTGGATATCTAGGGACTGTTTGGCAACCCGCCGGCTCCTTAAAATACGAGGAGCTGCGGAGTCAAAGGACTACAGCTCCATCTTTTTTAACTACAGCTCCGCCAGCTCCCGGAGCGGAGCGGCGGAGTGAAGGGGCTCCGAACGGGGTGCTAATCTGAAAAACTCAAACAAGGTAGTGTGTGTGTACCTTTGGCAGGAAAGGCTCCTTCTCGTCATCAAACGCCTTCCTCAAAATCCACTTCTCGATATGACCCAGATCGGCATCGTAGTGTGTCTCAGAAACAACAAGAAAACGTCAGTAAACTCCGAGCAAAATTAAAATAGACATGCACTTAGTACACTATTTCTCCTTCACGGCGGCAGAGATGAGTGAGCTTGTACCAGTTTCCGCTCGGGGTCCATGCTCATGGTGACGACAATGAACTCCTTGTCGAGGACGACGACAAAACGGCCGCCCGCCCCCTTGATCATGTTCTCGTGGAAAAGAAAGCCGCTGCTGCCCACGACCCTTGACGAGGTTGAGCTCCGAGTCGTCCACGTAGGCACCGTCGATGAAGAGTCGATCTCGGTGGCGTCTGCGAGCGCGAGCATGGGGATCCTGAGTGCATAGCGTGCGGCTCCATCTTCAGCAAGCTCGAGTTTGGATGGGATGAGGCAGACCTCGCATGGTCAGCGGTGGAGATCTGGCCTGAACGGGACGACGCGGCTCTCGCATGTCCGGGTTGGCGAGCTGTAGCGCAAACTGGCAGTGTGTCGTGCCGGCGTTGCGCGGCTACGCTTGAGAAAACCTAGTCGAGGGGAGGAGCAGTCGATCAAGGAGGAATCTAGCGGCGGTGGCGTAATATCGGCTGAAATCACTACTCTGACCCTTTCAACAAACTTTGTCATAAAATGAATTCAACATGAAAATATTTCACGATTAGACCCTTTTAGCAACGCCATAGCCCACGGCGTTTTTGCCCAAAATAAAAACGTCAAGCTAGCTAGCGTTCCTGTCCAAAGAAAAAGCACCAAGGTAGCTCACGTTGCGGACCACGTGAGAAACGCCGGAGGGCTTTGGCGTTTCTGCCCTGGACAGCAACGCCAGGAGCTTTGGCGTTTCCATGATGCGTCGCCTGCTTGTAGCTTCAAAGCAGCACGGCATGCATGCCACTAGTGGTGCTTGCCTGCCTGAATTGGCGGGTCGGTCAGACTACTGACCACTGCATGCACGATCGACGTGAGTATGAGGAACGACATGACAAGGCCATGCTGCTGGAATGTTTAGCAACCAATGATGACTTGCTTTTGAACTGTTTCCGATTAATTAACCACCTGGCAGCAGCATGCGTGCATGCACCATGCATGTGGTGTGCTTAGCACTACGCGTGGGGAGACAGGGCCATGCATTTGCACGGTGCGCACACATGCATCTGGCTATGTGATTATTCCTCCTGAATCGACTGGATGTCTCACTATATATCCACACCAACAGTGAAGCTAGTGACACCGAGAACGTTGTACTACGTACTATATCAAGTGTAGCAACGCCATGGCCATCGGCGTTTTCAGCCTGGCCAGAAACGCCAAAGCGTTTGGCCTTTCCAGAAACGTAATCTGGCTCGGCGTTTCGAACCTGCCACGTCAGCGAGTGGGGCCACGGCAGTAACACAAGCTAGCTCGGTGTTTTTATGTGAGGATGAAACGCCACGAGCTATGGCGTTGCTAAAGGGGTCGGATTGTGAAATAATTTTGTTCCGAGTTTATTTGGTGCTATGGTTTTCTGACAAGATTAAAACAGTGATTTCGGCCCGTAATATGTTGTTGGAATAAGCCATGATTTTTAATGCGGTCGGGCACATGAGGTGCGCGCGGGACGGGCGGGGCACAGCGAAAGCGTGGCATGCGTACGGCAGTAGCATGTGTGTACCGGCTGTAGTAGTTAGTTGTTAGGCGGTGTGGAGCTGGCCGAGTCATGCGCGCTGTGCGCGTCGTGCGCACTGGCCGAGCGGATCGCTCGCTTGTAGCAGCTAGGTGTGCGTGGGTGCATGCGTGATGGAAACGTAGGCGCTGCGTCCGCTGCTGACTTACAAAGCCGGTTGGCATGCTTGTGGTTAGTTGTATTAGTTTGTATCGATACAAAGGAAGCGTTTGGGCGTCGGGACGTGGTCGCCAGAAAACTGTCCAGTTTGCCGTCGTCTACCTCCACCCGTGAGCGAACCAGAGAGAGCTAGCTAGGGTCAGCTCCTACATATCTCCCTAGTGGAACCCTACACGCGAGGGGAGAGGCTTAGGCAAAACCGAAAATAGGAAAGAAAATCGATGAAAATCAGGGAAAATCGTTGGTATTATTGGGATCGATGGGTGGACCTCTCGTTCGATGGAAGGGTGGGATTGGGGGGTCGATCTCTCGTTCGATGGAAACGAACGAAACCAGCGAACGACGACCTAGGTACTAAGACAGACATTAGGAGTAGAAATGTATGTTTTATTCGCAAAAACCATCTATCAGTTGTTGTAGCTCTTCCTATAACCATAGAGCAAATAATGAAAGACGCCCAATATGCTTAGACTGAATCCAAGCAAGACTTTAGAGTTTAAGCATAGTTGTTTGCAACATTTAAGAATTTTCAGCATGTCAACGTAAGATGAGAACTATGCATACCTTCAGTTTAGATCCCTGTGTGTTTTTTGCAACATTTAAGAATTCAGTTTAGATCCCTGTGTGTTAAATTTATCAAGAGGTGTACCATCATCATGTGCTTGTACCGATTTAAGAAGTTCCCCATTGTTTTTTTTTTGCATGACACAGATGAAGAATCATCGCCCACCTGCATCCCTGTTAGGATCAAGGGACATTCCCTTTTGAGAAAAATTCAATGTAGGTCACAAAACTTGAGCCGGATTACACTTTGGTATCACTATTTTAAAATACCCGAACTACGGTCCATGTACTTGCGCACAGGGTTCACTTTGATCCGTATGTACAATTTCGTCTACGTATTCGCTGACTTGGCCGAGTCAGCGGCCGCCAGCTAGACTTTGACCGCCACGTAGTCGATCCTAGGGTGAATACTACTCGATCCGAAAGGGTTTTTGCAAAAACGCCATGACCAGCTCCCTGTCCGTCTTCTTCCTGCCCTCGGTCCCCCTCCCCCGGCGCGCATCTGGGTGGAACAGGGTCGTGTATAGCGCCGTCGGCTATCAAACAGCCGCACCAACGCGCCGCCGCCGCCCCGGCGGGCGGCGCTCTCGCCGGACGCCAAACAGTCCAGCTACTGGTCACCCACCGGCGGCTCCATGTGGGTAACGAGCCACCGCACGCCCGCGGGCCCGAAACAAAAGGACAGCGACATGCACGCGTGGCTGCGCTATCCCCTATAGTGGTACGGGGAGCGCGCTGGCGCTGGCGGAGGTCTGGGTCAGGCTGGGCAGCGGCGTGCGGCAGCATGGACGCAGAGGGATTGTTGGCGTCGGCAGCGATCAACATGGGGACGGAGCTGGTGGCGCGGATGGCAGGGGTCGGCGGTGCCAGCGGCGGCGTGCTGCTGCCTGCTGCTCGGCACGGGACGGTTTACCCCTTCGTTCTGGTGGATCCGCGCCGCCTTCCGGCTCTCCGACGAGGAAGTGTTGCGGCGACACGGCCTCGACGCTCTCGCCGTCAACCTACGAGTGCGTCCGTCCGCTACGAGCCGGCTCCTCGCCAGATATGCTGCTCGGACAGAGACGTGAGGTTCTTACGGCTGCCTGAAATCTCCATCTTAATTTTGCTTCAATCAAACACATGAACATTCAGGCTGTTGACCAAATTGTAGTAAGATGAGCATCTGAGTACATACTAAATTGCACTAAGATGAGCAGCTACATACCAAACACATGAAAAATCGAAAGTGCTTTTGTCCGTTGACGGAGTACTCCGTACTAACCACTAGTATTACAGGCTGTTGACCAAATTGCAGTAAGATGAGCAGCTACATACTAAAAAATCCCATGGAAATTCAGTTCGAAACAATGGAATTCCATCATCATCATCAGAAAGAGAAGAAAAAAGCTTGTACTTGTAGCAATGGAGTCGAGTAGGACTTACTGGTGAAGGCGATGTTGGTGAGACTGTCGCGTAGTCATGGATGAGGAGCTTCTCGTCGGCGCCCCAGTAAACCTGGATTGCGACCACTACGTGCACAACTCGGCGGCGCTCCGCGAAGGGATGTGCTACATGCTTGAGCACATCCTCGCAGATCATGAAGCTGCAGTCACAGGGCGGGTGGCCGCCAACGCCGGCATGTCGCAGCCGCGCATCTTGCAGGACATGTTTGACGGAGGCGGCCGGCCGAGCGCCGTCGGCGGAGTTGCTGAGCACGTGGGCGCGCGTCGCGCAGTTGAGGCCGCCGGTGAAGATGATGCCGGAGGCGTAGCTCCTCTCCGGCAGCACCTCCCCCTCCTCCTCAGCTGCGGGCGTGTCCGTGGACGCGGACGCCGTGGTCCTGTCCGGCGTGGGCGGGATGTGCATCGTGTGGTGCACGAACTCGGTGTTCGCGTCGGCACCGTCCCTTGACGCGTACCGGCTCCCCCCGCTCAGGCGCACCGGCGAGACCTGCAGTGTCGTGGTGGAGGAGCCGATGGAGTGCCTGGGCACGGGGCTGGTGAGTCCGGACCCCCTCCTCACGACCCCATCCCCGTGGCTCCCGCCGCCAGCACCCCTCCCTCTTGTCGGCGACACGGTCACCGTCACCGGCTCGCCCGCCGGCAATGACAGCCGCCGCGACATCCCTCCACCGGTTCACCCCCGCCTCCTCCAAATTAGTTCAAAACTTCAGACGATTAAAGAACCAGCAGCAAGCAAGGCGCTCAGCAGCTCAAACCGATTCCTCGCGCTCAAAGAAGAGAAAGAGAAGGGTGGTCATGGCGTTTTTGCAAAACCACCCCGGATCGAGTGGCGCGTCGGTGCGGCTGTTCGATAGCCGACGGCGCCATACTCGACCCTACAAACCGCCCCTTTTGTTTCAGGCCCGCGGGCGTGCGGTGACTCGTTACCGACATGGAGCCGCCGGTGGGCGACTAGGAGCTGGACTGTTTGGCGTCCGGCGAGAGCGCCGCCCACCGGGGCGGCGGCGGCGCGTCGGTGCGGCTGTTGATAGCCGATGGCGCCATACTTGACCCTGTTCCACACAGATGCGCGCCGGGGGAGGGGGGGCGGGGGGCAGGAAGAAGACGGACAGGGAGCTGGTCATAGCGTTTTTGCAAAAAAAAACCCGGATCAAGTAGTATTCACTCTAGGGTCGACTACGTGGTGGTCAAAGTCTAGCTGGCGGCCGCTGACTCGGCCAAGTCAGCGAATACGTAGACGAAATCGTACATACGGACCAAAATGAACCCTGTGCGCAAATACATAGACCGTAGTTCGAGTATTTTGAAATAATGGTACCAAAGTGTCATCCAGCTCAAATTTTATGACGTACAGTGAATTTTTTTCTTCCCCTTTTAAAGACCTGGCGAATACGCCGCAGCCACCACCAGATCTGCAGCCTCCGCACCCGTACAGCTACGCCCGACACCAGCGCACCAGCCGGCACGCCTCACCACGCTGGAGGTGGGCCCAGCCTAGCCAGACACAAAAACTTGACCCATGGACAATAGCACCAGGGCATTTATTAATTTATTTCAAAAAGAAGTGAGCAACTGCCGAGTCGGGGCCTCGAACACAGGTGGACGAGTGCTCGACTCGTGCTGCCACCCAAACGACCATTTCTGTTTCTTGTTGGGAAAGATAGTATGTTAAGGTTGTAGTTTCTATTAAACTCATCGCTGAAAAGTGAGAAACCTCGAGGGTCCCTGATGCATTTATGTACTTGACAATCCCTGATACCTGTGGCTCATTTCATCAGCATGTTATTTCTCTCAAACATGGCTTTTTTTGCAAATGCGCAAAAGCTTTGCGCGTCGATGTATTAGAAAGGAGATAGAAAAAACCAGAGGTTCTGGCGGCATGTCACGGTTACAAGTTCTACTACGACTGCAAAATGATGGACAGCCAGAAGCGTCGGAGGGCATACTACAACACCCTACGTGCAAGGAGTGCTATCTCCAAATATCTAACAACCCTTCCGCACCACCAGAGAGCTTCCAGAGCTCAATCTTGCTGCCGACGCGCCTACATAATTCCCAAGCGACGACCACCGAACGCTGGAAGACGCGAGCATTGCTTTCCTTCCGCAACATCCAAACTGTGAGGAGGGCAAGCGAATCGAATCCCTTCCTCTGCGCCTCGGGGATGAGCGCACGACGGGCCGGCCACCACTCCACTAGCATTGCGTCCATGGCGGGCACAAGTTGACCAACGCCACAACGCGACAGGACAAAGTGTCAAACCTCCCTGGCAAACATGCTGCCTAGTGCAAGGTGGTCAGTTTAATTTGGCAAAACCATTTATTTCCGCTTATGTTTTGAGTAATGTAATCACTGCTCTGCTAATAATGATTGAGGGCCAGTTCTTTTGGCAGCTTAAAAAATAAGCCGCTTCCTCCTTAGCTTTTCCCATAAGCCGCCTCACTTATTCATTGGGGCTCCTAAACTAGTTATGGAATAACTAATTTAGAAGTCTCAACAAATTTTGGGAGCGACTTATTTTTTAAGCTGGGGAGAGGCGGCTTATTTTTTAAGCCGCCTAAAAGAACGGGCCTAAGCTGACAAGCTGACTTGTTGTATTGAGACAAAACTGTACTGTAGGACTCCCTCAGTAAACTAATATAAGAGCATTTAGATCACTACTCTCTTATATTAGTTTATAGAGGGAGTAGTTGTTTACAGTCAAGCTTGGGATGTGATTCGATTGATTAACTGGGTTGACACATGCTATATAGTGAATTAGAGAGTGCCATGTCATGTCGAGATGCGGGGAGGATGAGGCTGTAGAAGGAGGAGAAAATGCCTTTGTAATTAATGTACTAAAGTTAGTGCAATGTTGAGTCATTTATTTTGGGACGGAGAGAGTGTATAGTTAGAAAAAGGATGGCACCGTCGATAAACTTTACCTAGCTTCTTCGTACATCATGGGGAGTCTGTCTATAATGCTCCTTGACAAATAGTTTACGAGTAGACAGTCAGTCAGTCTGCAACTTAAATAGATGGATCATGGATGGATGGTTCCTTAACTTCAATCAATAGAACAAAATAAAACAAACCGTTTTACCTTCTCTGGCAGCGGTAGAGTTTTGTTGCTCGTTGTCTGTGAAATTCAACTCCCTGAATGTGAAATCAATGGTGCCCCATATTTCACATTCCCGGTAGAACTGTCGGTTCTGGTTGACCAGCAGTGTGTCCTGGAAACCAAGGAGATCACACCGGTAGAAGATGATTCTGTTGATATCTTAAATTAGGGCCCACTACATTTGCATTTCTAAGTAAATTGCAAAAAATGTTACTACAGAACACAACGTTAACACTATTATGGGGTGGAGAGGAGGCATTTGCCCCCCCCCCCAACCCCATGCACTTCATCATGTTGTATTTATTTAATATTTTGTTCATGGTTGAGTAGATGTATCTTATTACCATCATTTGCATCATGTAATCAATTATACATGATGTATTAAGACTTTATATTCTAATTAAAATTAAATTTCGTTGTTGATACCTTTATAATGATTTTCATGATATGCAACATACCGACGAAAGTATTTGTGTTACTATGTTACAGTTGTTAGGTCCATTGTATTGTACCTCATTTGTACTAGGGCCTACGTAATGCTAGGGACGGCCCTGGCTCTGATGTAGATGATGAAATAGATGGTAGCTCCGGTCCTGGCCGCCATCTCTGAAAGCTCAAGGGCCTCTTTGATGGTCGTCACGTTGGCATCGTGCTCCTGCTTGGTGACCATGAGATCGGGACTAAGCCGACGTGAGTCGGACTCGGTGAAGATCCTGTGGCGCTTGGCTCCTCCTCCTACATGGGCTCCGGACATAGACAAGGTGGCAAATGCCATCAGCGCCAACGACAAGATCACTTTGCGAGACATGATGTGCAAGTAGTGGTTGGGACTTGGGACTAGATGGATTGGATTCTTGCTTTTCTTATATAGGCGAGGAATGAATGAAGGGAGGGAGGAAGGAAGGAGGTACTAGATGAATGTGATCACCTTCACTCCACCACACGCTATGCTCTCGAGTCTCGATCGCGTACTAGTAGGTAAGCAGAATAGCAGTTTTTCCGATAAAGGGTGTTTTTATTAACTCAAAATGTAAGATCAAGTTGATACAAAGCATAATGAGTAACACCGGCCTCTGCGTAACTAAGATGCACACAGCCAAATACCAGTAATATGTTAAAAGAAAATAAAAAACCGACATATTGGCAATAATAGAGCCATAAAGGACCGACACTATGTCTATGTCGAAGGAGTTGACGGTCCGATCCGGAGCTCATGAAGCTGGATATGAGTAGATGTTATTGGTCGAAAACGTCTTTCATTCACAATGAAACAGAATGGTCTCGCTCGATGCATCATTTTAGAATGTGTGTTTTCATATTAACAGTTCTTAAAAGTTATCAACTCAAAGCCCAACCGTCAAAGGATGCTACAATGTTCGAAATTATCAACTTAACATGCCCCCTTACTTCCTTCGTGACCTCCCACTACTTCATCTACCGAAATGATTAGGCGGATCTCCCTGGACACCTGCTCCAACTAGATATACACCACCTTGAACAAAGGTTGGTACTCCGTTCTGTGAAGCATATACCAGTTATGAAGTGAGTGTGTACAACGGAATAACCTGCAATGGGAAGTGTTTTTGTCATTAAAAACCAAATCATTCTACTTAACAAAAGCGACCATAATAAGACGTACGCTTTCACCTTTATTAGTGGTTTGAACCTATTTGAAATATCGTCCAACCAATGACCAAAAGTATTGGCAACACTTGTTGAAGGAAACAAATTGGACGCTATTTGGACGACTGACCACGTAGAACGTGCAGATTTGCAGTGAAACAAATAGGTGTTGGATTGTCTCGTCATGATTACAAAAGCTACACTTCTTGCTTCCTTGTTAGTTGCAATGGGCGAGATTGCGTTTGATTAGCACAACTCTCCTCCGAAGATACCACATGAAAATTTTAATTTTTAGTAGAATCTTCGACTTCCAAATTTTACTGTTTTATCCACACAAACACAACCCGTCCTTTGTGTCAGCTTAATCGAATCCAATCAGGATAATAGATTTTTCCATGACATAAGACACTGGCAAATCAAGTCCCACCTGAAAGAAATATCCGGCGGGAATGAACTGGGCACCCGCGCAAGAGTATCGTTCTTATCGCGAATAATGCGGCACAACGCTAGATATTATTCTCACAGGCTGACATTGCCTAGCCACTTTTCCTCCCAAAAACGAATCTCCAACCCATTTTTTATCGCAAAGAATTCAAGGTGGAAAAGATGTTTGTTTGCCGCCATTAGACCAGCCAAAAATTCGAGTCACCGGGTTTCCAATAGGTTTGGGACATAACTTTTAGCCTAGATACTTATTGCGCAAAATGGTCTGTCGAACACTATCCTCATTAAGTAGTTTGAACAAACATTTACTAAGTAAGGCATCATTCTGCAGGTCATGAATGCCAAGACCACTTTGGTCTTTCGACCTACAAACCACGCTCCATTTGGTCAACCAGTACTTTTTTCACTATCTACATACCAAAAGAATCTGGATCTAAAATAATACAACCTTTGCAAGACCCCTTTTTGAGTTGGGAAAAAAAGCATATAGAGAACCATATTTTTCAGTACAGAATTGATCAAGACCAGCGTCCTCCCACATAGAGCAACAAACCTTTCCAACTGCTTAAACATTTCTCTAAGTGCTCCATTACATGTTTCTACTCCGCATTAGTGAGACGCCGATAATGTATCAGAATTTCCAAATATGTAATCAGGAAATGGCCTTGCGTAAGTCCAAATAGGTCAGTGTAATCTGCCGCAACCTTACTAGCTTCTCCAAAGTAGGCATGCCAAGCATGGATTTTGGTTGGCCTGAGTCCGGGCAATCCCATAGCTGTTATATCAGGATCTGGAGATGAGGAAGTCGGCGTGCCGGTCGACCGCCCCCTCAAAAGGTGGGAGGTGGGGGTGCACCTACCGTCGCTGAAAAATAGCGAGCTTTGGAATTGAAATGAAGTGTAGGTGTGGATGGGGTCGGGGAGGCAGCAGGGTAGAGAGCCGACATGAAGGGATGGGTAGTGACCGCCGCCGCCGACAAGTCAAGAACTAAAAGGGAATGCAGGTCTAAGATGCTGGAAGCGGAGCTGCCGGAATGTTGGCGAGCTGAAGGAGCTGGAGGACAACAACCGAAGCGTCGTGGTCAAAAATCGCACCGGCAGGCGACACCCTCAAGCCATGGACATTGGAAAATGCAGGTCCCTGGCTCGACAAGACCGGAGCAGTGCCCACAAGAATCCACCTATAATCTTCAACCAATTGTAAAATTCTCTACCTTACTTCTACCATGATTTTTTACGTCATGGAAGACCCAAAGAACGTCATGCAGGTGCACCACCTGCCGCCCAGGATGAAAATCTCATTTTCTTTATTGTCATATAAGTGGGTGCCCACCACATCCAAGATGATACATGTTTTTTTCAATATTATCGTCACTTTCGATGATAGAAAATACTTTCGTTCGGACCAAAAGGTCATAGATGTGTCTTTTTCTTGTAGCGATTTCATGTACTTTTTGTTCAAATTTGAATTATATCCATTAAATGTCAACTGACAACTATATTAGATTGGTTGGGAGCACAAGAGACCACTTGTATCTTTATTGCGGGATTGCTCGAAAGGAGAATACATTCATCCTGCACCTCCCGTAGACTGATAAACCTTAGGTCATCCAATCATCATTGGTTGTAGTTCAAGCATTCCTACTAGTTCGATAAATTTAGTCATCCACTTGAGAGAAAATTGATGTTTTCTACAAACCTTTGCACGACCCAACTCCTTACTAATAGAGAGGAAGTCGGCACCGGAGAGAGCAAACCAGCATGATGATGGTCCATGGGTGTTCTTGCTCCTCTATCACTCTGGCCTCCTTAAGGTCAATCTCGGTGAGTTCCTCTTCCACCTCTTGATCTTTCCCTGCAACAAAATCCCTCTGGTCCGTTCACCTCTTATCGCTCATCCATCGCTCCCTCCTTGATCAATTGGCGGCTCCCCTTCTACTCTTGGCCTGCAGCGACGATCACGAGTGCATCAAGATTTGTTGCGAGAAGCATCACGGATTCCCCATCAGTTGGCTTCAAAGAGGCAGCATCCGCAAGGGAACCCATTTTTTGCCCCCATTGACGTCAGGGGTCACCTTGGACGCCTTTGATGTGCCTTCCACTTATGACACGAGCTTCATCACCACAGGAGGTTTCACTATCATCGTGTTGTCGCGAAAATGTTTTACAGAACCATGGTTCAGCCGAATCTACACTCCACACCATTGGTTTCTAAACACTCTTCATGAGAATCTATGCATGGATGATTAAAAAATGCAGTTGACATGCATGTCTATTCATGAAGATCCATGCATGATTGATTAAAAAATACAGTTAGCATGCATGTCACATATCCACATGTAGTAGGATGTTAAATCGTACGGCATAGACCATAGATTCGGCTGAACCATGGTCCCGAATCACATCTCTCGTGTTGTCGGTATGGGGAGCGTGTGATCAGGAGGGCATTCAAGGGGCCCTCCCCTGATTGCCTCGACTGCCTTAAGTATGCCACATCCATGGTGGGGAAGGGGTTAGGATTCATATGAGTTTTGAAATCCAGTTGTTGTACTGAAACATGACTCCCACCCTCAACCTTCCCGGTCCGATGTGCAACAAGCCCGCCTAGAACACGAAGACCTAACGATGGAGGGGCAAACATGGTCGCGACTAGTCCATCGCATGCCCATGGACGCACATGGCAGCAACGTCGGAGGGCACGAGGCTAGCACGAGGTAGTGGTGGTGGCGGCCATGGTAGCCTAACCCAAACATGGAGTCGTACGAACAACGATATGGCATTGTGGCGATCCGATTTAACATCCATCAACCCATTTGTATTGTCGCATTTGTTTATTGTTTGTTCAAGTTTGGCGTCAGATGATCTACTTACTTCAGTTTCCACCTTTTTCAATTTGGTATTAGAGCATCTCCAGCCGCGACACCAGCAAGTCCTTTTTTATTGCCGGCGCCGAAAAATCGGTTCAGTCGCGCCTCAGAAGCCCGATTTTCGGTGGTTAGGGTCGAATTTGGCGCCGGCAGACCCAGGCCGAAAGCGGCGCGCTGGGGGCGTCCGGAGGGCACCGAGGGAAACTGTTTTGGCGCGAAAGCCTGGCGGGCCCGTTGAGTCAGCGACCAGGGGTGCGCTTGTCGTCCTCATCGCCCCGGTTTCCCGTGGGGAATCAATACCAAGGCTGTCGTGTTGCCACGTCGGTCAGTCTCCCATTGATGCCTCACAGGCGGCACCGCGACGCGTGTCCCACTCGCTCCTGTCACGCGTACGCACGCATGCCGCCCGCTCGTCGCCCCTGCCGCTATAAATGCCGCCCCTCCTTCGCTGGTGAGCGCACGCCCTCCATCACCAACCCTATCCCCCTCTCAACCTTTCACCGCTGACGTGCGCCTCTCTCCCCCCGACGACAAGCATGGTCGAACGCTACCCAGGCGATGGTGCAACGGCCAACGGCTTAGGCCGCCGCCACTTGCACGAGGACGACGCACGCCTCCTCTACGAGGCTGACTACCAGACGCCGCCGGACATGCGGGTGCCGGGTTCCTGGAGGCTCAGCGCCAGCGGCGTCCCGGTGCGTCCAGTGCCCACCGGAGCTGATCGGCACGCCGAAATCGCACGCATCCGGTCCTCGCTGCCGGCAACGGCGAGGAACGAGCCGAGGTATGCCCCCGATAGCAACACGCTGTGGACGGCGTACTTCACCCGATGCCACGAGGAGCAGCTCGCCTCCACCAACGGCGTCGAGCCCCGCGGCTGTTGGAAATATGCACTAGAGGCAATGATAAAATGGTTATTATTATATTTCTTTGTTCATGATAATTGTCTATTGTTCATGCTATAATTGTGTTATCCGGAAATCGTAATACATGTGTGAATACATAGACCACAACACGTCCCTAGTGAGCCTCTAGTTGACTAGCTCGTTGATCAAAAGATAGTCATGGTTTCCTGACTATGGACATTGGATGTCATTGATAACGGGATCACATCATTAGGAGAATGATGTGATGGACAAGACCCAATCCTAAGCATAGCTCTAAGATCGTGTAGTTCGTTTGCTATAGCTTTTCCGAATGTCAAGTATCATTTCCTTAGACCATGAGATTGTGCAACTCCCAGATACCGTAGGAGTGCTTTGGGTGTGCCAAACGTCACAACGTAACTGGGTGACTATAAAGGTACACTACAGGTATCTTCGAAAGTGTCTTTTGGGTTGGCACGAATCGATACTGGGATTTGTCACTCCGTATGACGGAGAGGTATCTCTGGGCCCACTCGGTAATGCATCATCATAATGAGCTCAATGTGACCAAGTGGTTGATCACGGGATCATGCATTACGGTACAAGTAAAGTGACTTGCCGGTAACGAGATTGAACGAGGTATTGGGATACCGACGATCGAGTCTCGGGCAAGTAACGTACCGATTGACAAAGGGAAATGTATACGGATTGATTGAATCCTCGACATCGTGGTTCATCCGATGAGATCATCGAGGAGCATGTGGGAGCCAACATGGGTATCCAGATCCCGCTGTTGGTTATTTACCGAAGAGTCGTCTCGGTCATGTCTGCGTGTCTCCTGAACCCGTAGGGTCTACACACTTAAGGTTCGGTGACGCTAGGGTTGTTGAGATATTAGTATACGGTAACCCGAAAGTTGTTCGGAGTCCTGGATGAGATCTCGGACATCACGAGGAGTTTCGGAATGGTCCGGAGGTGAAGATTTATATATAGGAAGTCAAGTTTCGGGGGCAATCGGTATTGTACCAGGACCACCAGAAGGGTCCCGGGGGTCCACCGGGTGGGACCACCTATCCCGGAGGGCCCCATGGGCTGAAGTGGGAGGGGAACCAACCCCTAGTTGGCTGGTGCGCCCCCCATGGGCCTCCCCCTGCGCCTAGGGTTGGAAACCCTAGGGGTGGGGGCGCCCCACTTGCCTTGGGGGGCAAGCCACCCCCTTGACCGCCGCCCCCCTTGGAGATGGCATCTCCTAGGGCCGGCGCCCCCCTAGGGGTCCTATAAATAGTGGGGGGAAGGGAGGGCAGCCGCACCCTAGCCCCTGGCCTCTCCCTCTCCCTCCCGTGACACTCTTCCGTCTCCCTGTGCTTGGCGAAGCCCTGCCGAGATCACCGTTGCTTCCACCACCACGCCGTCGTGCTGCTGGATCTTCATCAACCTCTCCTTCCCCCTTGCTGGATCAAGTTGGAGGAGACGTCTTCCCAACCGTACGTGTGTTGAACGCGGAGGTGCCGTCCGTTCGGCGCTAGGTCATCGGTGATTTGGATCACGACGAGTACGACTCCATCAACCCCGTTCTCTTGAACGCTTCCGCGCGCGATCTACAAGGGTATGTAGATCCACTCCTCTCTCCCTCGTTGCTAGATGACTCCATAGATTGATCTTGGTGATGCGTAGAAAATTTTAAAGTTCTGCTACGTTCCCCAACAGTGGCATCATGAGCTAGGTCTATGCGTAGTTTCTATGCACGAGTAGAACACAAAGCAGTTGTGGGCGTCGATATTGTCAATTTGCTTGCCGTTACTAGTCTTATCTTGATTCGGCGGCATCGTGGGATGAAGCGACCCGGACCAACCTTACACGTATGCTTACGTGAGACTGGTTCCACCGATTGACATGCACTAGTTGCATAAGGTGGCTGGCGGGTGTCTGTCTCTCCCACTTTAGTCGGATCGGATTCGATGAAAAGGGTCCTTATGAAGGGTAAATATAAATTGTCATATCACGTTGTGGTTTTGGCATAGGTAAGAAACGTTCTTGCTAGAAACCTATAGCAGCCACGTAAAAATTTGCAACAACAATTAGAGGACGTCTAACTTATTTTTGCAGCATGTGTCGTGTGATGTGATATGGCCAAAAGGATATGATGAATGATATATGTGATGTATGAGATTGATCATGTTCTTGTAATAGGAATCACGACTTGCATATCGATGAGTATGACAACCGGCAGGAGCCATAGGAGTTGTCTTTATTTATTTATGACCTGCGTGTCAACATAAACGTCATGTAATTACTTTACTTTATTGCTAAAGCGTTAGCCATAGTAGTAGAAGTAATAGATGACGAGACAACTTCAAGAAGACACGATGATGGAGATCATGATGATGGAGATCATGGTGTCATGCCGGTGACAACGATGATCATGGAGCCCCGAAGATGGAGATCAAAAGGAGCAAATAATATTGGCCATATCATGTCACTATTTGATTGCATGTGATGTTTATCATGTTTTACATCTTATTTGCTTAGAACGACGGTAGCTTAAATAAGATGATCCCTCGTAATAATTTCAAGAAAGTGTTCCCCCTAACTGTGCACCGTTGCGAAGGTTTGTTGTTTCGAAGCACCACGTGATGATCGGGTGTGATAGATTCTAACGTTCGAATACAACGGGTGTAAGCCAGATTTACACACGTAATACACTTAGGTTGACTTGATGAGCCTAGCATGTACAGACATGGCCTCGAAACACGGAAGACCGAAAGGTCGAGCATGAGTCGTATAGAAGATATGATCAACATGAAGATGTTCACCGATGTTGACTAGTCCATCTCACGTGATGATCGGACACGACCTAGTTAACTCGGATCATGTTTCACTTAGCTGACTGGAGGGATGTCTATCTGAGTGGGAGTTCATTGAGTAATTTGATTAGATGAACTTAATTATCATGAACTTAGTCTAAAATATTTACAATATGTCTTGTAGATCAAATGGCCCACGTTTTCCTCAACTTCAATGCATTCCTAGAGAAAACCAAGCTGAAAGATGATGGCAGCAACTATACGGACTGGGTCTGGAACCTGAGGATCATCCTCATAGCTGCCAAGAAAGATTATGTCCTAGAAGCACCGCTAGGTGACGCACCCATCCCAGAGAACCAAGACGTTATGAACGCTTGGCAGTCACGTGCTGATGATTACTCCCTCGTTCAGTGCGGCATGCTTTACAGCTTAGAACCGGGGCTCCAAAAGCGTTTTGAGAGACACGGAGCATATGAGATGTTCGAAGAGCTGAAAATGGTTTTCCATGCTCATGCCCGGGTCGAGAGATATGAAGTCTCCGACAAGTTCTTCAGCTATAAGATGGAGGAAAATAGTTCTGTCAGTGAACACATACTCAAAATGTCTGGGTTGCATAACCGCTTGACTCAGCTGGGAGTTAATCTCCCAGATGACGCGGTCATTGACAGAATCCTTCAGTCGCTTCCACCGAGCTACAAGAGCTTTGTGATGAACTTCAATATGCAGGGGATGGAAAAGACCATTCCTGAGGTATATTCAATGTTGAAATCAGCAGAGGTGGAAATCAAAAAGGAACATCAAGTGTTGATGGTGAATAAAACCACTAAGTTCAAGAAAGGAAAGGGTAAGAAGAACTTCAAGAAGGACGGTAAGGGAGTTGCCGCACCCGGTAAGCAAGCTACCGGGAAGAAGCCAAAGAATGGACCCAAGCCTGAGACTGAGTGTTTTTATTGCAAGGGAAGTGGTCACTGGAAGCGGAACTGCCCCAAATACTTAGCGGACAAGAAGGCCGGCAACACTAAAGGTGTATGTGATATACATGTAATTGATGTGTACCTTACCAGTACTCGTAGTAGCTCCTGGGTATTTGATACCGGTGCGGTTGCTCACATTTGTAACTTAAAGCAGGAGCTGCGGAATAAGCGGAGACTGGCGAAGGACGAGGTGACGATGCGCGTCGGGAATGGTTCCAAGGTCAATGTGATCGCCGTCGGCACGCTGCCTCTACATTTACGTACGGGATTAGTTTTAAACCTCAATAATTGTTATTTAGTGCCAGCTTTGAGCATGAACATTGTATCAGGATCTCGTTTAATTCGAGATGGCTACTCATTTAAATCCGAGAATAATGGTTGTTCTATTTATATGAGAGATATGTTTTATGGTCATGCTCCGCTGGTGAATGGTTTATTCTTAATGAATCTCGAGCGTAATGTTACACATATTCATAGTGTGAATACCAAAAGATGTAAGGTTGATAATGATAGTCCCACATACTTGTGGCACTGCCGCCTTGGTCACATAGGTGTCAAACGCATGAAGAAGCTCCATACCGATGGACTTTTGGAGTCTCTTGATTACGAATCATTTGACACGTGCGAACCATGCCTCATGGGTAAAATGACTAAGACTCCGTTCTCAGGAACAATGGAGCGAGCAACCAACTTATTGGAAATCATACATACTGATGTGTGCGGTCCAATGAGTGTTGAGGCTCGCGGTGGCTATCGTTATGTTCTCACCCTCACTGATGACTTGAGTAGATATGGGTATGTCTACTTAATGAAACACAAGTCTGAGACCTTTGAAAAGTTCAAGGAATTTCAGAGTGAGGTTGAGAATCAACATGACAGGAAAATCAAGTTATTGCGATCAGATCGTGGGGGAGAATACTTGAGTCACGAATTTGGCACACACTTAAGAAAATGTGGAATAGTTTCACAACTCACGCCGCCTGGAACACCTCAGCGTAATGGTGTGTCCGAACGTTGTAATCGCACTCTATTGGATATGGTGCGATCTATGATGTCCCTTACCGATTTACCGCTGTCATTTTGGGGCTATGCTTTAGAGACTGCCGCATTCACTTTAAATAGGGCTCCGTCGAAATCCGTTGAGACGACACCGTATGAATTATGGTTTGGGAAGAAACCTAAGCTGTCGTTTCTAAAAGTTTGGGGATGCGATGCTTATGTCAAGAAACTTCAACCTGAAAAGCTCGAACCCAAATCGGAAAAATGCGTCTTCATAGGATACCCTAAAGAAACTATTGGGTATACCTTCTACCTCAGATCCGAAGGCAAGATCTTTGTTGCCAAGAATGGATCCTTTCTAGAGAAAGAGTTTCTCTCGAAAGAAATAAGTGGGAGGAAAGTAGAACTTGATGAAGTATTACCTCTTGAACTGGTAAGTGGCGCAGCTCAAGAAAATGTTCCTGAGGTGCCTGCACCGACTAGAGAGGAAGTTGATGATGATGATCATGAAACTTCAGATCAAGTTGCTACTGAACTTCATAGGTCCACGAGGACATGTTCCGCACCAGAGTGGTACGGCAACCCTGTCTTAGAAATCATGTTGTTAGACAATGGTGAACCTTCGAACTATGAAGAAGCGATGGTGGGCCTGGATTCCGACAAATGGCTGGAAGCCATGAAATCCGAGATAGGATCCATGTATGAAAACGAAGTATGGACTTTGACTGACTTGCCCGATGATCGGTGAGCCATAGAAAATAAATGGATCTTTAATAAGAAGACAGACGCGGATGGTAACGTAACCATCTATAAAGCTCGGCTTGTCGCTAAGGGTTATCGACAAGTTCAAGGGGTTGACTACGATGAGACTTTCTCACCCGTAGCGAAGCTGAAGTCCGTCCGAATTATGTTAGCAATTGCCGCATTCTATGATTATGAGATATGGCAAATGGACGTCAAAACGGCATTCCTTAATGGTTTCCTTAAAGAAGAATTGTATATGATGCAGCCGGAAGGTTTTGTCGATTCTAAGAATGCTGACAAGGTGTGCAAGCTCCAACGCTCGATTTATGGGCTGGTGCAAGCATCTCGGAGTTGGAACATTTGTTTTGATGAGATGATCAAAGCGTTTGGGTTTACGCAGACTTATGGAGAAGCCTGCATTTACAAGAAAGTGAGTGGGAGCTCTGTAGCATTCCTCATATTGTATATGGATGACATACTGTTGATGGGAAATGATATAGAATTCTTGGAAAGCATAAAGGCCTACTTGAACAAGTGTTTTTCAATGAAGGATCTTGGAGAAGCTGCTTATATATTAGGCATCAAGATCTATAGAGATAGATCGAGACGCCTCATTGGTCTTTCACATAGTACGTACCTTGACAAGATATTGAAGAAGTTCAAAATGGATCAGTCAAAGAAGGGGTTCTTGCCTGTATTGCAAGGTACGAGATTGAGCACGGCTCAATGCCCGACCACGGCAGAAGATAGAGAAAAGATGAGTGTCGTCCCCTATGCCTCGGCCATAGGGTCTATCATGTATGCTATGCTGTGTACCAGACCTGATGTAAACCTTGCCGTAAGTTTGGTAGGAAGGTACCAAAGTAATCCCGGCATGAAACACTGGACAGCGGTCAAGAATATCTTGAAGTACCTGAAAAGGACTAAGGATATGTTTCTCGTGTATGGAGGTGACGAAGAGCTCGTCATAAAGGGTTACGTCGATTCTAGTTTCGACACAGATCTGGATGACTCTAATTCACAAACCGGATATGTGTATATTTTGAATGGTGGGGCAGTAAGCTGGTGCAGTTGCAAGCAAAGCGTTGTGGCGGGATCTACATGTGAAGCGGAGTACATGGCAGCCTCGGAGGCAGCACAAGAGGCAATATGGGTGAAGGAGTTCATTACCGACCTAGGAGTCATACCCAATGCGTCGAGCCCGATGACTCTCTTCTGTGACAACACTGGAGCTATTGCCCTTGCCAAGGAGCCCAAGTTTCACAGGAAGACCAGGCATATCAAGCGTCGCTTCAACTCCATTCGTGAAAGTGTTCAAAATGGAGACATAGAGATTTGTAAAGTACATACGGACCTGAATGTGGCAGATCCGTTGACTAAACCTCTCCCTAGAGCAAAACATGATCAACACCAAAACTGCATGGGTGTTCGATTCATCACAATGTAACTAGACTATTGACTCTAGTGCAAGTGGGAGACTGTTGGAAATATGCCCTAGAGGCAATAATAAAATGGTTATTATTATATTTCTTTGTCCATGATAATTGTCTATTGTTCATGCTATAATTGTGTTATTCGGAAATCGTAATACATGTGTGAATGCATAGACCACAACACGTCCCTAGTGAGCCTCTAGTTGACTAGCTCGTTGATCAAAAGATAGTCATGGTTTCCTGACTATGGACATTGGATGTCATTGATAACGGGATCACATCATTAGGAGAATGATGTGATGGACAAGACGCAATCCTAAGCATAGCTCTAAGATCGTGTAGTTCATTTGCTATAGCTTTTCCGAATGTCAAGTACCATTTCCTTAGACCATGAGATTGTGCAACTCCCAGATACCGTAGGAGTGCTTTGGGTGTGCCAACGTCACAACGTAACTGGGTGACTATAAAGGTACACTACAGGTATCTCCGAAAGTGTCTTTTGGGTTGGCACGAATCGAGACTGGGATTTGTCACCCCGTATGACGGAGAGGTATCTCTGGGCCCACTCGGTAATGCATCATCATAATGAGCTCAATGTGACCAAGTGGTTGATCACGGGATCATGCATTACGGTACGAGTAAAGTGACTTGCCGGTAACGAGATTGAACGAGGTATTGGGATACCGACGATCGAGTCTCAGGCAAGTAACGTACCGATTGACAAAGAGAATTGTATACGGATTGATTGAATCCTTGACATCGTGATTCATCCGATGAGATCATCGAGGAGCATGTGGGAGCCAACATGGGTATCCAGATCCCGCTGTTGGTTATTGACCGAAGAGTCGTCTCGGTCATGTCTGCGTGTCTCCCGAACCCGTAGGGTCTACACACTTAAGGTTCGGTGACACTAGGGTTGTTGAGATATTAGTATATGGTAACCCAAAAGTTGTTCGGAGTCCCTGATGAGATCCCGGACATCACGAGGAGTTCCGGAATGGTCCGGAGATGAAGATTTATATATAGGAAGTCACGTTTCGGCCATCGGGAAAGTTTCGGGGGTAATCGGTATTGTACCGGGACCACCGGAAGGGTCCCGGGGGTCCACCGGGTGGGACCACCTATCCCGGAGGGCCCCATGGGCTGAAGTGGGAGGGGAACCAGCCCCTAGTGGGCTGGTGCGCCCCCCCATGGGCCTCCCCCTGCGCCTAGGGTTGGAAACCCTAGGGATGGGGGGCGCCCCACTTGCCTTGGGGGGCAAGCCACCCCCTTGGCCGCCGCCCCCCTTGGAGATGGCATCTCCAAGGGCCGGCGCCCCCCTAGGGGTCCTATAAATAGTGGGGGGGAGGAAGGGCAGCCGCACCCTAGCCCCTGGCCTCTCCCTCTCCCTCCCGTGACACTCTTCCGTCTCCCTGTGCTTGGCGAAGCCCTGCCGAGATCACCGTTGCTTCCACCACCACGCCGTCGTGCTGCTGGATCTTCATCAACCTCTCCTTCCCCCTTGCTGGATCAAGTTGGAGGAGACGTCTTCCCAACCGTACGTGTGTTGAACGCGGAGGTGTTGGAAATATGCCCTAGAGGAAATAATAAATTAGTTATTATTATATTTCCTTGTTCATGATAATCGTTTATTATCCATGCTAGAATTGTATTGATAGGAAACTCAGATACATGTGTGGATACATAGACAACACCATGTCCCTAGTAAGCCTCTAGTTGACTAGCTCGTTGATCAATAGATGGTTACGGTTTCCTGACCATGGACATTGGATGTCATTGATAACGGGATCACATCATTAGGAGAATGATGTGATGGACAACGACCCAATCCCAATCCTAGCACAAGATCATGTAGTTCGTATGCTAAAGCTTTTCTATTGTCAAGTATCATTTCCTTAGACCATGAGATTGTGCAACTCCCGGATACCGTAGGAGTGCTTTGGGTGTGCCAAACGTCACAACGTAACTGGGTGGCTATAAAGGTACACTACAGGTATCTCCGAAAGTGTCTGTTGGGTTGGCACAAATCGAGACTGGGATTTGTTACTCCGTGTAAACGGCGAGGTATCTCTGGGCCCACTCGGTAGGACATCATCATAATGTGCACAATGTGATCAAGGAGTTGATCACGGGATGATGTGTTACGAAACGAGTAAAGAGACTTGCCGGTAACGAGATTGAACAAGGTATCGGGATACCGATGATCGAATCTCGGGCAAGTATTGTACCGCTAGACAAAGGGAATTGTATACGGGATTGATTAAGTCCTTGACATCGTGGTTCATCCGATGAGATCATCGTGGAACATGTGGGAGCCAACATGGGTATCCTGATCCTGCTGTTGGTTATTGACCGGAGAGTCATCTCGGTCATGTCTGCATGTCTCCCGAACCCGTAGGGTCTGCACACTTAAGGTTCGGTGACGCTAGGGTTATGGAGATATTAGTATGCGGTAACCCGAAAGTTGTTCAGAGTCCCGGATGAGATCCCGGACGTCACGAGGAGTTCCGGAATGGTCCGGAGGTAAAGATTTATATATGGGAAGTCTTGTTTTGGTCGCCGGAAAAGTTTCGCGCATTATCGGTATTGTACCGGGAGTGCCGAAAGGGGTCCGGGGGTCCACCAAGGGGGTCCACCTGCGCCGGGGGGGCACATGGGCTGTAGGGGTGTGCGCCTTGGCCTATATGGGCCAAGGGCACCAGCCCCAAGAGGCCCATGCACCAAGAGATGAGGGAAAGGAAGAGTCCTAAAGGGGGAAGGCACCTCCTAGGTGCCTTGGGGAGGATGGACTCCTCCCTGGCCGCACCCTTCCTTGGAGGAAGGGCCAAGGCTGCGCCCCCCCTCTCCCTTGGCCCTATATATAGTGGGGGAAGGGAGGGCAGCCACACCTAAGCCCTGGCGCCTCCCTCTCCCTCCCATGACACAACTCCCTCCTCCCGCAGCGCTTGGCGAAGCCCTGTTGGAATCCCGCTACTTACACCACCACGCCGTCGTGCTACTGGATCTCCATCAACCTATCCTCCCCCTTGCTGGATCAAGAAGGAGGAGACGTCGCTGCTCCGTACGTGTGTTGAACGCGGAGGTGCCATCCGTTCGGTGCTAGGATCATCGGTGATTTGGATCACGACGAGTACGACTCCATCAACCCCGTTCTCTTGAATGCTTCCGCGCACGATCTACATGGGTATGTAGATCCACTCCTCCCTCGTTGCTAGATGACTCCATAGATAGATCTTGGTGACACGTAGGAAAATTTTGAATTTATGCTACGTTCCCCAACAATGGCATCATGAGCTAGGTCTATGCGTAGTTTCTATGCACGAGTAGAACACAAAGTAGTTATGGGCGTTGATTTTGTTCAATATGCTTACCGTTACTAGTCCAATCTTGATTCGGTGGCATTGTGGGATGAAGCGGCCCGGACCGACCTTACACATACTCTTACGTGAGACTGGTTCCACCGACTGGCATGCACTAGTTGCATAAGGTGGCTAGCGGGTGTCTGTCTCTCCCACTTTACTCGGATCGCATTCGATGAAAAGGGTCCTTATGAAGGGTAAATAGCAATTGGCATATCACGTTGTGGTTTTTGCGTAGGTAAGAAACGTTCTTGCTAGAAACCCATAGCAGCGACGTAAAACATGCAAACAACAATTAGAGGACGTCTAACTTGTTTTTGCAGGGTATGCTATGTGATGTGATATGGCCAAAAGGATGTGATGAATGATATATGTGATGTATGAGATTGATCATGTTCTTGTAATAGGAATCACGACTTGCATGTCGATGAGTATGACAACCGGCAGGAGCCATAGGAGTTGTCTTTATTAATTTATGACCTGCGTGTCAACATAAACGTCATGTAATTACTTTACTTTATTGCTAACCGTTAGCTGTAGTAGTAGAAGTAATAGTTGGCGAGACAACTTCATGAAGACACGATGATGGAGATCATGATGATGGAAATCATGGTGTCATGCCGGTGACGATAATGATCATGGAGCCCCGAAGATGGAGATCAAAAGGAGCAATATGATATTGGCCATATCATGTCACTATTTGATTGCATGTGATGTTTATCATGTTTATGCATCTTATTTTCTTAGAACGACGGTAGTAAATAAGATGATCCCTCGTTAAAATTTCAAGAAAGTGTTCCCCCTAACTGTGCACCGTTGCGACAGTTCGTAGTTTCGAAGCACCACGTGATGATCGGGTGTATAGATTCTTACGTTCACATACAACGGGTGTAAGACAGATTTACACATGCAAACACTTAGGTTGACTTGACGAGCCTAGCATGTACAGACATGGCCTCGGAACACAGAAGACCGAAAGGTCGAGCATGAGTCGTATTGTAGATACGATCAACATGAAGATGTTCACCGATGATGACTAGTCCGTCTCACGTGATGATCGGACACGGCCTAGTTGACTCGGATCATGTAATCACTTAGATGACTAGAGGGATGTCTATCTGAGTGGGAGTTCATAAGATGAACTTAATTATCCTGAACATAGTCAAAAGATCTTTGCAAATTATGTCGTAGCTCGCGCTTCAGTTCTACTGTTTAGATATGTTCCTAGAGAAAATTTAGTTGAAAGTTGATAGTAGCAATTATGCGGACTAGGTCCGTAAACTGAGGATTGTCCTCATTGCTTCTTAGAAGGCTTATGTCCTTAATGCACCGCTCAGTGTGCTGAACCTCGAACGTTGTCTGTGGATGTTGCGAACATCTACATACTCGTTTTGATAACTACATGATAGTTCAGTTAAACGGTTTAGAGTTGAGGCACCGAAGACGTTTTTGAAACGTCGCGAAACATATGAGATGTTTTGAGGGCTGAAATTGGGATTTCAGGCTCGTGCCCACGTCAAGAGGTATAAGACCTCCGACGATTTTCTTAGCCTGCAAACTAAGGGAGAAAAGCTCAATTGTTGAACTTGTGCTCAGATTGTCTGAGTACAACAATCGCTTGAATCGAGTGGGAGTTGATCTTCCAGATGAAATAGTGATGGTTCTCCGAAGTCATTACCACCAAGCTGCTAGAGCTTCATGATGAACTATAATATATCAGGGACATATATGATGATCCTTGAGATATTCGCGATGTTTGACACCACAAAAGTAGAAATCAAGAAGGAGCATCAATTGTTGATGGTTGGTGAAACCACTAGTTTCAAGAAGGGCAAGGGAACAAAGGGATGCTTCATGAAATGGCAAATCAGCTGCTGCTCTAGTGAAGAAACCCAAGGTTGAACCCAAACCCGAGACTGAATGCTTCTGTAATAAGGGGAACAACCACTGGAGCAGAATTACCCTAGATACTTGGTAGATGAGAAGGCTGGCAAAGTCGATAGTAGTATATTGGATATACATTGTGTTGATGTGTACTTTACTAGTACTCCTAGTAGCACCAGGGTATTAGATACTGGTTCGGTTGCTAAGTGTTAGTAACTCGAAATATAAGCTACGGAATAAACGGAGACTAGCTAAAGGTGAGATGACGGTATGTGTTGGAAGTATTTCCAAGGTTGATCAAATATCGTACTCTCCCTCTACCATCGAGATTGGTGTTTGCGTTGAGCATAGACATGATTGGATTATGTCTATCACAATACGGTTATTCATTTAAAGAGAATAATGGTTACTCTGTTTATTTGAATAATACCTTCAATGGTCTTACACCTGAAATGAATGGTTTATTGAATCTCGATCATAGTGATACACATGTTCATGCCAAAAGATAGTAATGATAGTACCACCTACTTGTGGCACTGCCACGTAAGTCATATCGGTATAAAACGCATGAAGAAGCTCCATGTTGATGGATCTTTGGGCTCACTTGTTTTGAAAGGTTTGAGACATGCGAACCATGTCTATTGGTGTATATGCATGAAGAAACTCCATGCAAATGGACCGTTTGGACTCACTTGATTTTGAATCACTTGAGACATGCAAATCATACCACATGGGCAAGATGACTGAAAGCCTCGTTTTCAGTAAAATGGAACTAGAAAGCAACTTGTTGGAAGTAATACATTTTGATGTGTGCAATCCAATGAGTGCTGAGGCATGTAGTGGATATCGTTATGTTCTTACTTCACAGATGATTTGAGTAGATGTTGAGTATATTTACTTGATGAATCACGAGTCTGAATTATTGAAAGGTTCAAGTAATTTCAGGGTGAAGTTGAAAGATCGTCGTGACAAGAGGATAAAATATCTATGATATGATCATAGAGATGAATATCTGAATTACGAGTTTGGCACAGAATTAAGACATTGTGGAAATTGTTTCACAACTAATACAGCCTGGAACACCGTAGTGTGATGGTGTGTCCGAACATCATAACTGCACCCTATTGGATATGATGCATACCATGATGTCTCTTATCGAATTACCACGATAGTTTATGGGTTAAGCATTAGAGACAACCACATTCATTTTAAATAGGGCACCATGTAATTTCGATGAGATGACACCATATGAACTATGGTTTAGAGAAACCTAACTGTCATTTATTAAAAGTTTGGGGCTGCGACGCTTATGTGAAAAAGCTTCAGGCTGATAAGCTCGAACCTAAAGCGGATAAATGCATCTTCATAGGACACCCAAAACAGTTGGGTATACCTCCTGTCTCAGATCCGAAAGCAATAAGGGATTGTTTCTAGAATCGGGTCCTTTCTCGAGGAAAAGTTTCTCTCGAAAGAATTGAGTGGGAGGATGGTGGAGACTTGATGAGGTTATTGAACCGTCTCTTCAACTAGTGTGTGGCAGGGCACAGGAGTTGTTCCTGTGGCACCTACACCAATTGAAGTGGAAGCTTATGATAGTGATCATGAAACTTCAGATCAAGTCACTACCAAACCTCGTGGGATGACAAGGATGCGTACTACTTCAGAGTGGTACGTAATCCTGTCTTGGAAGTCATGTTGCTAGACAACAATGAACCTACGAGCTATGGAGAAGCGATGGTGGGCCCGGATTCTGATAAATGGCTCGAGGCCATAAAATCCGAGAGAGGATCCATGTATGAAAACAAAGTGTAGACTTTGGCAGAACGGCTCGATGGTCGTAATGCCGTTGAGTACAGATGGATTTTTTAAAAGGAAGACGGACAATGATGGTAAGTATCACCATTAAGAAAGCTCGACTTGTCGTTAAGATTTTTTCCGACAAGTTCAAGGAGTTGACTATGATGAGACTTTCTCACTCGTAGCGATGCTAAGAGTCTGTTGGAATTATATTAGCAATTACTGCATTATTTGTGAAATCTTGTAGATAGGATGCCAAAAACCATTGTTTCCTCGACGATTTTTGAGGAAAGGTTGTATGTGATACAACAGGAAGGTTTTGTTAATCCTGAAAGATGCTAATAAGTATGCAAAGCTCCAGCAATCCTTCTAAGGACTGGAGTAAGCATCTCGGAGTTGGAATGTACGCTTTGATGAGATGATCAAAGATTTTGGGTGTATACAAAGTTTATGAGAAACTTGTATTTCCAAAGAAGTGAGTGGGAGCACTATAGAATTTCTGATGAGTATATGTTGTTGACATATTGTGGATCAGAAATGATGTAGAATTTCTGGAAAGCATATAGGGTTATTTGAAAAGTGTTTTTCAATAGAAAACCTGGATAAGGCTACTTGAACATTGAGCATCTAGATCTATGAGGATAGATCAAAACGCTAAATGGTACTTTCAAATGAGCACATACCTTGACATGATCTTGAAGGTGTTCAAGATGGACCAGTCAAAGAAGGAGTTCTTGCCTGAGTTGTAAGGTATGAAGTTAAGACTTAAAGCTCGACCACGGCAGAAGAAAGAGGAAGGACGAAGGTCGTCCCCTATGCTTTTGTCATAGGCTCTATACGGTATGCCATGCTGAGTACCGCACCTGATGTGTGCCTTGCCACATATCTGGCAAGAGGGTACAAAGGTAATCTAGGAGTAGATCACCAGATAGCGGTCTAAATTATCCTTAGAGGAATAAGGATATGTTTCTCGATTATGGAGGTGGTAAAAGAGTTCGTCGTAAAGGGTTACGCCGATGCAAACTTTGACACTAATCCAGATTATTCTGAGTAGTAAACTGGATTCGTATAGTAGAACAGTTATTTGGAATAGCTCCAAATGTAGCGTAGTAGTTGCATCTACAAGATGACATAGAGATTTGCGAAGTACATACGGATCTGAAAGATTTGGACCTGTTGACTATAACATCTCCCACAAGCATAACATGTTCAAACCCAGAACTCATCGAGTGTTAATCACATGGTAATGTGAACTATATTATTGACTCTAGTAAACTCTTTGGGTGTTAGTCACATGGGGATGTGACCTTGAGTGTTAATCACATATCGATGTGAACTGGATTATTGACTCTAGTGCAAGTGGGAGACTGTTGGAAATATGCCCTAGAGGCAATAATAAATTAGTTATTATTATATTTCCTTGTTCTTGATAATCGTTTATTATCCATGCTAGAATTGTATTGATAGGAAACTCAGATACATGTGTGGATACATAGACAACACCATGTCCCTAGTAAGCCTCTAGTTGACTAGCTCGTTGATCAATAGATGGTTACGGTTTCCTGACCATGGACATTGGATGTCATTGATAACGGGATCACATCATTAGGAGAATGATGTGATGGACAAAGACCCAATCCCAATCCTAGCACAAGATCATGTAGTTCGTATGCTAAAGCTTTTCTAATGTCAAGTATCATTTCCTTAGACCATGAGATTGTGCAACTCCCGGATACCGTAGGAGTGCTTTGGGTGTGCCAAACGTCACAACGTAACTGGGTGGCTATAAAGGTACACTACAGGTATCTCCGAAAGTGTCTGTTGGGTTGGCACGAATCGAGACTGGGATTTGTCACTCCGTGTAAACGGAGAGGTATCTCTGGGCCCACTCGGTAGGACATCATCATAATGTGCACAATGTGATCAAGGAGTTGATCACGGGATGATGTGTTACGAAACGAGTAAAGAGACTTGCCGGTAACGAGATTGAACAAGGTATCGGGATACCGACGATCGAATCTCGGGCAAGTATCGTACCGCTAGACAAAGGGAATTGTATACGGGATTGATTAAGTCCTTGACATCGTGGTTCATCCGATGAGATCATCGTGGAACATGTGGGAGCCAACATGGGTATCCAGATCCCGCTGTTGGTTATTGACCGGAGAGTCATCTCGGTTATGTCTGCATGTCTCCCGAACCCGTAGGGTCTGCACACTTAAGGTTCGGTGACGCTAGGGTTATGGAGATATTAGTATGCGGTAACCCGAAAGTTGTTCAGAGTCCTGGATGAGATCCCGGATGTCACGAGGAGTTCCGGAATGGTCCGGAGGTAAAGATTTATATATGGGAAGTCTTGTTTTGGTCGCCGGAAAAGTTTCGCGCATTATCGGTATTGTACCGGGAGTGCCGAAAGGGGTCCGGGGGTCCACCTGCGCCGGGGGGACACATGGGCTGTAGGGGTGTGCGCCTTGGCCTATATGGGCCAAGGGCACCAGCCCCAAGAGGCCCATGCACCAAGAGATGAGGGAAAGGAAGAGTCCTAAAGGGGGAAGGCACCTCCTAGGTGCCTTGGGGAGGATGGACTCCTCCCTGGCCGCACCCTTCCTTGGAGGAAGGGCCAAGGCTGCGCCCCCCCCCCTCTCCCTTGGCCCTATATATAGTGGGGGAAGGGAGGGCAGCCACACCTAAGCCCTGGCGCCTCCCTCTCCCTCCCATGACACATCTCCCTCCTCCCGCAGCGCTTGGCGAAGCCCTGTTGGAATCCCGCTACTTCCACCACCACGCCGTCGTGCTGCTGGATCTCCATCAACCTCTCCTCCCCCCTTGCCGGATCAAGAAGGAGGAGACGTCGCTACTCCGTACGTGTGTTGAACGCGGGGGTGCCGTCCGTTCGGCGCTAGGATCATCGGTGATTTGGATCACGACGAGTACGACTCCATCAACCCCGTTCTCTTGAACGCTTCCGCGCGTGATCTACAAGGGTATGTAGATCCACTCCTCCCTCGTTGCTAGATGACTCCATAGATAGATCTTGGTGACACGTAGGAAAATTTTGAATTTATGCTACGCTCCCCAAAAGGAGGTGCCGTCCGTTCGGCGCTAGGTCATCGGTGATTTGGATCACGACGAGTACGACTCAATCAACCCCGTTCTCTTGAACGCTTCCGCGCGCGATCTACAAGGGTATGTAGATGCACTCCTCTCTCCCTCTTTGCTAGATGACTCCATAGATTGATCTTGGTGATGCGTAGAAAATTTTAAAATTCTGCTACGTTCCCCAACAGCGGCCACCTCAACTCCAACAGGCGCCGCCAATGGTGGGGCGTCCCCGGCCGCAGCCTCGAGGCCGTCCTCGAGTACATCGAGGACGGCAACACGCCATGCCTGGAGTACCTGGCACCCCCTCCCTCTTGAAGGAAATATGCCCTAGAGGCAATAATAAAGTTATTATTTATTTCCTTATATCATGATAAAAATTTATTATTCATGCTAGAATTGTATTAACCGGAAACATAATACATGTGTGAATACATAGACAAACAAAGTGTCACCAGTATGCCTCTACTTGACTAGCTCGTTAATCAAAGATGGTTATGTTTCCTAACCATGGACAAAGAGTTGTCATTTGATTAAATGGGATCACATCATTAGTTGAATGATCTGATTGACATGACCCATTCCATTAGCTTAGCACCCGATCGTTTAGTATGTTGCTATTGCTTTCTTCGTGACTTATACATGTTCCTATGACTATGAGATTATGTAACTCCCGTGTGCCGGAGGAACACTTTGTGTGCTACCAAACGTCACAACGTAACTGGGTGTTTATAAAGGTGCTCTACAGGTGTCTCCAAAGGTACATGTTGGGTTGACGTATTTCGAGATTAGGATTTGTCACTCCGATCGTCGAAGAGGTATCTCTGGGCCCTCTCGGTAATGCACATCACTTAAGCCTTGCAAGCAATGCAACTAATGAGTTAGTTGTGAGATGATGTATTACAGAACGAGTAAAGAGACTTGCCGGTAACGAGACTGAACAGGGGATTGGATACCGACGATCGAATCTCGGGCAAGTAACATACCGATGACAAAGGGAACAACGTATGCTGTTATGCGGTCTGACCGATAAAGATCTTCGTAGAATATGTAGGAGCCAATATGGGCATCCAGGTCCCGCTATTGGTTATTGACCGGAGACATGTCTCGGTCATGTCTGCATTGTTCTCGAACCCGTAGGGTCCGCACGCTTAAGGTTTCGATGACAGTTATATTATGAGTTTATATGTTTTGATGTACCGAAGGTTGTTTGGAGTCCCAGATGTGATCACGGACATGACGAGGAGTCTCGAAATGGTCGAGACATAAAGATTGATATATTGGAAGCCTATGTTTGGATATCGGAAGTGTTCCGGGTGAAATCAGGATTTTACCGGAGTACCGGGAGGTTACCGGAACCCCCCGGGAGCTATATGGGCCTTAGTGGAAAAGAGAAGAGGCAGCCTAAGATGGGCCGCACGCCCCTCCCCTCCCTTGGTCCGAATAGGACAAGGAGAGGGGCCCGGCCCCCTTTCTCTTTTCCCCCCTCCGCGAATCCTATTCCAACTAGGATTGGGGGGGGAATCCTACTCCCGGAGGGAGTAGGACTCCTCCTGGCGCGCCACCTCTAGGCCGGCCGCACCCCCCCCCCCTTGAGACTTTATATACGGAGGCAGGGGCACCCCAGAAAACCACAAGTTGATCCACGTGATCATATTCTTAGCCGTGTGCGGCGCCCCCTGCCACCATAGTCCTCGATAATATTGTAGCGGTGCTTAGCCAAAGCCCTGCGACAGTAGTACATCAAGATCGTCACCACGCCGTCGTGCTGACGAAACTCTTCCCCGACACTTTGCTGGATCGGAGTCCGGGGATCGTCATCGAGCTGAACATGTGCTAGAACTCGGAGGTGCCGTAGTTTCGGTGCTTGATCGGTCGGGCCGTGGAGACGTACGACTACATCAACCAAACGCTTCCGCTATCGATCTACAAGGGTACGTAGATCACACTCTCCCCTCTCGTTGCTATGCATCACCATGATCTTGCGTGTGCATAGGAAATTTTTTGAAATTACTACGTTCTCCAACAGTGGCATCCGAGCCTAGGTTTTATGTGTTGATGTTATATGCACGAGTAGAACACAAGTGAGTTGTGGGCGATATAAGTCATACTGCTTACCAGCATGTCATACTTTGGTTCGGCGGTATTGTTGGACGAAGCGGCCCGGACCGACATTACGCGTACGCTTACGCGAGACCGGTTCTCCCGACGTGCTTTGCACATAGGTGGCTTGCGGGTGACAGTTTCTCCAACTTTAGTTGAACCAAGTGTGGCTACGCCCGGTCCTTGCGAAGGTTAAAACAACACCAACTTGACAAACTATCGTTGTGGTTTTGATGCGTAGGTAAGATTGGTTCTTGCTTAAGCCCGTAGCAGCCACGTAAAACTTGCAACAACAAAGTAGAAGACGTCTAACTTGTTTTCGCAGGGCATGTTGTGATGTGATATGGTCAAGACATGATGCTGAATTTTATTGTACGAGATGATCATGTTTTGTAACCGAGTTATCGGCAACTGGCAGGAGCCATATGGTTGTCGCTTTATTGTATGCAATGCAATCGCATTGTAATGCTTTACTTTATCACTAAGCGGTAGCGATAGTCGTGGAAGCATAAGATTGGCGAGACGACAACGATGCTACGATGGAGATCAAGGTGTCGCGCCGGTGACGATGGTGATCATGACGGTGCTTCGGAGATGGAGATCACTGGGACAAGATGATGATGGCCATATCATATCACTTATATTGATTGCATGTGATGTTTATCTTTTATGCATCTTATCTTGCTTTGATTGACGGTAGCATTATAAGATGATCTCTCACTAAAATTATCAAGAAGTGTTCTCCCTGAGTATGCACCGTTGCGAAAGTTCTTCGTGCTGAGACACCACGTGATGATTGGGTGTGATAGGCTCTACGTTCAAATACAACGGGTGCAAAACAGTTGCACACGCGGAATACTCAGGTTATACTTGACGAGCCAAGCATATGCAGATATGGCCTCGGAACACGGAGACCGAAAGGTCGAGCGTGAATCATATAGTAGATATGATCAACATAGTGATGTTCACCAATGAAACTACTCCATCTCACGTGATGATCGGACATGGTTTAGTTGATTTGGATCACGTGATCACTTAGAGGATTAGAGGGATGTCTATCTAAGTGGGAGTTCTTTAAGCAATTTGATTAATTGAACTTAAATTTATCATGAACTTAGTACCTGATAGTATCTTGCTTATGTATGTTTGATTGTGGATAGATGGCCCGTGCTGTTGTTCCGTTGAATTTTAATGCGTTCCTTGAGAAAGCAAAGTTGAAAGATGATGGTAGCAATTACACGGACTGGGTCCGTAACTTGAGGATTATCCTCATTGCTACACAGAAGAATTACGTCCTGGAAGCACCGCTGGGTGCCAGGCCTGCTGCAGGAGCAACACCAGATGTTATGAACATCTGGCAGAGCAAAGCTGATGACTACCCGATAGTTCAGTGTGCCATGCTTTACGGCTTAGAATCGGGACTTCAATGACGTTTTGAACGTCATGGAGCATATGAGATGTTCCAGGAGTTGAAGTTAATATTTCAAGCAAATGCCGGGATTGAGAGATATGAAGTCTCCAATAAGTTCTATAGCTGCAAGATGGAGGAGAACAGTTCTGTCAGTGAGCATATACTCAAAATGTCTGGGTATAATAATCACTTGATTCAGATGGGAGTTAATCTTCCAGATGATTGTGTCATTGACAAAATTCTCCAATCACTGCCACCAAGCTACAAGAGCTTCGTGATGAACTATAATATGCAAGGGATGAATAAGACTATTCCCGAGCTCTTCGCAATGCTGAAAGCTGCGGAGGTAGAAATCAAAAAGGAGCATCAAGTGTTGATGGTCAACAAGACCACTAGTTTTAAGAAAAAGGGCAAAGGGAAGAAGAAGGGGAACTTCAAGAAGAATAGCAAGCAAGTTGCTGCTCAAGAGAAGAAACCCAAGTCTGGACCTAAGCCTGAAACTGAGTGCTTCTACTGCAAGCAGACTGGTCACTGGAAGCGGAACTGCCCCAAGTATTTGGCGGATAAGAAGGATGGCAAGGTGAACAAAGGTATATGTGATATACATGTTATTGATGTGTACCTTACTAGAGCTCGCAGTAGGACCTGGGTATTTGATACTGGTTCTGTTGCTAATATTTGCAACTCGAAACAGGGACTACGGATTAAGCGAAGATTGGCTAAGGACGAGGTGACGATGCGCGTGGGAAACGGTTCCAAAGTCGATGTGATCGCAGTCGGCACGCTACCTCTACATCTACCTTCGGGATTAATATTAGACCTAAATAATTGTTATTTGGTGCCAGCGTTAAGCATGAACATTATATCTGGATCTTGTTTGATGCGAGACGGTTATTCATTTAAATCAGAGAATAATGGTTGTTCTATTTATATGAGTAATATCTTTTATGGTCATGCACCCTTGAAGAGTGGTCTATTCTTATTGAATCTCGATAGTAGTGACACACATATTCATAATGTTGAAGCCAAAAGATGCAGAGTTGATAATGATGGTGCAACTTATTTGTGGCACTGTCGTTTAGGTCATATCGGTGTAAAGCGCATGAAGAAACTCCATACTGATGGACTTTTGGAACCACTTGATTATGAATCACTTGGTACTTGCGAACCGTGCCTCATGGGCAAGATGACTAAAACACCGTTCTCCGGTACTATGGAGAGAGCAACAGATTTGTTGGAAATCATACATACAGATGTATGTGGTCCGATGAATATTGAGGCTCGTGGCGGATATCGTTATTTTCTCACCTTCACAGATGACTTAAGCAGATATGGGTATATCTACTTAATGAAACATAAGTCTGAAACATTTGAAAAGTTCAAAGAATTTCAGAGTGAAGTTGAAAATCATCGTAACAAGAAAATAAAGTTTCTACGATCTGATCGTGGAGGAGAATATTTGAGTTATGAGTTTGGTGTACATTTGAAACAATGCGGAATAGTTTCGCAACTCACGCCACCCGGAACACCACAGCGTAATGGTGTGTCCGAACGTCGTAATCGTACTTTACTAGATATGGTGCGATCTATGATGTCTCTTACTGATTTACCGCTATCGTTTTGGGGTTATGCTTTAGAGACAGCCGCATTCACATTAAATAGGGCACCATCAAAATCCGTTGAGACGACGCCTTATGAACTATGGTTTGGTAAGAAACCAAAGTTGTCGTTTCTGAAAGTTTGGGGCTGCGATGCTTATGTGAAAAAGCTTCAACCTGATAAGCTCGAACCCAAATCGGAGAAATGTGTCTTCATAGGATATCCAAAGGAAACTATTGGATACACCTTCTATCACAGATCCGAAGGCAAGACTTTTGTTGCTAAATTCGGAAACTTTCTGGAGGAGTTTCTCTCGAAAGATGTGAGTGGGAGGAAAGTAGAACTTGATGAGGTAACTGTACCTGCTCCCTTATTGGAAAGTACTACATCACAGAAAACTGTTTCTGCGACACCTACACCAACTAGTGAGGAAGCTAATGATAATGATCATGAAACTTCAGGACAAGATACTACTAAACCTCGTAGATCAACCAGAGTGAGATCCGCGCCAGAGTGGTATGGTAATCCTGTTCTGGAAATCATGCTGCTAGATCATGATGAACCTACGAACTATGAAGAAGCGATGGTGAGCCCAGATTCCGCAAAATGGCTTGAAGCCATGAAATCTGAGATGGGATCCATGTATGAGGACAAAGTATGGACTTTGGTTGACTTGCCCGATGATCGCCAAGCAATTGAGAATAAATGGATCTTCAAGAAGAAGACTGACGCTGACGGTAATATTACTGTCTACAAAGCTCGACTTGTCGCAAAAGGTTTTCGACAAGTTCAAAGGGTTGATTACGATGAGACCTTCTCACCCGTAGCGATGCTTAAGTCTGTCCGAATCATGTTAGCAATTGCCGCATTTTATGATTATGAAATTTGGCAGATGGATGTCAAAACTGCATTCCTGAATGGATTTCTGGAAGAAGAGTTGTATATGATGCAACCGGAAGGTTTTGTTGATCCAAAGGAAGCTAATAAAGTGTGCAAACTCCAGCGATCCATTTATGGACTGGTGCAAGCCTCTCGGAGTTGGAATAAACGCTTTGATAGTGTGATCAAAGCATTTGGTTTTATACAGACTTTCGGAGAAGCCTGTATTTACAAGAAAGTGAGTGGGAGCTCTTTAGCATTTCTGATATTATATGTGGATGACATATTACTGATTGGAAATGATATAGAATTTCTGGATAGCATAAAAGGATACTTGAATAAGAGTTTTTCGATGAAAGACCTCGGTGAAGCTGCTTACATATTAGGCATAAAGATCTATAGAGATAGATCAAGACGCTTAATTGGACTTTCATAAAGCACATACCTTGACAAGATTTTGAAGAAGTTCAAAATGGATCAAGCAAAGAAAGGGTTCTTGCCTGTGTTACAAGGTGTGAAGTTGAGTCAAACTCAATGCCCGACCACTGCAGAAGATAGAGAGAAAATAAAAGATGTTCCCTATGCTTCAGCCATAGGCTCTATCATGTATGCAATGCTGTGTACCAGACCTGATGTGTGCCTTGCTATAAGTTTAGCAGGGAGGTACCAAAGTAATCCAGGAGTGGATCACTGGACAGCGGTCAAGAACATCCTGAAATACCTGAAGAGGACTAATGATATGTTTCTCGTATATGGAGGTGACAAAGAGCTCATCGTAAACGGTTACGTTGATGCAAGCTTTGACACTGATCCGGACGATTCTAAATCGCAAACCGGATACGTGTTTACATTAAACGGTGGAGCTATCAGTTGGTGCAGTTCTAAACAAAGCGTCGTGGCGGGATCTACATGTGAAGCGGAGTACATAGCTGCTTCGGAAGCAGCAAACGAAGGAGTCTGGATGAAGGAGTTCATATCCGATCTAGGTGTCATACCTAGTGCATCGGGTCCAATGAAAATCTTTTGTGACAATACTGGTGCAATTGCCTTGGCAAAGGAATCCAGATTTCACAAGAGGACCAAACACATCAAGAGACGCTTCAATTCCATCCGAGATCTAGTCCAGGTGGGAGACATAGAGATTTGCAAGATACATACGGAGTTGAATGTAGCAAACCCGTTGACTAAGCCTCTTCCACGAGCAAAACATGATCAGCACCAAAGCTCCATGGGTGTTAGAATCATTACTGTGTAATCTAGATTATTGACTCTACTGCAAGTGGGAGACTGAAGGAAATATGCCCTAGAGGCAATAATAAAGTTATTATTTATTTCCTTATATCATGATAAAAGTTTATTATTCATGCTAGAATTGTATTAACCGGAAACATAATACATGTGTGAATACATAGACAAACAAAGTGTCACTAGTATGCCTCTACTTGACTAGCTCGTTAATCAAAGATGGTTATGTTTCCTAACCATGGACAAAGAGTTGTCATTTGATTAAACAGGATCACATCATTAGTTGAATGATCTGATTGACATGACCCATTCCATTAGCTTAGCACCCGATCGTTTAGTATGTTGCTATTGCTTTCTTCATGACTTATACATGTTCCTATGACTATGAGATTATGTAACTCCCGTGTGCCGGAGGAACACTTTATGTGCTACCAAACGTCACAACATAACTGGGTGATTATAAAGGTGCTCTACAGGTGTCTCCAAAGGTACATGTTGGGTTGACGTATTTCGAGATTAGGATTTGTCACTCCGATCGTCGGAGAGGTATCTCTGGGCCCTCTCGGTAATGCACATCACTTAAGCCTTGCAAGCAATGCAACTAATGAGTTAGTTGCGAGATGATGTATTAAAAAACGAGTAAAGAGACTTGCCAGTAACGAGATTGAACTAGGTATTGGATACCGACGATCGAATCTCGGGCAAGTAACATACCGATGACAAAGGGAACAACGTATGTTGTCATGCGGTCTGACCGGTAAAGATCTTCGTAGAATATGTAGGAGCCAATATGGGCATCCAGGTCCCGCTATTGGTTATTGACCGGAGACATGTCTCGGTCATGTCTGCATTGTTCTCGAACCCGTAGGGTCCGCACGCTTAAGGTTTCGATAACAGTTATATTATGAGTTTATACGTTTTGATGTACCGAAGGTTGTTTGGAGTCCCGGATGTGATCACGGACATGACGAGGAGTCTCGAAATGGTCGAGACATAAAGATTGATATATTGGAAGCCTATGTTTGGATATCGGAAGTGTTCCGGGTGAAATCGGGATTTTACCGGAGTACCGGGAGGTTACCGGAACCCCCCGGGAGCTATATGGGCCTTAGTGGGCCTTAGTGGAAAAGAGAAGAGGCAGCCTAAGATGGGCCGCGCGCCTCTCCCCTCCCTTGGTCCGAATAGGACAAGGAGAGGGGGCCGGCCCCCTTTCTCTTTTCCCCCCTCCGCGAATCCTATTCCAACTAGGATTGGGGGGGAATCCTACTCCCGGAGGGAGTAGGACTCCTCCTGGCGCGCCACCTCTAGGCCGGCCGCACCCCCCCCCCCCTTGAGCCTTTATATACGGAGGCAGGGGCACCCCAGAAAACCACAAGTTGATCCACGTGATCATATTCTTAGCCGTGTGCGGCGTCCCCTGCCACCATAGTCCTCGATAATATTGTAGCGGTGCTTAGGCGAAGCCCTGCGACAGTAGTACATCAAGATCATCACCACGCCGTCGTGCTGACGAAACTCTTCCCCGACACTTTGCTGGATCGGAGTCCGGGGATCGTCATCGAGCTGAACGTGTGCTAGAACTCAGAGGTGCCGTAGTTTCGGTGCTTGATCGGTCGGGCCGTGGAGACGTACGACTACATCAACCAAACGCTTCCGCTGTCGGTCTACAAGGGTACGTAGATCACACTCTCCCCTCTCGTTGCTATGCATCACCATGATCTTGCGTGTGCGTAGGAATTTTTTTGAAATTACTACGTTCCCCAACACCTCTCTCATCGCCATGGCAGCTCCTGGACGCCGCGATGAATGGAGACGACGACATCCTCGTCGTCGGGCTCCCTCTCCTCCGGCTCGCCGGCGCTCCGCCCCTTCAAGCCGGAGTCGCGGGAGACGCCGCTCAGGCGCTGCTACTTCTTGAACTTGCGTTGGTTTTTCCCTTGCAGAGGAAAGGAAAGGGTGATGCAGCAAAATAGAGATAAGTATTTTCCTCAGTTAGAGAATCAAGGTATCAATCCAGTAGGAGGTACAAGCAAGTCCCCAATCTATGCACATGCACAAACAACCAAACACTTGCACCCAACGCGATAAGGGGGTTGTCAATCCCTTCACGATCAATTGCAAATGTGAGATCTGATAGAGATAGATAAAACTAAACAAAAGATGAAATATTTTTGGGGGTTTTGGTTTATAAATCTGAAAAGAAAATATTGTGAAGTAGTAGATCGGAAATTAATATGATGGAAAATAGACCCAGGGCCATAGGTTTCACTAGAGGCTTCTCTCATGAAGGAAAATAATACGGTGGGTGAACAAATTACTGTCGAACAATTGATAAAAAAGCACAAATTTATGACGATATCCAAGGCAATGATTATGCATGTAGGCATCACGTCCGTATCAAGTAGACCGACTCCTGCCTGCATCTATTACCATTACTCCACACATCGATCGACTCCTACCTGCATCTAGAGTATTAAGTTCAAGAGAACAGAGTAACGCATTAAGTAAAATGACATGATGTAGAGGGATAAACTCAAGCAATATGATGAAAACCCCATATTTTTATCCTTGATGGCAATAATACAATACGTGACTCACTACCCCTACTTTGTCACTGGGTAAGGACACCGCAAGATTGAATCAAAAGCTAAGTACATCTCTCATTGCAAGAAAAACCAATCTAGTTGGCCAAACTAAATCGATAATTCGAAGAGAAATACAAAGATATCATGCATATAAGAATTCAGAGAAGACTCAAATAATATTCATAGATAATCTGATCATAAATCCACAATTCACCGGATCTCGACAAACACACCGCAAAAGAAGATTGCATTGGATAGATCACCAAGAACATCGAGTAGAACATGATATTGAGAATCAAAAAGAGAGAAGAAACCATCTGCTACTAGCTATGGACCCGTAGGTCTGAGATAAACTACTCACGCTTCATCAGAAGGGCAATAGGGTTGATGTAGAAGCCCTCCGTGATCGAATCTCCCTCCGGCAGATTGCCGAAAAAGGCCCCAAGATGGGATCTCATGGGTACAGAAGGTTGCGGCGGTGGAAAAGTGGTTTCATGACTCCCCTGAAGGGTTTTGGAATATATGTGAATATATAGGACGAAGGGCTAGGTCAGATGAGTCCCGAGGGGCCCACAAGGTAGAGGGCGTCCCCCCCTAGGGCGTGCCCTCTACCCTTGCCGCCGCCTCGCAGCTCTTCTGACTTGGAATCCAAGTCTCCTGGGTGTCTTCTGGTCCAAGAAAAATCATTGTGAAGTTTTATTCTGTTTGTTATTCTTTTCCCGAGAACTCAAAAATAAGGGAAAACAGAAACTGGCACTGGGCTCTAGGTTAATAAGTTAGTCCCAAAAATAATACCCCATCCGCCCCAAAATTCTTGTCTTAGATTTGTCTAAATACAGATGTATCAAGTCACGTTTTAGTTTTAGATACATCCATATCTAGAAAAATCTAAGACAAGAATTTTAGGACGAATGAAGTATAAAATAGCATAATAATGCATATAAAACATGCAAAACAGATAATATAATAGCATGAAACAATCAAAAATTATACATATGTTGAAGACGTATCAGGCGCCGCACCCATGGCGGTGCCCTCGTCATCAACGAGGGCGGCCATGGCTCCTCTCCTTCCCCTTCCCGCCGCGTCAGGCCAAAGACTGAGCCGGGTCTTCTCCCCGTGAAGTAGGAGCACGAGGCCATGGCCGCCGACGACGAGACCGCCCTCAAATGGGTGCGGGGGGACTATGTTCGCGAGGAGATGGCGCGCCAGCGCCGCGCCCTCGAGGAGATCACCGCTCGACGCCGCGGACGCGATGAGGACGGCGTCGTCGTCCTCGACGACAACGACGACGAGGCGCCCGACCCGTCCAACCCCCCACGCCCTCTGGTTGGGGGTGCAGTAGGGGCAGCGGCCGCACGCAGGACAGCGACGGCGACTACACCAAGTTCTATGGGCTGCTCGGCATGTAGAAAGCGGGCGGCGGCCCTTCGGTTGGCGTTTTAGTTGTTTTAAATTATGTTTTTTTATTTTTTGTGCAAATATCAATGAAATCGTCTAGTTTACCCGAATTTGTGTCGTGTTTGCCCGATTTTCGGCCGAGTTTGGTTTTAACAAAAACGGTGTCTGGGGCGACCTTAGGGCGGCGGCTGCGAAACCAACTGCCCCCACGCCAAATTTATTGCCGGTTCGCCCCGAGATGGCGCTATTTCAAACACCTGGAAAACCGAACGGCTGGAGATGCTCTTAGCTTGTAGAACAATGAGAGTTGGTTCCAAACACTATTTTTGCCATTTGGAACTAGTATTTGGCCATATATTGTGGATGTCCTAAATGTCAAAAACAGTCGCCCCGATTTACCAATATTTCTTTCCCTCTTTCCCTACTAATAAAGCAGATACTGCTTCTGGTCGTACGTCAGTAATTTTGCATCAAAGTCCCTTTGTTTCTAAGAAATCAACCCGCAATCCCTATTTTAAAGTGAAAAACCGTTTCATCCGGGGTTGTAAATGAAAAAAGTGAATAGACACGAGCGCGGCTGCACGGGCTCTCCTCTCTCCCTCGCCTCCTGATCCCAGCCGCCAGGAGGCCCGCGGCCCGCGCGGCGCTCGATCCGGTGACCGCCGGCCGCCGGACGACGCCGGTAATGGCAGCACCCTGCACCACCGTTCCACCTTAGCTCCCCCTCTGCCCCGCGTCCGCATGCCCGAGCTCCTCCTCTCTCCCGCGCGCCCGAGCTCCTTGTTGTGCGCCGCCCAGGAGGGCTTGCGCTCGCCGCTCGACCAGAGCCACCGCGAGCTGGGCGTCGTTGCACTTGCCGGCGACCTGGCCGTCCCCTCTGCACCGCCCTCCACCTCAAATTTGGACGAGCATGTGTTTGTGTATGTTCTCAGTTATTTTTTGCACACAATGTGTTTGTGTGTTTGTCCGAGCCAGTTTCAGTCACAGATCCTTAAGGTAAACTCTCACATGAATACATCATGAGACTAAATCTCCTTCCATATGATTCAAAGCATGTTATGATGGTGGGAGTGAACCAGGTTACTAGAATAATGGTTTGCTAATTAATTTACATCATGTGGAGTCTCAAGACACATGGGTACGCCGACTCCTATTGCTTGACAAATGTATATCTGCAGATTTTCTTTAATTGTATGAAGAAGTTACAGTTAGGTGTTGACCTTTTTTTTTGCCTAGACACAGCACCTCCATGCACCTTTTTTCCGTTTATCTTTGCTGCGCCTTTTTAGTTTTAATTGTTGTTTACCTTCATCCGACCAAATTGAGCTATCGGAGGTGCTGCGATCTTTTGGCAAACATGCTCTATATTCTATGGTTTGGCATCTACAGGATGCCATCTCAGGTCATGGATCCACTGTGGCCGCTTCGTCCTTCACTGAGGACCTTCTCATCCCCACAGAGATCAGAGGTAACCCACACAGTTGGAAATAGTTGCTCAAGTTCTTGCTTCAACAAATTTTGTTCCGGATATAATTTATGGCCATGCCATGTATTAATTATTCTTATAATGGTCATCTGAATTTGCAAAGAAAATTATATTTTGGAAGCAGGAACCCTTACCTCATAAGATGGGTGAGCTGTAGGATTTGGTTCTGTTCAACTTGAATTAGTTTTTGCTCATCATGTTCTCTGTATTAGGAATTCAGATGTCTTCCAGCTCTAATCTTTTCGTATTGTTGGTGCATGCTGGGAGTCACATTGTTATGCATGCTAGCAAACATTAGGATTGGAAATCTTACCCTGTAGGTTATTAATATCTTTTCCACTATACTGAGATTCAGCAATTTAATCCGTATGGTCGCACAAGCAGTTTTGTTTTCGGATTTTTCTTGACAAACATATTGGGTACATCAATTTAAATCATATTAAGGTCACACAAGCAGTTAGTTACATTGCACTTGGGTCACCGACGGTTGCCGAGCTACTATGATCCTCTCATGTTGTAGTGGCTAGCTGCTGCAATTCATGGATCATGCTCTCTCGTGGGAAGGAGGCTGTGGCTTTCTCAATTGATCAGAAAACAGAACCCTACATAGTTCTTTTCTAGATATATATTGTTATTTCTGATGTTGTGTGGACCATCAGAAACCTGATGTGTGTGTGTATCATAGAATATCTTGCTATTTATGTATATTGCTTCCCTTTTATTTATGTTCTACTTCTCTAAATATAAGCCACTTCTTTTCTATTGTTAGCGCTATCTTTTGATGTTAATGCACTAAAAGTCTAAAGCCTTTCCCTCTGCAAAATGATGATATTAGAGCTATGCGTCTTATAATCCGTACTGTATATGACAATGCGATATTCAGTTATATTATGTTTGTAGCATGGCATTTTTCCATTCCTTTTCTTTTTCCGATGAATCACATGGTAAATTATGATCTACAATGACTGCTCTTGCAAAAAGTTTGGAATTCAGAGAAGGATTCTACAACGAGCAAGGTTTTAGGTTCTGAATCTAAATGACCTCTTCTTTAGTTCAGTCCTAGCAAAAGCTGATCAGAGAAACAAAGAAGCAGCAACGAATGGGTCCCTTTCTTGCCCACAAGAGTTGTCTGTGTGCAAGTCATGAACCTTTTGTCCATCAATACAAGTGCAGGATTTGAACATGTTAATTCTGACCTTCTGTTGGGAGTTTATATTATACCTTTCATGCGAAGTAGTTACATTTATCGCATGGAAGACAATGCCCATAGAGTGGAAGGTGGAGAGATTCAGACTTCGGAGGATGTTAATATGCTCAAAGTTTTTCAATTAAACATGTTGAAATCTTCCATGTAGCTGTGATTGTTCTCTCCGGACATGGAGGATCAGTTCTTGGACAAATTTATCTGTCTGTTGTATGACTTGCCACCATTTTTTCGAAATTTCTATTCACATGTTATCAAACCAAAAATATTTCAATATCTTAAAACTTTAGTAGAATTAATCTGCCTCTATTTCTGGACTCTAGCATTTTGTGCTTCTTCACAAGTTCTAAGTTGTTATTTGGCAATTAATTTAATTTGATCTTGAACTTTGGGTTCTTGGCACTCGCCCGTGCAGGTTATGACTATGTCATAGGTGACGTGCGGAAAGGTGACCAACAAGGAGAAGATTGCATGAAGAATTCTTGCTATCAACTAGGGCTGGATGCCCCCAGGAAGAATACTGTGAGTCAACTTTCATGACTGATATGTTCATTTCCTCTAGCTACACAATATGAGATATTGCTTCTTAATTAACGCTTACTGCTACGTTGTAAGATGACATATGAGATTTTGTTTCTCGAGTTGGCACTCAGTAGTAAAAGTGGTTTATACTTCGAATAGTTGAGCAGAAAACTGGCGTATCATGGCTCCTAATGTTACAGAGCAAGTGGACAGACTATTTCCCCCTCCCACCCCCCTCTAAACTTTGTTTTTTAGGTTTGGTTGGCTACAAAAGGCTAGATTCTGGTATATATTCGTTGGTGCAGAAGCTAGAAGCTCATTGATATTATTTTTCTTGCCAAACATATGAAGGATTGTGCATAAAACTTCCAGCTTGAAATCTACATCTGGGTTACAAGCTTTGTCCAGAATTTAAGAACATCGCTGTGGACATTTAGATATTTTTGTAGCATTCTTCAGGGTCTTGACTTAATTTCTTTTCACACAGTAAAATATCAATTATATGTTGTACAGTAGTAGTAGTGTGAATACTATGTACTCAAGTTTATTGAAGTCAAAACAGGAAAGTAGAGCAGAGTTCAGGGCATGTTCAGCTCCATCCATGCATCAAGGGAAATATATACGAGGCAAAGGAATTACGTGTTCTGCTAGATGACATAGTACAAGGTTCAGCAGCGACGACATGATCTCAAACATGGCACTGGTACCACCTATACTAAACTTGATTTGTTCTCTCAATATGGAGGGTTAATCTTCTCCTCTGCATAGTACAATATTCCCTTGGCTCGAAGGATATAGGCATGGCGAGTTTGGTTCAAGGAGGAAATAAGAATGATTTAACAGTAAGAAAAGGGATATAATGCTTCTTGATGTGTATGGGGATTCTGAAGATATATATGATTGATACTTTCCCTGCATGATATATATTAGTCGAGGTTTGCGAAGTTCTCTATAAAAGAACTATGTGGGGTTCTCTATAAAATAGTTGTTAGGTGTCTAGGTCTTCAGTTTGGGCATTCCAGTATTTTGAGTGGAGTAATTCCACAATGCACAGCCATCTTCATTGAACAACTGACATTAATATACAGAAGACAGTCGCTTGTTTATTTCTTGACAACCAATTGATTTGCTAACTATTATATTCTTAGAGTACAAGGCAAAGTTATGTGGTGGGTCGGATGGAGAGCTTGGCGCGGCGATGTGGCAGGCTGCTCTACAGTGGCACTAATGGAGAGCTCGGTCAACGATGACGGGGCGACCGACTGATCTGCGGCAGCGTGGAAGGAGGGCTCGGCGGTCGACACGGTGGCTTGATCCGCTGTTCTGCGACGTTTCGGAGAACTTCTTGTACTGGTGTGTGTGTGTATGCATAGGTGCTGTACTATCCTGGGCGCTCACTCCCCCAGGATCCCACAAGTTTGCATAGAGCTCGGACGTCGGTGGCGGCCTGGCATGCTAATCTGCCGCCTCCACATGAGGAGTCGTGAGATTAGTGCATCACATTCAAAAGTCACCGCTCCGTGATTAGGGCATTGCATTCAGGCATTCAGTAGATTAGAAGACATATTTAGCTAGCACTGGGATCCATCGCCATTGTAGGGCCTTGAATCTTTTCAATCCTTGCCAGGACAGTTCTTGCCATGGACGACGGGTCTCTCTGTGTGGTCTTGGTCCAAAAGCTAAAATAGGGAATAAGATGTGCCTTGCCGTGTGGAGTGTTGGGTATCTTTTGCACTTGCTCCATCAGCTGCAGAAACTATAGCCCAAATGCAGCATACTGCTACTATTTCATATCATTGATTGATGATTTGTTTTTTCATAATTGAATTGGCGAATGATGAAAAGGTGTAATGTTCAGGGATTTTTGCTAGATGATTTGTTGATCCAGTTTAATTTTAGTAGGCATCTGGGTACTTTTATGAATTGATAGTGCACCCAGTATTATTTTTACTTTCCTAAAACAATCTTCTCTGGATTTCATACTAACAAGTGTCTTGGTTTGTAACAACGATAAAGTCCTGCTTTATGTTGCTCAATCCTAAGTTGTGCCATCCTTTCGTAGTGATAGCTGTGTTGGGCCGGGTTGCAACGGATGCATTCAACACGTTTCAAGGGCCTTGTATGTCGATCTGGAGCCAGTGTAAGTCGATTATGGCAGGAAATCAAAGTCAGTTTCCTCATTTATCCATCACCGCAGGACTATTATGACTACTGCATTTTATTTTATTTTGGAGATAAGTCATGTTGTCAAAATTACTTCTTATTTGTAACTGATTGGTGTTGCACAGAATAGGCATGTCCCGTTGCAACGCACGGGTGTTGTCCTAGTATAAGATAACGCCTCGTCTCCAAGATATTGCAAATGCGGTTGAGGCCCAAATAGCGACCATGGAGGAGGGCCTCAGTCTGGCGTTGTATGCCCCCTCCCGCGGCAGATCGAGGTAGATACAGATGACATGGAAGCCCTCGGGCTAGTGAATGTCAAGACACCAAACTCACCCCATTACGCTTCGAGTACCGCCCAGTGGGAAAATCGTGGAAAAAGATGTAAGAATTTTAAAGGTCAGCCGTGATGCCAATATGGTGGAACCACGGTGTGGCAAAGCTAGGTAAAGAAAAAAAAGAAACAAAGTGTTTTTTTTTTGCAAGGATAAAGAATTTTATTCCATAGATGCAGAGTTACAGCCAGCTGACAAAAGCTCAGCGATACAAGGTGGACAATCCTGTAGCCAACAAGCCATGCTACACTCTATTCTACCATAGTTCGTCAGACGATCTGCTAGCTACTTTGTTTTGAGCTATAGAAATTTTTAAACGAACAAACTCTCTACCAACAAGTAGATGCTTAATCTCTGAAACTAAATGACTCGTATGTCGATTTAGCAAGACTATATGTGAATAAGGAACAAAGCGCCAACGAAGAATTAAATTGGATAATCATCAGAAGGTCTGATTGTTCCAAATCCAACGCGAGGCCTATCTTATTGCATGTAGTTCCGCTTTCAAAGCGTCATTGCAAAAAAGAGATATCAGTAAGCAGCAGAAATCATATGTCCATCCTAGTCTCTGGGAATCATTCCTGCATCCGCTGACCCGTTTGAGGCAAATGACCCGTCAACCGACAAGGCGACCCGTCCGACAGCCGGAGCAGACCACGATGGAAACAAAGTGTTGTCTGGCTTAAGAATTTTGCCCCGGAAATTGCTGACGCTATGAACTATGAGTGTAACTCTATCGCTAGCTACGTACTCCATCCGTCCCAGTCCCATAATGTCACATATTAGATGTAATAACGTCTTATATTATAAAGCAGAGGAAGTAATATATAATCTCTTTCCCTGCAAAAAGAAAGATATTGAATAAGGTGTGAAAAGAGAGTGGACGATCTGCACATGGGGGCATCTGCACCCGCTTTTCAAAAATGTACTTTTTACGTATTTTGTAATGTTCAAAAATTCTAAAAAATAAATTATGCATACATGTTGGCAAAGATACGTCCACGGCACAAAATTTTGTGTAAAAAAGTATTTTCGTTTTGTCTCAGTAAAAAGACAAATTTTACTGCTTCTAAATAGCGTTTCACGGCACAAAATTTTGTCTTTTTTGCATAGGCTACAAAAAAAGTTGTTTTTCTGTGAAACTTTCTGCACACACATGGAATATGGAGATGTCCGCGTGCATCCTTTTTTTAAAAAAATTAACATTGCAAAATGTGTTTTCCAAAATGAGTTCATATGTATCCGAGTTCATCCATGTACTTCTCGTGAAAACAGTTTTAAACACATTAGCATGCGCAAAATCGTACAGTAAAAGCGAGCCCGAACGCGATGCGTCATCGCGCCGTCCACTTCCGAACGAACGGTCAGCGCGTATCTTCTCCGGCGTGATGTCACCGAGCCAATGAGAGTGTTCCGAACACCGAACCAGGGGCTCCACGCAGTCGCGTTTATCCAGATTCCCCCCTAAACAACTGCAGTCCTCACAAACCCGTCCCTCGACCCGCTGCGATCGGAGTCCAGCGCGAATACCGTGTTCCTCACGAACTCACGAGAAACCACGCAATTACCGAACCGTACAAAATGCAGAGACCACCTCGACACATCTCGAAAATTCCATCCAAACAGAAAAAACGAAGAACCCTCTTCCCTCCCCACTCCTGCTGCTCCGTGGCCATGGCGAAGGCGAGGCCGCACTCGGGGCGATCCGGTCACCGCCGCCGCAACCTCCTCCTCGCAGCTGCTCTCCTGTCGGCGGCTCTGCTCCTTCCGGCGGCGATGGCCTCCGCTGCGGTGGCGGCGGCGGCGGAGGGGGACGGGGAGAACAGGTCGCGGGGGGCGGCGACGCAGTGGGCGACGGGGAAGGACGAGGGGGAGCTGGCCGCGGAGCGGGAGGCCGCTGGCGGGGGCTCGGTGGTGGAGGACGACTTCGCGGGCGGCTTCGGCTCCCTCGACAGCATGCTGCAGTGGGCCATCGGTACGGGAAGTCCCCAAACGCCCTCAGATAGTCAGATTCTACGATCAATTGTTTCGATCCGCTTTGGAAAATGTTGGATTATGAGTAGCGGGACTTCTCAGCTGTAGTGTTGCTTGCTGGTTGTTGCTTAGTAACTGGATTGCAACGAATTCTCCCGAAGTGTTACTGGTTTTTAGTCAGGCTTTCGACGTTGTAAATAAATACAGAATACAGTAGCTAGTCCCATGAAAATTGGCAATCTATCCTTCATTTATTAGTGGATAAGCTGAAGTTAATTTAAGATGTAGGAACTTGCAGCTTGAGGCTGCAGTTGCACTGTAAACTTGTAAATCTGGTTGGTTTTGGAGACACTGCTGCATTTTACTGAGTTCTATCTGTTATTGGTGAGGCAGGAAATTCAGATCCAGGAAGGCTGAAAGAAGAGGCGGCGGATGTGCAGAAGTTATCTGAGGATGAGCTGCTCAAGCGGCGGCATGAGATTAAGGTGAGAAATGCTGCTTCAGGATTCATGTTTTGGGTTTTGTTGTGTCGTATGTATAAACTTGCAATGTCTGCTTGTATTAACATCAGAACTTAGTAGTGCTTTCCTGGATTGGTCAGCTGCATTGTACAGTATACCTAGTTGTTGAAGTGTTTTTTCTATAGCTTCAGATGTGTGCTTGCTGTGATTTGGATGATCATCACATTTGCTCTGATGTCAATTTAACAAACTTATTATTTATTGTCATATTGTGTATTTGCCTTAATATCTTTAATGACCACTCACCACTGACGTATTCATGTTTAAACTTTCCAAGGCTTCATTATGCCTTCCGTTACAATTGTTATATGTCAAACAAAAGATAAAACATTGTTATGTAATACATATGTTAATTTTCCCGAGAAACCTATGCTAACTAGATAAGATAGGCATGCATTCTTTTGGGAACTGAGTTTTATGATTAGGAAGACAGCTGGTACATGGTATATAGATGAGACACAAAGCATAAGCATGATTGCACGCTATGCTAAATCTCATCGATTTTCTAACAGGACTTGATGGAGAAGTTAAAGATGCCATCAGATGCTGACTTAATGAAGATTGCAATTGCTGACTTAAACAATGCGTCAATTTCACTGGAGGATCGCCAGCGTGCATTGCAAGAGCTTTTAATTCTTGTTGAGCCCATTGATAATGCCAATGGTAAATTTATATTTCCTTTTATTCGTGCATCAATATGTGACTATGTGAGTATCTCACTGCTGTGCAAATCAACCAGAGTTATCTGCCTAAGTGCCTATAACTCTGTAGTATAACTGAAACATCTAACTTTTAATAACATTTAGGGTTTATGCCAAGGAAATAATCTACAGTTTGGCATAACAACTGTTGTAGACTTTGTAGTGATTTACTAGGGTGCTCCGTGTATCAAGTGTATATGTAGTTTACCAGCTTTTGCATAAGAAAGAAAAGGAGAGCCAGAACTAGATGCAACAAAGGCTTAGAGTTGTGTGTGTGTGTGTGTGTGTGTGTGTGTGTGTGTGTGTGACCTTTTCGGAGATTTCCTGAAACTGTATCTTGCTCATATATCTGTGGCCAGACCTTGACAAAATTGGGGGCCTTGTTCCTGTGATTCAAGATCTTAACAATGCAAATGAAGAAATACGGATCACCTCTGCGTGGATCCTGGGTACAGCCAGTCAGAATAATGCCCTTGTCCAAAGCCAGGTAATGCCATTAATCGTGCACAAAGGAGTATTTTGATTTCAATGATGTATATTGTTTCTGGAGAGTGTCCGCTTCATTATAATAGTATTATGCAGATTTCGACAGTAAATTTTCTTTTCTAGCGAGTGAAATGTGTAGTTTCTGTGTTGTTAAAATAAGTGAATTAATGCTACTGTAGATTTTTCTTTTTTAACTTCATTAAATATGCTTGAAAATGATGTTTATATGTCTCTTATTTCACCATTGCTATACCCTCGTGGTAGTTTCTTCTATTTTCTTTTCAAACTGATTGTCAGCTGTGTATATCATTTTATTAAGAGCCAATTCCCTTGTGTGTTTCCCCACAAAGCACAGGGGTGCCTCTTGTTGAAGTACTCCCTCCGTCCGAAAATACTTGTCATCAAAATGGATAAAAAGAGATGTATCTCGAACTAAAATACGTCTAGATACATCCCCTTTTATCCATTTTGATGACAAGTATTTCCGGACGGAGAGAGTACTTGTTATAATCAATTTCTGTTCTAGCCATGTAACATGTGCTGACTGTTTCTTTCTTGGTCAGATTCTTGGTTATGGAGCTTTGGCAAGATTAGTGAAGATGGGTTATTCCACTTCGGCAAAAGAAGCTGCGAAGGCAATGTATGCCATATCGGCTTTGATCAGAAATAACGTAAATGGTCAGGAGGCATTCGCTTTGGAAAATGGGAACGCAATGTTGCAGGTAGTGAAAATCCTATCTTGGAAATACAAGCACATAACTGGTTCAGCTGTGACGAAATTTCCCCACTTTTGCAGCACATATTGGGAAGCAACAGCGTTGATCTTCGGCTTCAGAAGAAGGCGGTGTTTCTAATAACAGACCTGGCGGACTTTCAGCTAAATTCTGGAAACTCAGGGCTCACTTTCTTAAGTGAACGCGTTTTGCTGAAGTCAGTCACCGATATGTTATCAAAGTTTGACCTTGACCTTCAAGAAAAGGTAAGATGAGTGTCTCCCTCAGTTTTGTGGACCATTATTATGATTAGCATTGGTTACCAGCTCATAGTCTGCACTCTTAATGACAGTTGTTCCTTGTGTGCTCTTGACTGACAATGGCTTTTTCCGCAGGTTTTGTTGGCCATTAGGAGTCTACTGAAGCTTCCCTCGACGGACGCTACAGACTTGGAGTCATGCGGCCTAGACAGTGTGCTGTACAGACTGGGGGTGCAGCTGGAGGAGCTGCCATCAAAGGAGCAGAAGGAGTACGCCGGGGAGGTTGATGCCCTCCGGAGAGAAGTAGAGATGCTCTTCCAACAGAAGCTCAAGCCGGTAAATTAACTTTTACAAGCGTTCTTTATACTTATCTTGACAGTTGTGACTCTGTGCGATCCTGGCTAACTCGCTTGTGGTGGCCTACAGGGTACGGCTACCGCGGCGTTATAGACACTCGGATGAACGCAAGGGAAACAGGCAGGCGTTTCCGATCCAGTGAATCAGTGCGGGCTGCCAAACTTTTGAAAGAGTAGATTGTTTTCAGAAGAGTCTGGCTGTTGAGCTGAGTCCCTTCTTACTTTTGCCGGAGGGTTATAGTGTTGTAGGATTCGATGGAACATAGGTTAGAGACACTTGATATGATGATATGGGTTAGTTTTCCCATTTGCACAGCAAGCTATGACACCCCCCTGTGTTTCTTGGAAGATTTCCTTTTTTATTGGAAGACACGATGATCCTCCATTCCTCCTGTTATAGAAGTGCAAAGACGTCTTATATTTAGCTGCAGAGGTAGTAAGCTCTTGCAATGGGTTTAGTGGAACACACCACCATTGTCATGTTCTGTTACCTGCATTTGGAGATGGTGATGTAGTACTACTAACAGTAGACTTGGCCTTTTTTTTTGAAGGGAACAGTAGACTTGGCCTTGGGCACAGAGGAAGGGTGGGTACGTTTTGTTGGGTCCATGAACCCGGCTGGTCGCACGCACGCACGCACGCACGCTGCGGCTGGAAACAGTCGCGTGTCCGTTCAAAAAATACGCGCTGTCGTTGGCATGGCATGGCATGGGTCCCAGAATTGCGGCGATTCAACGGGCACATATGGCATTCGCAGCCTTCAGCGGAGCACGTGCCACGGAATGGGACGCCGATCCGTCTCGTCCCCGTACGCCCCACCTGCGCGCCGTGGACCACCGTGCGCGGCTCACCAACCCTGCGCCGGCCTCGGACCTCCGACGCTTACCGGAAGCGGTAGTAGTAGTAGTAGTTGGCAGGCGCGGCGCACGGGGCGCGCCCACTAGCCTTGGCTGCTCCTGTTGTCGCCGCAACCAAACCTTCCGCTTCCGCCTCCGCACGGCTGGCCACTTCCCATCCCCGGAACAGGACCCGGAACCCCCGGTCCTTTTCTACTCCCCTCCTCCCCCCCTTCCAGAACCCGCCTCCCTCTGACCTCTCCTCCCTCCCTCCCACCGCTCGCACGATCGACCACGGACGCACCGCGCATCGCATTCCTCCGCAGAGTCAACCCCGGCGGGCAGCGGCCAAGCATGGAGGCCGCGGCGGCCACGGGGGTCCGCCTCTTCGCCGCGCCGCTCGGGCCCGCGAGGGGGGCGGGCGCGGGCGCAGGCTGGCGGTGCGGGCAGGGCCGGCGGCGGCTTGGGCGGGGCGCGCGGGTGGCGGCGAGGCTGGACGGGGGCGTGGGGAAGGGGGTGCCCACCACCAACTACGTCGTGCCGCTCGACAAGCCCACCGGGATGACCCGCCCGCTCGTCGAGATCCTCAGGGACCTCAACAAGCGCGTCCCCGACAAGATCATCGACCCCGACACCAACACCGTCCCATGGTACGACGCTCAGCGCAACCGCCCAACTCTTTTAACTCCCCCGACACGACGACACCCACCCACCCGCCGTCTCCTCTCCCCGCTCGATTTGATCTGCTCCGCCGCGTGCTAGCTGCGTGCGTGCTACTGCTCCTGTTCGCCGTCGGCCATCACGGTCAGTCGGTAGATGCTGGTTCCCTTCCAGAGACTCCAGAGATTCGTGGGAATTTAGTGGACGCAAGGCTTTCATAGGATTGGTTCCTGCAGCTTGTTGCCAGTTCATGGCCGCAGCTACTGCCTCTTCGCTCTCTAATTGTTTACCCTCTGAATTCGGGTGGTGGGATTGGACAAATTGAAACGGTCCGGACAAACACATTTGGTGGTGGCATAGCTTTTCTACTGCAGGATTAATACCTTGGTAGCTCATCCAAGTTCCACCTCGCACAGTAGTTCAGTTCACTCCTTCTCTAGTCGTTCTTGCATAGTAGGTTCACTGTTGTCCTCGAAAAAAACCAAGTATCCAACTAGGAGCTGCTAGATTTGACAGACGAGCAAATGAAGATAGGATGGCTGTGAAGAAGACCTGACCTGCTTTGCATGATTTCATCTGTCTGAATCCATAACTTTCTCTTGGCCAATAAAATAAGTTTGCTAGATTGACCATACTTGTGATTAGATAGTTTAATGTTCTGCAACTTTAGGCTGTTGCTTGCTTTGTTGGTAGGTCCGAAACATCCGATAGACTGGAAGGTTACTTGAGCCACTTTTCTTCTGTTCCACTTTCAGGGTTTGGTAGATAAGGTTATTTAAAAGTCAGTGGTCAATTATTTGGTGTTGTTGATCAAGTGATGCGTCTTAGACAAGGACAGGTTGGACACTCCTGTTAATCTATCTAACTAAATAAAAGGCGGAAGAGTTCTGGTACTTTGAACTTTGTAAGAGGATAACAGCAGCAGTTATGTGTATGCTGTCATGTCATCTTTTCTTAACACCGTCGATATTGCTTTTAAAATGGAGCGTGGCCCTCTGGTTTTAAATCTAAAAACTATTGTATATTTTTCGGATAAAACACTCAAGTTTACATATACAGCCCTTTTAGCGGAAGAGCTCTGGTACTTTGGACTTTGTATAAGAGGATAACAGCTGCAGTTATGTGTTCGCTGCATATCGTCTTATTCTAACACCACCGTGCCTATGTTGCTTTTAAAATGGAGCGTGGGCCTCTGGTTTTAAATCTACAAAATATTGTATATTTTTTGATAAAACAATGAAGTTTACATAGTTTTTTAGCTGGAACATTATACGGTTACTAATCATTTCGTGACTGTTAAATTCGGCCGCTGTCAGCTGACTTACATCATTTTGGTCTCCTTTTCTGTAAAGAGAAAATAATACAGTGGTGTCTGTATGCTTTTTATGCCAAATCAAATAAATCACCATGATATTAGCCTATCTTAGCCAGTGGAGAAACTATTCTGAGGTTAAATAATAGGAGAGTAGAGTGCAGCTCAAGTATGAGTTACTTTTGTCATCTACCTCTTGTCAGAAGAGTGACGTGTCTAGCCTATCTGAAGACCTCTTAAGCTAAAACATTCAACCAAGATACCTTTTCCATTTGATAAAAGATTGTTCCTATCTAGATCCCCTGATCTTGAAGCTTGTCCTGTCCACTCATTAACATGATTACTTTAGGGCATTTCTTTTGCCATGGGTTGGATTTGTTGGATGAAGGGTGGAATAATTAACTTGCTGCTCCTAGTCCTTTGATAAGAAAGGCTGTAGCTACATATCCCATGTTAAGCTTGCGATGATTACTTGGATTCAGTGACCCTTTATTATTAATGGATACAGTGGAAGTAAGCCTGACAAACACTGACGTACAATATCAGTCATTGGCAATAATTTTACTGACATAACTCTGATTTCTACTATGGCTACTTTTTTTTAACAAAGTTTGATAGAGAAACATATGTAGGTGATGCCTTTCCCCTTACAGTTTTTTTTAATCTCTGATTGTGCAGGTACCATGCCAACAGAATGCTCAGCTTTTATGCACCAGGTGATTTCTCGTTAAAATTACAAATGCCAATTTGCGGTTAAAATTTACTTTCCTTGTAAATTCCTCTCTATTTGTTTCAATTGGACTTTAGTTCCAAGTCTGTATTTGGGTTCATGTACTTGTCCTCACAAACTTCATATTAAGAAATGCCATCTTATCAAGAACACGTGACCAGCTTTTATCATGCCTTACCTTTTAGTTTGTTATAGAGAACCAGAATGATGGCTCGTTATACTCTTCTGACATTGTGTTTGGTGACGGTGCCGTGTTTCAGCTACTAAAAGTTTTGCGTTTCGTTAGATTTGATAATTGAACTACTGTGATCATACATCAACACTTGAAGATACCCACATAGTAAAATAGGAGGAAAACAAATGTGAAACATCAAATACAGAAATTACCAGGTGGAGTAAAGAGAAGTGATCAATGATTACTATATTTTCAGGTTGGTGTGGTGAAGTTCGTGATGTTATTTATTCCAACAGTGGAACTGTGACTGTGGTCTATCGAGTGATTCTGAAAGGAACGGATGGAGAGGTATATGTTCTCTTCTTTCTTTTTGGCAGAACTAGCATCTATCTGTCCAGCATATATTCTCGATTAATAGCTTTCGAATGTCAACTTTTTGAGTTAACATAGAGTGGAAATTGGTGAGGTAATACATCGACTCATGGAGAGTCGAGTCAAACCCTCTGTACCAATTTTATTTAGTCGATCATCATTATGGACTCATTGAAACAACCTTTCATTTTACTTCTCATTTTCTTGCAATTAAACTCAGCACTCGTAACTGCATGGTATAGGCTTTCAGAGACGCCACAGGCACGGCAAAGGTGCACGAGGGACGTAACGACGACGCTGTTGCGGCTGCGGAGGAGGCAGCATTCAGCAAGGCCTGCGCCCGGTTTGGTTTCGGCCTGTACCTGTACCACCAGGGTGAGATCCCGTAGGAGGAACGGCAACTTTGAGATTCATTCAGCAATGGAGCTGGTCATAACGTGGGTAGGCACGCCCATGGAGAGTTGGAAATGCTTCGCTGGTGCCTAATTCTTGTGCAAGAAGCCTGTAAATTGTTCCTTCTGTTACGTTTTTGTTGTTGTTGTCGGTGTAGGCTCGCAAGATTTATCCAGCTAGAGAAAGGAAAAGAACATATGGAATAATGTGCTGTTACTTCTCTGGTGCATTTTCTGCCTTCATGTAGTTTTTGGAGATTTTTTTTGTTTTCTCTTGCAGCACTTATGATCTTTTGAATAGGCAACACCACATTGACAGAAATTGTTTATTTTTTGTTGCCACCCTTTTTACATATATAAACCATTTCTCCTTTTTGCAAATGATATGATTTTATTGCACAACAAAGATATCTGGTAAAACCAAAAGTTACACAAAGTTCATTTTAAATCTTCATGTTTAGCTTCACATTTTGCATCTTGATCTTCATTTAGGCTCCTTAAAGGATTGAGTATAATCACATGAATCATCTAGAAACTTAGGGCAACTCATACGCTTACCCTCAAATCAGACAGCGCAACATGCCATCCAACTGTAGCAGCAAATGTCTGGTTACATTTCTAATGGAATTTGACAAAGATAAGCAATGCAAATTTAAATAAATTAGAAGAATTTCATTCAAATTTGGATAATTTTTACATAAAATCAGATGATTTTTGACATATATGAATTAAACCCTATTCGAACTTAGTCTAAATGATGGTCGATCGGCCATGAGCCACGGAAAGTGAAACTCCACCTCTGCAAAGCAGGCAAGCGGCTAATCGGCCGACGATGATGAGCCCGCCAAGCCTAGCTTCAACGAGGGGGGGGGGGGGGGGAGTGGTGGCCTTTGTGGCACCCAAGCACCGGTGGCCTCCCATGCTCTGCTCTTCCTCGCTGCCGGCAGCGCCCGTGGACGTACCCGCTTCCTCGTCGTGCCGTTGGGGCGTGGTCGGCGCGGAGCTGGCAATGTCATCCGTGCCCTAGTTAAATTACGTCGCCGCTTTGTTGATCTTTGCCAAGACAGCTTCTTTTTTCGCCCGCGGGATGCGCTAGCATCAAAGCTCGCGGCGGATGTCGTGGGCGGCATGTAGTATAGGAGAAGTGTGTCCTGCTCGTCCACGTCCGCCACGATGCCCGTGCTAGTAGTGAGTTTCTCATCCGCGCGTCGATGCTTGTCGAAGAGGTGGAGGTTTGTACGCCTGGTCGACATGCGATGCCGAATGCGACCTGCCACCCTTCTAGCACCATGTGATGTCGGCATGGGACGGCTCGTCGTCGACCGCCTTCTCCATTGGCTCCTCCATAGCAATGGCGGCGATCTCTTTCTTCTGTTCGGACGATCCCACAGAGCTTTGGAGCTCGAGGAAGCCATGACGGGTGTGGTGCTGAGAGGAGATAGGGAGCGAAAAAGGTTGGATGCAGCTATTGCTAGGCCTGGCATTTAAATTGCGGATGGATGGCAAGCGAGGCGGCAAGGTGGTTAATGGTGCGCGGTAGACGAACAAACAGGTGGCACCGAAGTTGGTTCCTCGGCAACCGCTTATGTTTGTTGGAGCGAGGTGGACAAAACGAATTGTCGTTTGAACGCGGAGGCGTGCATGGGGAGACGGCGAGGGTGACATTTTCGGGCTGCACACCTCTTCAATGTCGGCTCCAGCGCAAGGTCGCGTCCGCTCTGGGCCGGCGCGCCTCTTCAATGACGACTCCAGCGTGAGGTCGCGTTCGCTGTGGGCCGGCATGAGTGTGGTGGTGATTACTTCGGGCGAGAAAGGACGTTCGAGACCAAAACACGTCCGAACCGCACGGTCCGAACGGATGAGGCGGTTTGTGGATTCACGTTGTATGCGCGTATGTACGAGCGCTTGCGTGTGTACTGATGTTTAAAGAAAAATTTTCTTAACAAACATTTTGGCCAAGGAAAACAAAACCACGGTTATTATACGTACAGCACACGGGTGTGCGGCAGGGACACGCTTCGGCCCGCGTCTGGAACGCTCTCCGCCTGCCCCGAGAGATCGAGCGGCCCACGCGATCGATCCCCTCTCGCTCGCATAAACGCGTCGGACCCGACCACCCCCACCCCAACCCATAGTCGCATCGCAACGAAGCCAAACCACCCGAGTCGACCGCTTCGAGAAGCCTCGCCACCAAGGCACCCAGACCACCCTCCTCCCGGGAATCGGAACCGCGTCCCAGCCAGCCTCGCCAGCCCAACCCATTCGCCGCTCCCCTGATCCATCCGGCGACGCGGCGGAGCAAGGAAGGAACCAAGGCTCGAGCAGCGGGCGGCCGGAGAGATGGCGGAGAACCCGCAGCTGTTCGGGAACGGGATGCCCGTGCCCTTCCACGGCGAGATGTTCGTCCTCGCCCGCGACGGCGTCGAGTTCCACGTCGACAAGATCCCCTCGTGCGTAATCCCCTCCCCTCCCTCTTCTCGCCCCGCTTGCTTTCGCCTCGCCTGGACAGATTGCTTTTTTTTTTTCGATCTAGCGTGGCCAGCGATCGCGCTGTCTGGATGGGGATTTTGATTGGGGTTAGGTTAGGGGTGCACGCGAAGAAACGGTGGGGGGTTTAGCATCTCTTCGGAATCGGCTCATCTGAGATTCCGGGTGGCGCGGGCGGCCCGAATTGAGCCGAGCCCTTGGTTTGAGAGGGGAATTTTGCCCTTCGGTGGCTGGCATGTCGCCTTGCAACTAATTTAGCTGTGCTCGTCTTCATCCTCGTCTTCTTCAGGGGTTGTAAACGTACAATCTCGGAAGGCTTGATGTGTTGGTGATGCGTGGTTGGCCTACATAGCTTGTATCTATTCACTACTAGATAATTTGGAACGCTTGGTTGGAGCTTCCGGGTGACAAGGAGAAAAATAATGCTGCATGCTGTATGGTTTGGGATTTAAGAAAGGCCATGAGTTAGATGAGGAACGCTTTCGTTGTTTGAGTCATTTACAAGGCTTTCTCATTATGTTCGGCTTAGGTTTTTATCTTATATTGAATTAAGCACTGCTTTGCACAATAATAACTAACTGAATACTATCATCAGTCTCATATGGTTGCTTCGCCTGTTCTCAGGGCGCCCGGCGGTCACGCAAAAACAAAGGGCACCATATACCTTTCTAACATAAGGATGGTGTTTGTCGCCGCCAAGCCTGTTGGCAACTTCTTTGCCATTGATATGCCCCTGGTGAGCAAATGCATCCTGAAATGACCCTATTATCCCCTGTGAATCTGTGAAAGGAACAATTGATGTTGCTTCCTTAATAATAATTTCATTACATCATGAGTTTACAGCAAAATGTAAATTCTCTGACATGCCTAACTTGTTTGCAGCTGTACGTGCACGGTGAGAAGTTCAACCAACCGATATTTCACTGCAACAATATTTCTGGGTTCGTTGAGCCGGTGAGTTGTCACTGAACATTTTTTATGTTCGTAATTGGAGAATGCTTGTACATCCTACATTCCTAAACACACATACCAAGATATTAACCTTGTGGGTTTCAATCCAGGTTGTTCCAGAGAGCCAGAACAGGGCTCTGTACTCGACCCACACCTTCAAGATCTTGTTCAAGGAAGGTGGATGCGGTACCTTTGTGCCACTCTTCCTGAACCTGATCACATCAGTGCGGCGCTACAATCAGTTTGAAGCCCAGCCCGCTACTGTGCCCCGTGTGGACCCCATGCAGGCAGCGCAGACTCCTGTCGATGACATGATGCGCCATGCGTGAGTGCACCAATCTGAAATTTCCCAATCTCCTCCTTGCAGCTATTCCCCTGTTGTGCTGTGAACTCACTTGTGGTCTGATGTTTACAGGTACGTCGATCCACATGATCCTACCAAGATCTTCCTCCAGCAGCCCGCAGCGGAATCCCAGCTGAGGAGGAGAAACTACCACGGCCCCGCTGACAACGCGTACTGATGCTTTGGCCTGATTGCAAAGTGCATGTGTTTTCGACGAGCTATGTATGTGGTGCACATGAGCAATATATCTGTTTGGTGCCATTCCAGTGACTCTCACTGAAGAAAATGTGATGGAAGTATAGTAGTATGATGATGATGTTAGACAATTGTGGGTTCAATCTAGATCGAAGTATAATAATGTACATACAAGGTGCTCTGCTGGATTATATGTTGCTGATCTCGCCGTATAAGTTTCCTTTGGAGTTATAAAACTGGTCTGAATGCTGAGTAAATTTGTGTCGACATGTTGAGATGTGTGCGTTGGTTTGGTCCATTCTTCAGCCTCTTGAGCCTTGGATGGCAATCAGAATAATACCAAACCTAGGATGGCAACCTGTCAGTCGTAATGTGCATATAAAGTGGTCTGCTTGGCTATATGTTTGCTGATCTGCTGCAGCGCCAGTGTCCATAGTAATCATCAACACTTGGAATAAAACACACCAGAGACATAGCAATGTCTTTGGGTTTGGGGCAAGAAAGCAAGTAGAAGTATTACAAGCAGTTGGCTGCAAACCAATCGGAAACAAATAAATGTGGATGTTGAGCATCTCTCGTTTTCATATTACATGCCAAGGGAAACAAGGCAAGCTTAGTGTTCATTCACGGTTTCACAGCATTATTACAGGACATTGCTGCACGTTGACTCGCAAACTCAGCAAGATACGTACAGTAGACCAAGTAGTAAGTACATTATTTTGAAAACTCAGTAAGTATATTATTGGCAGGCAGGTTCAAGGATCACACACGGCTTCCACGCTCGAGGGAGTCTTGGGCGCTGATGATGATGAAGAGCCGCCGCCATCTACACGGGCTCTCGTCTCCACTATGTCGTCCTGTGTTTGACAGTTTATCAAACGGATTAAGAAACGATCATGACAAGTCTTGACAATGCCAAGGAAGATATGGTGTTTTTTTTTTTTGCGGTTGGAAGATATGGTGATCTATTATTACCTCCAAGTCGCAAGCCATGGTCAGTGATTCGAGATGCTTGGGCGGGCAGAGACCCTCCAGCACCTCTGTCTGAGCCTCCTGTTTCTTCAACTCTCCTCTCACATCATGATCATGACCCCACGACAGTTGCAATGTTGTGAGCCCTTCTTTGTCGCCCAGCTTGGCTTCAAGAGCTTCCTGCTGGGTCTCGACGTTTTCGAGGCCCGCGATACTCAGTTTGCCACGGAGCTGGTTGAGGCCGCCGAGTTGCTTCAACTCGCACCCTTGTTCCTTTCCCACTTTGATTTTTTGCAGCGTTCGAAGCAATGTCATCCTGCCAACTCTTGGTATTTTCAGAAACGGCATTCCGGCCATATGTCGCAAGTTGATGAGGCCAAACATGTCATCACGAGAGTTGAACACCAGATTTTCAACACCAGAAAAATCTACAGCCTGCATGTGGTAAAGCTTGCTCAAAGTGCTTGGTAAAACCAGCATCTTGCCGTATCTAGTCTCAAAAGGAAGATGCCGTAGATACCGTAGATGCCTTAGCTGACCAATAGATTCTGGGACTGAAAATGTACCTTGATCATTAGACAGGTATGATAAGCACCCGCAACTTCTTTAGCCTCACAAACAGACTCTTGACGGTTTTCTCCTCAACTTGTATTCTGACATCTACGCCATCAATGATGAGAGTGCGCAGGTTATCCAATTTACATATTTTCTCAATGATCAATTCTGAACCATAGGTCTGAACAAAAACATGGCGGACGTCTGGGGGAACTTCATCTTCACATCCTTCCATTGTCTAGTTATCTCCTGACCTTTTCCACTGATTCTCGATTCTGAAACAATCACTTCCAGCGACCTTATCCGCTAAATCAAGCAACAGATCATGAACTATATAAGCGTCCATTTTACTGGAGTACTTCCCTACTTCAGGTTGCAGAAATGAGGCTGACACTAGTACATCAAAGTATCCCTGGCAAACATCTTCCAAATCCTTGCCTTCATCGCTACTTCTAGCAAACCCTTCTGCAGCCCAAAGCTTAACTAACTCATGTCGTTCCAAGTAACGTCTTCGAGGAAAAATACTGCAGTAAGCAAAGCATCGTCTGACCTGTTCATCAAGATGTTGGTAGCTCCACCACAGAGCTCCCATGGTGTCATCCAAGTGGTTCCCATCTCGGGAACTTCTCCAGTAATCAATGTTTGGCCTCATACGTAGCTGTCCTCCAACAATTTTGGCCGCCAGAGGTGATCCCTTCAGCTTTTTTGCAATGTGAGTCACAATGTCTTCGAGTCTTATTCGGTCATCAGCAGCAACGCACACGTTGTGAAATGCATAGTGCTTGAACAATTTCAGGAAGACATCTTTATCTAGGACTGACATGGGAATACATCTCTGCTCTACAGCACCCAGAGCTATCAATGCGTCTTTAGTTCGACTAGTCACCAGGATCTTGCTTCCTGCCTCTCCAGCATTCAGCAGTGAAAGTATCTGTTGCAGCTTCTCATACTGCCTCACATCTCTATTATTGTACCAAACATCATCTAGTACCAAGAGGAACCGTTTTCCATGCAGTTTCTTCTCCAAATTAGTCTGTAAGGTGTCAAGATTATTGAACTGAGGGCACGGGGTCCTGCTAGCGGCCTCAGACATCTGCCTGAAAATGGCATCCACACTAAAATCCTGAGAAACGTGAACCCACATAACAAGGTTGAAATGACCATCCTTTTGCTCACGAGCACAAACAAGTTGTGAAAGGGTTGATTTTCCAGAACCACTGATGCCATGAATGCCGATTACGGAATAACATTGAGCCCTATTGGTGTCTGGTTGAGCATCTTCTTCCTTATCATGAAGCATTGCAACTATGTTATCACAATCTTTATCTCTTCCGATTACCAGAGGTGGAGGCCTCGCCGTAGTGACCGCACCTCGTGAGTTGGCAGGTTTGCTCAAATTAACATTGCTTTTGTTTGGCAAGTTCATCTGTTCAAAAAATCCACATGCATCATTTATGACCTTTTCTATTTTTTCTAGGCTCTGCTTCAACTCGATTTTTGACATGCCACAGTCCTGCAAAACAAAATACCAAGCGAGGAAATCGATGAATGAGAAAATATTTCTACGGATCCGAGAAATATACATTAAAAAAACTGAAGTTAGTTTTAATTTTAAGCTTGATTAGCAAAATAAGATTATTTTTAATATTATCCAACTCAGTTTTTGTTCGTCAGCTTGATATGGTTGCTAAGTTGTAAAGCCAGTGAGCCCCAAATAAACCAGAAAATCAAAGGTAGAGTTGATACTCCCCTTTTGCAATTATTCTAACATGTTTTCATGCAACAATTTAACAAAAAAAACCTTTTTATGCCCGAGATAAAATACAAACAAATAGAGGCAGTAAAGGACCTGATCTTTCAGGAAGTTGCACTTTTTCATGGCAGACGTCAAGAGCTTCTTCACATGATTCTTGTTGCGTCGAGGCCCGGCCACCTCTAACTTGAGATAGTCATCCTGTATCTGTTTCTCTAGGAGGTAATACTCAACATCATCCAAGATGTCCTCTGCTTCGTAGAAAGCAGACTTAAGATCGTTGAACAGCTGCTGCAGACGATGCCTGTAAGGGCTCTCCCCAACTATTTCCATCACGCGCTGCAGAAGCAAAATCTTTGGCTCCAGTTCCTTGAGCTTCTGCGACGCATCAAAGTTGAGGAGGGAGGAGGCTTTCTTGTAGAGCTCGGAGATGATGGGCGAGGCCACCCACCCAGCGGCTTTCATGGCCCATCCTACAGCGACAGCAGCGGACACCGGATCCGCCATTAGAAGCCGCAAGTCGTCGGGCGATTGGCTGGAGAGTATGCCGACACGAGAGTGAATCCACATGGAGCTCAAAAAAGCAAGCGTAGCGTAGATGGGGTTGATCTAGAGGCTGGGTGTGGGGGTAAATTACCTTGGCCGAAAGCGGTGAGGGTCTGGTCAAATCCGGCGGCTGAAGGTGCTGGGCTGATGGCGGTCGATTCCTTGTGGCGAGGAGATCCGGGACGGCGTTCAGCGGCTGGAGGCGGTCGCCGTGTCTAGGTTTCCGGCAGCGGAGCGGTGGCCGGAAATGGAGTGGCCGAGACCATAGCGCCGCTGCTGCACGTGTGGGGCCGGCCAGAGTGAAGGGAAAGTTTTCCCAAATCTCCAACAGCCTATTTAAAAAAAACGATGCTCGTACATACATATGCACGCACACACACTCTATCTCTACGAGCACCTCTTAAAGACTGAAATACAACATCATTTTAAGATTGATAAACGTCGTCACAGACACCTTCATAATTGACGGGACGCATATCACAAAAAGAACTGAAATAAACCCAGAAAAATGTAAGATATCAAGTTTAAAATTTAAACTCATAGGGGCCGGAGATGTCAGTGTCCTTCTAATCATTAAACCACATATTGTTTCGCAAACGCTTTTTTATCTGTAGAAAGGGTTTGCAAGTAAGGTGCTTTCTTCAAGAGAGCTTCTATGCCACTTTATGGCATCTTCAATGTTAACCCGCAAAATTTGCTTCGACATTTGTCCGCGGATAAGGGGGACAAGTATGCGGCAATGTTCAGGAAATCGGTAATTGGTAACTGCTCGATCGGCTAGGGAGTAGGAATTAATCGTGAATCGGACAATTAATCGGTCAACCGTTAATCGGTTAGTTTTTTTTTTATATAAATCTGAATCCTGGTGTTGGGGCCAGATTTTTGCCACGCAAAAATGTAATTTAAATGGCCTCAAATGAATAAGTACTCGATATGGAAAAATGTTCAACATGAAAGTTATTTGTATTGGCAATGCGAACAACTTTTAAGTTTTGATGATTTTGATCTGAGGTCATATGTGACATGTGAGTTCAAAAAAAACAAACAGTTATATAAGTGTATGACAACAATGCTCTAAAATATGATATATTCAACAAGTATGGCAACAATCATCATGTGCTTTTGTCTCTAAGACTTGTAATAACTTGATAACATATAATCATAGTTCTTACATTTGCATAACATAACAAGGTCCACAAGTATGCATGACAGTTGACAGTATGACATCGCAAGGTCCACAAGTATCAAGTATGTATGACAATATAACATAACAAGGTCCACAAGTACATATGATAGTATGACATAGCAAGGTCCACAAGTGAAAATTCACAACAGCCATAAAACACAAATAATCATAGTTCTTGACTTCTTGCATAAGTGCATAATATAACTATGTGGACATGGATGCGGAAAGCCGACCATCCAACTCTACTCGCATACATCTGACCCTAATTTTTCAAAGTTCAGGCGTTCAAATAGCCGCATATATAGGCTAAAATAGTTCAAATGTTCAAATGCAGCAATAGTTCAAACAAAAAAAGTTCAAATATTACACTCCAACATTGTCGTCCCTCTTAACAGCCCACAGATGCTCAATCGAATCTTTCTTCAGTTGCTCGCTGTCAAATTTGTTGATACATTTGAACAAACTCTTTAAATTTGGCTAGATTTTGATAGGGAGGTTCGATAGGATCACCGATGTTCGGGTAAATTGTTGAAAATCACCACATTTATGGCTAGGGTACTCCAAAACTACTCCCTCCGTCCCATAATATAAGAACATTTTCTATACTAGTGTAGTGTTAAAAACATTTTTATTTTGGGACAGAGGGAGTACCTTTTTTGCCAAAAATAACAGAAGACCACCACTTCTTCGGCAGGTGAATAACATATTACACTAAACGAGTTGTGAACCGCGACTAACAGCAAACTTGACAGGTTGGGCCTACTTGCCGGACCAGGGCGTGGATGCGTAGAGAAGGATGCTAGCGGTGTGTGCAAACAGGTTTGGGCCCACGCACACACCGACCCACTCCCACTCATTCTGTCCCCACGACAGATCTCGCCATGGCCACCATCGGAGCTCTCTGCTCCTCGCCACCGTGAGGGCCTTCCCTCCTGGAGGTCGCCTCTGAGTTGGGGGCGCAGCCGGCGGAGATGCAAGCGGAGCCGAAGGACCCCAGCAACGTCGACGACCCTGACCCCAGGAACAGTCCACGGAACCTCACCCTCTTCCGCCCCAACGCGCTGGCGCCGTTCCACCATCGACGCATTTTTGCATGAAAAAACATATTTTTTTCTTTCTCAAGAGACACGGTTTTGCTTCTGTGAGAGGCACGACCGTGCCACTTGGAAACGAAAAAAAAAACATTTTTATTTTTTGCTTTCGCGAGCGGCGCGAGAAGCATGATTTTCTCGAAACAAAAAAAACGTGTTTTTCCTTTCGTGAGAGGCATGGTCATGCCTTTCGGAACGAAAAAACAGATTTTTTTTGCTTCCGCGCCGTGCCTCTCGGAAACGATTTTTTTTCTTTCGTGAGAGCCATAGTTTGTTTGCCCGGTTTGTTTTTGAGAAAAAAAATTCATCAAAACTTATCAACATGGGATCTAATTTTGAATATCTCGATGCAAAGAATCCAACGATGAAATCAGCTCGAGATTTAGACGCATGATTTAGAAGATAAAACATTTTAAATAAATAAATGAATTAAAAAAACTCTCGTATTGCGATAAATGACCCACGTGCAGTACGGCTGAGAAGCTTTTTTTTCTTTGCACCGGCTGGGCCAGGCCACAGAGGACACCAAACGGGCTGGTTTTTGCGCGCCCGTTGCGAGCCAGGGAAACAAACACGCCCCTAGGGTTTTTCGTGCGCACAACCAAACCCGGCGGCGCCCTCCTCCGGCCGTCCCCACTCCCCCCTGCCATCCGGCGCCCTCCTCCGCAGCGCCACCGCCCCGGCGCCCGGCGGCTCGTTTGCCCGCACGGCCGCCCCTCACCGGCGACCCCCCTGAACTTTCCCCGTCTCGGGCAGGCAGAGAAACGGCGATGACGGCCGCCGTCGCCGGAGCGGACGACGAGAGGAAAGCGCAGGCCCTCGTGCGGTAATCCCCCCTCGCTTCCCGCAGAATCGCTCGCCCGGAAAATACCAAGGAGGGTTCACACGGGTTTGGTTTTGTTCATTCATTAACAGGGATGACGCGCCCAAGCTGCTCGCCGCTCTCAAGGAAATGAAGGACGGGCTCGACCTCGTCAGGTCCAAGGTCGAGTCGCTCACCCGCAAGGTACCCCCCGCTTTCCCCCCTCGCGGGCGACCCGTCTGACGCTATGATTCTGATGATTACGCGCGAGTTTAGCCGCCGGAATTCGGGACAACTAGGGGATGTGATTCTGGTTAAGCCGTTGGGGGGCCATGGCGAAAACGAAGAAAATTCTGTTGAATTTTGTGTGGTCTTGTTTAGGAAGAACCTAAACATGGGCATTTAGTTAATCTTGCTTCCAAACATCAGCCTGCAAACATGGAAGCCTAGTAGTAGGCAGGAAGAATGAGCAACAGGGCTGGAAAAGAAAACTACTCTCTCTGATCCATAATACCGTAGTTCAAAACTGCGACACTTATTTTGGATAGGAGGGAGTACTGATTAAACAACACCAGTAGTTAGTGTCTAACTTGCCATAGTTCCCATCATCTCCAAGCCGAAGCACAATATCAATCCAATGAAGCCCAAAAAAACATCTCCAATCAATCAAGCCCTGTTGATTGAGAAAACAGGAGAATAGAAGGGAGCAACAGAAATACAGAACAGAGGGCATGGTGGCCATCACCAGTTGATGTGAGACCAAACATTCTTTCTGCGACCAAGTGGCTCCCTAAGGTCTTTCAGCTAATATAAAGGATAGGGAACAATACATGCACTGGTCAGCAGCTGCTTGCACTGATCCCTTATCCTAGATATTGCATGAATGTCACGTTTAGTCAAACAGATAGCCACTCTATCACATTTTGAATTCTTGAGAATCTATAGGAAGCGCCGACGCACCAGGAATGACATGTGCCGGCAAGCGAAACACAGAAACATGCCCCCCAAGTGCACACTTTCAATCCCAGTTGTTGGCCTTTGGCTGCTGCTTCCTGTCTGAAAATGAGTAACATTTTCAGGTCAGATGAGATCAAATCTGGCTGTAAACAATCTTTAGTTTAGAAAACCTAGAAAAGGACCAATCTGGAGAGCTGTATGCACAAACAGAGGTGCAAGGAAGCTACCACCTATTCCAACTGAGACAATATTTATTAGCGTTTTGTTGCCCCAGCTTGCATTTCAAGAAGTAGCGGCGATTAATCTTTACTGTTTCTGCTATATTTGCCAAGTTAAGAGATTTGTTTCAAAATTTACCCATGAGCCACTTTTATAAGTTTCTGGAAACTGCTTGATTTTATCTCTAATAGCCCAGACTTCAGGAACCACATTCACCCCATCACTGTTTATGACTGCATCTCTTGGAGCCCTTAGAGCCACATAATTACTGATCTGTTCCCTGTACTATTTGTCTGACAAGCAAATCAATCAAGTCAACTTTGACATATCTTCCATCCATTCCTAATGTTAGCTTTTGGGTGGGTGGCAAAAACTGACGATTCTGTTCAATTTTCTGTGTGGTGCAGGTTAGGAAAAACCAGCTGCTGACAGGCGATGGCATTGGGTACCTGGAGGCCAAGCACCACCTGCTGCTGAGCTACTGCCAGGACCTCGTCTACTACCTGCTACGCAAGGCCAAGGGACTGTCCGTCGATGGCCACCCCGTCGTGCGCAGCCTTGTCGAGATCAGGCTGTTTCTTGAGAAGGTGTGTGCGCCCTTAAGTGTTGATTGTTAAGCTGCCAGTCTCCATTTATGCAGCTGTCTAATAGTAGATGGTGTTATGTTTTCTGTGTGCTAGATTCGCCCAATAGACAAGAAGATGGAGTACCAGATCCAGAAGCTCACCAATGCTGCAGATGGTGCGGCTGCCCAGGATAAGGTGCCAGACGCTGAGGTCAATGTCAAGGGCAGGCAACAAGGCGAGGATGACCTGTTGGGGTACCGGCCAAACCCGGATATGATGGATCCCAAAATTGTTTCTGAAGGACAGGTGAAATTCTCACTAACTGATGTTTTCCCTTATACTGTATGTGTTAAGGTGGTAATGTTTGACTGTTCATGCTGACACAGACACACACCAATCAGTTACCATCAAAATTTGTGCATTGAATTCAGCAGCTTCTTTAGCCCAAACATCAATCAATAAATCTTATATATATTTTGATGACATCAAATTTATCCATCCTTACAAAGCTGTTTTCTGTACATAATATAGTTGCCAGTTGGATGAGAAATCGATATTTCCAGTGCAGTATCCTGCAGAATCAAATTAAGTTGCTACTTAACAACTTCTGATGAATTCGAGATTACACTGTAACTTGGTTTATGTGCCTGGTTTTAAGTGAACTGTATCATAGCATATTGTTGCTTTTGTGGATACTGCTACCCGTTGCTTAAATGCTGCCATATTCTAAGTTTCTAACTGCACTATTCCTGTTAATGACGTGAATATGGGTCACTCTGTTTTATATCAGTAGTAATGATGATTTCATGACTAGAGTTCAATTTACACAGATTTGTTGTGTCTGATGTGTGTACCTGTTTGACTTCAGGGCAAAGATGGTATCTACGTTCCTCCGAGAATTGGGCCAGCTGCCATGGATGATAGTCATAGTAAAGACGCTGTAAGGAAAGAGAAAAGATTATTGCGTATGGCAACAGAGAATCCTTACTTCAAGGAGATGATTGATGATGCTGCTGATAGACCTGAAGAGGTTTGTATATTTGTGTCTTTTTGTATAGTTGGCTACACTAAGCTACATCGAGGTAACTAAGTTTTCTGCGCAATCTTGCAGTGGAAGGAAACAGCGGGTGACGAAAGCAAAGAATTTATGGCCTACATGCGGCAGAGAGAGAAGCAAGAGAAGGCAGAAGAGGAGCTGTTCACCCGAGCTCCCGTAACCAAACGTGAAAAGTACATGGAGAAGCAGATGAAAAAGCAGCTTCATGGGTATGTTGTTCCATCGTTCTACAGAGTTTATGGATTTTCTCTTGTGGTACAGGCTTCCCCCTTATAAAGTGAACCCGTCAGCCACATGAGTACATGAAGATAGCTTTGGCCACATTTAGCTGAGCTTGCCCTTTTAAGATCTTTTGCTTTTGCTAACCAACTTATGAACTGGCATGTTTCTGTGTACAGATTGCAAGGCCTGACCGACGGATTCGACCTCGGGATGAACACGCTGCTCGATGGCGAGAAGGAAGACGACGGTGGTTCCAGTGAGCCGCGTAGACAGAGCGCGGGGCGGAGAAAACACCAGAAAGGTGGCAAGAGGAAGCGGCATTAGTTCAGACCTGACAATGATGGTCCTCTGAAATTTTGCCGTGTTCTCAAGCCAAACAAGAGATTTGGTACCACTAGAAACTGAACCAATTGTGAACAGAGATGAATTTTGCCTAGAAGCAGCAGTTTTGTCCTTGAGACGATTGCCGCTTCTTTATCCTCAGCTGTTTGCCTGTGTTCTCCGGTTCCGACAACTTTGAATCCGTTGTGTATGAATAGATGTTCTGTTGAGTATGAGAGCATGATCAGAGAACTGCGAAACTGCACGGTGGTTGCTGATTCCAACATCGATCTCCACGTAAAATTAGTCTGGCCTTAATCTTGATCATTATTGCCAAAATCCACTGGATGTTCCATTTTCATATTGGAAAAATAAACATGTCGACACTCTCTATAGCAGTACAAAATTTAAGCAGTACAATACCCACGTACCCATATACTCCACATAACACATACTCCATTACACGCAACCTGGTCGGGTCGACCATTACATAATTTGAGCAGCACATACTCAATTACTCCTACATAATTTCTCATGTCTTCAAGATGTTCCAAACATCAATCTGGCCCTTTCTTCAACAAGCAGCCGTGGATATTTCCTGCCTAGATTGAACAGTCAGAAGGTCCATCAGCTGATGTTGAAGCTCCCTAAAACAAAGTAAATTTGCAGCAGGATATGCAAGAACCACACTGAACTACTAAATTTGCAACTGCCAAGAACTGAAGATGGCTGCTATATAGGTTAGTGCCAGATAACAGCAGAGCGACATCTTAACAATGGCAAAGCCAAGGGACATGCTGCCGCTGCTAGGAGGAAGGGAACAATGAAAGTTGGATAGATTGAAACCTGGAAGAAACGCCAGAACTGATCGCCCTTTCCAGCATGGACCGTTTGATTTGTAGATTAATTTTTCTCTTTATGTCCGGTGGCAAGGCATGAGTGCATGGTGATGTGGCATGCTACCTTTTGAATCCTTCCATCAAAACTTCGTTACTTTGAACACTGCCAAATCTGGAGTATCGATGTTAATATTGCATTTTCTAAAGCGTAGCGGATAGAGGTGGTGCTGACGGGGCTTCCCCCACTACAAACTACTATATTCAAAAGGTTGATGCGGGTAACAAGGGTAACAACTATATCATTTTTTAGTACTTATTTATCATCAGTATTAAGGGTAAGACTCCAAATGTGTAACCTTTTGTTCCCGGCAAGATAGGAACACATCAGAGATTCATTTGAGTTGAAGAGGACAACATCCAGAGCTACAATAATTGTAGCTACAATAATTGTAGCTGAGGCAACCAGGAGCTAGCCTAGGGAGGTGTGAAAAACATTGATGTTTGCCGTGCTTTCGACAAACACTTATATTCAGTGCTATATTTTCCCGTAATAACGCACGGGCATTCAACTAGTATCTTTGTATTAAGTCTAGTTCTGGAGGATGCACCACTGTCAGATGAAGCTATACCTCCCTTGGCTGGCATCCTCTAGAGCAGTAACATATCTGTACCTAAAAAGTGATTTCTTGTCTGACCCCGCATTGCATGTCCCGTGTTCCGCCTCAAATTTGACACATCTTGTTTTTTGTGGGATTTGTGTCCCCTGCCCAGCTACATGTGTTGGATTTAAGTGGCTGCTGGATCTTAACAGGAGATGCCATCTCAATTTAACATTTCATAGGCATCACCTGGTGACAGGGGTGAGACATGAACTAATGCAGGAACTTCAACCAAATCGTGGTGGTACTTCACAAGTCTACGATACTTCCATGGGCAAAAACAAAAGCTGTAAATGGTTTGTCTGACTGACTCTAGCAGGCATCCTTCTAGTATCTTCTTCGTAGGTAAGGATGATGTGACTTCACTCTGCTTTATTTTCTTCCAGTCAGAAGGAGTATAATCTCAGTGAGCTAAGTTTGCCTTTTGATTTAAATAGATGAAAGGATAAGATACAGCAGGGACGAATTAATGGAGATCCAAGACTTCAGCGTTACATGGTGTGCGGCTTCCACCAGAACTGCGAAGGATGGAATGAAACAAGTTCTGGTTTACTTTTCTCGTGCACTTCAGTCTGGGCATTTGATTAAATAGTGCAGCTATTTTGACTCTCTCACTGCACACTGCAAACTGCCTGACTGTTGTGATATGAAGAATTAGCTTGTACAGTATATGATCCATATACTCTTGTGATACTGAAGTATGTATTCAGTCAGCTTGTCTGTTTTAACAGAAGGCTTTTGTATTATGTTGTCAGATGTGAGTCCATGGGTTCAAACGGTTGATGCTTCCAGATCTAGGATGATTTTGGTCTTCACCATGTGTATGTATTTGCCATTTTGATCACCCTCAACCTTATGAGCAGCACATGGTAACCCAAGGAGAGTCCATGAGGTGCAGCATTTTCCATGTAAACATTGTTCCTGGATGTGGACTAAATGGATCATTTTGTTCCTTCCTGAGTGGAAAACAACTAAGTTCATTCCCCCTACTGGGAATTAAATGGATGTATTTATTCTTTTAACCAGCTATCAGCTAAGGACTTCCAGAAGTAATCCAAGTATGCCCAAAAAGATAAGAAACATGCTGCTAGTCAAGTTTGTATTGTTCATATAACTGTACATACTCTATAACTTCATGATAGACTAACTATACAGAATCAACATCTAATCCTTTGCAAAATCAATGGTTTAGAAAAGCTAAAAAAATGAACATCAGTCAGTATTTACCAGCAAAAAGGCCATGCTGAGCAAGAAACCTCTAGAGTTTCTTAAGCAAAAAACCAAACCTGCTCATCAACCGCCATTCACAGCTCACCAGTACTCCCCGCATGAGCATTTCCCATCTTTCATCCTATGGAACCTGTTGCTATCTCTCAATATTACCTCCCTTCCAGTGGATTTAGAGATATACTTGATTGCAGAATGGCAATCTGCGCACACACGGAGATTCTTAAAGATCCTTATTGGTTTTGTTGGCGATGTAGTAATCAAACCAAATGCCACAGCAATCTTCTCGCTGTGCTGGAGCAGACACTCCTCCTTGAGCTCATCCGACATGTCATGGAACACGATGCTTGTGTCTGGTACGTAGCCAATGTCTTTAATTTCTCTGATCAGCACAGCCAACTTTGCATAGATCTCTTGTGCTTGCGGATGGCCGGTGTCACCAGCTCTGAACTCGTGAATGGTATTTCCAACATGCATCCAACTCAAGCCAGTTTCTTTACTCAAGTTCTTGTGTCTCATCAGACTCCTTATTCTTGCAACTTCGTCCCATAAACCACCATGGGCATACAAGTTTGAGAGAAGGACGTATGGAGCTGGATCTCGCGGCTCGAGATCTATGACATGATTAGCTGCAATTTTACCAATCTCAATACTATCGTAAGTCCTACAAGCACCGAGCAGAGTCTTCCAAATCAATGCATCCGCTTTACAGGGCATTTCATTAATGAACTCCAGGGCTTCTTGAACAAGACCTGATCGTGCAAGAAGATCCACCATGCAAGCATAATGTTCCATCCTCGGTATGAGTCCATGATCCTTCTGCATTGATCTGAAGTATTCCTTTCCTTCTTTCACCAGACCAACATGGCTACAGGCAGATAACACAGCAATGTATGTGACATCATTTGGTTTGACACCGGATAAGATCATGTCATGAAACAATGACAACGCTCGTTCCGCGTGCCCATGCTTGGCTAAGCCACTGATTACTGAAGTCCATGAAATCACATTACGGTCGTCCATTTCATCAAATGCTCGACAAGCATCATCCAAATATCCACACCTAGAATACATGGAAACAAGGGAGTTGCTTATACCTTTATCAGACTCAAAGCCTGCTTTGATTGAAAGCGCATGCAGTTGCTGACCCTTGGTTGGCAACCCTACAGTGGTAGCAGCACTAAGCAGACTAGCAAATGTGAAGGTGCTGACTCCGACGTCCATGCTCTCAATCTGAGAACTCCAAGAGGCATTGCTGCTCTCAGTTCCACCAATATCAGAACTGGTGGAAAGTATGTTGCTTTCATAAAGCTGGTCGAACGCCTTTCTAGCCTCCACCATGCAACCAGATTCAGCATACATGCTGACCAGAGCATTCCCAACAACGTTTACATTCCCTATGCTGGTTTTCATGACACGGGCATGAATCTGTCTGCCTGAATCTTGATCAGAAAGGTTTGCACAGGCCTTAAGAAGACTAGAATATGTGATGTGGTTTAGTTCGATGCTCTCATTTAACATTTCGCAGAGGAGTTCTATTGCATTGTTTTCCTGTGCTCCACATTGCACATATCCTGATATCAGTGCTGTCCATGACATAACGTTATGTGTGGGCATTCGTGTGAAGACTTTCCTTGCACATTCCATGGACTGTTCCATTTGCAATTTTGCGTACATGTCCACTAGTCCAGAGCTCACACAAGTATCAGAAACCAACCCCAGCCGTAGTACTAGAGAATGCAGTTGCTGCCCGAATCTGACCGATCCCTGCTCTGCGCATGCCGAAATCATGCTGCTCATGGTGTATCCGTCGGGCTCAAAACCATCTTCTAGCATGCCAAGAAATAATTCAACCGCCTTGCCTGCACACCCGCCTTGCACATACCGTGTAATCATCAGCGTCCAGACGACCACTGTCCTCTCAACCAACCCATCAAACACCTTCCGTGCTGCCACCAGGTGTCCGTTCCTCGCAAACATATCAATCAATGCGCAGCCCACCGACACGTCGGTGCCCCAGAACCCCGTCTTGAGCGCAAACCCAAGGACCACGGCGCCAGACAGGCGAAAGAGCTCCCCCGGAAAGCAGGCACGAGCCGCGGCGCAGAGCGTGAACGCGTTGGGCCGGAGCCCCGACTCGAGCATCTCGCCGAGGAGGAGCAGGGCCTCCTGCTCCGCGCCGTTTCGCGCGAGGCAGAAGGCCATCGCCGTCCAGGACACGAGGTCCCGCAGGCCGCGCATTCCGTCGAACACCCTGCGCGCGGCGCTCACGTGGCCGCACTTGGAGTACATGGTGAGGAGCGAGTTGGCGACCAAGGCGTCGGTGTCGAGGACCTCGGTGCCGAGGAGGCGGCGGTGGAGCGCGCGGCCGAGGCGGAGGTCGCCGGCGCGCGCGGCGGCGGCGAGGAGCGACGCCGCGGCGGAGGCGGAGGGGGTTTCGGACGAGAGCGCCTGCAGGTTTGGTGTCCGTGGGCTGAAGTGGCGATGAGGGGTCTGGATTGGAGGTGGCGACGGTGGGAGCCCGGGGGGAAGGGCGGCCAGGGTCGAGGCCATGGCAGCACCGGCGGGAAGGGAGGGAGAGGGCATCGGCGTTGATGCCGGCCGTTGGGCAACTGACAGCCGTCCCGCTCTCGGATAAGCTCGGAAATGGACTGCGGCGTCGCGTTTTTTTTTAAGGTCCCAAAGGACCCCGAAACTTTAGATAAGAGTAGCACCCAGTGTTGCAAAAATGATGAAATTCTCGACATAATTCAGCCTTTAAACGAAAATAATATTGGCGTAAAATGCTGAAATTGTTCACCCAGTGTTGTTTACTTATTTTCTTCACTCCACGGCATAACACTTTTGTTTATGCCAGCCAAGAGATTTTTATTTATTTATTGTTTCGCAGCCCACAACCCCTTTTATTTATACCGCAACATAGCCTCTTTTCAATTATGCCAGTAGGAAGACATTTGTTTACTTTTTGTTTCGTGGACCAAAATCCCTTTTATTTATATTATCGGGGTTTTTCGTTTCGCATACTATAATCCCGTTGCCAACCGGGATTTTTCGTTTCGCAACCCACAATTCCCATTATTTATGTCAACTGAGATTTTTTGTTTCGCAGTCCACAATTCCCTTTTATTTATGCTGATCGCGATTTTTCATTTCACAACCCACAATCCCTTTTGTTTATATTTTTCCCCAATCCATAATTTTTTTTAGTTATTATGCCAATTGGATGATTTATTTCTTTCCTACCCACAACTCACCCTCCATTAGTTGATTCACATACTACTTGTTAATTTTCATACTCACGAGCATATATAAATTGGTGAAATTAGGTGTAAAGAAGTTAGGTGGGACTTGTAACCTATTTTTTTTAGACAAACTCGCAAAGCTTTATTAATGATCCGTCACGCTTACAGGGACGAAAGAAAGTTCTCCCGGATGGCCTAACCAAACATGGCGACCGGTTCCAAGAGTTAAAGCATGCTTTGCTAGTTTGTGCGCCTCGACATTCGAGGTTCTAAACTCGTGTCTAAATAAACAGGAAATAAAACTACTAGAATGCTCCTTGATCTCCTGCACTACTACACCATAAGCCGAAGATGTTCCTCGCTTTAACAAACTTGTTTTATAAGCATGAGCGGAATCTATGCAACTTGGCCCAAAAACATAAACGTCGCAGTGAGGCCCGATAACATCACCGACTCACTTTCAATTACAATATAACGGATTGCGAGTTTTGTTCCCACAAATATCAGGAGATTTTTGCAAAAGTATATGTCAGACCAAGAATATCATTTCCCTTTATTAGTAGGTGTAGATTCAATATAGTACAACCAGAAACAACATCACAACAAATATGAAAATACAGAGCATCCCGTGAAATATGTAGAAAGGACCCCAAAGATTTGAATCATAACACAATCAAGTCCAAAGGTGTATTGGTTTGTGGCCTTTGGAGATTGATAATTTGGTTTGTATGATTTTTGCGAAATTATATAGGTTTTTCTTTTTCAAAGATGCCATAAGGGCTGCAACGCCTGCATGCACACGTGCGCACAGGGAGGCTGAGTCATTCATCATGCAAAACGTCTTTCGATACTCCAATTGCCCCTTTCATCGTCTATGTGCCGCAACACCACACTCTCGGAGGGGGATCCCATTAAAAACCACGTTGCCCTGATGCATGGATTCTTGCTACAAGATTTTTTTTTTCTAAAATGCATCGCATTCATTTTATAGGAATGGATTCTTTAGGATTGCGTCCATATCAACCTAATTCTAAAATTCATAGCATTATATGTGTCCTCATGGAAAAAAAAATCCAAGGCTTAGATGGAAAGGGCATCATGATTCTTTACTTTCCTAAGAACAGAGCATAAGTATGCATCACACGATTGGCGATTGCACTATTCTCCAATGCCACTTATCAAAAATGTACACACATTTTGACAAAACAAAATGACAAGAACTGAACATACTTATGCATCACCCGATTACACTATTCTCAACTGTCACCTATCAGGCTATCAACATAGTGACATGAGAGGGAAGGCACATGTGGACGTGGGCCGTCGGGCACGCCGGAGTGAATGGTTCAGAGTGGCAGCTTGAACATCTCGTCTCCTCTCGCGACGATGAGCTTCCTGCAGATCCACCCGATGTGATCGTTGTCTCTGTTAACTTCACAAAATGGCATGGGTTTATCTACAAAACCGACGGCGACGAGCAAATCAACCAGCGCGGCGCCACTTGTCGCTTCTTGATTGACTTTGGATCAAACTGTCACATTCCATGACACGACACGACACATTGTCGTCGCCCAACAGAATAACGGGATTGGCACAACACGGAACAAAGACTGACATAATTCGGCAGCTCACCGATGGATACAACATCACGACGTCATCATCCGACAACAGAGGATGTTGGGTGGCGGGATGGAGTTTTGCAAGTACCTCGACTAAACCATCACATTCTCTCTGCAAATTTCTGGGCCTGTGGTGCTTTTACCTCAAATAAATAATTTATTGTTAGAGGGGAAAAGCATAAAAATACGTCCACTTGCTCTCCGCCTTTTCCCGATCAGCAACCTCCTCCCCTCCCCTCATCAAGGGTTTTCCTCCTCTCCTCTCCTCTCCTACCCTTCGCCGCTTCACCGCTGCTGCCTTCCCTCCCTCGCAAGCCTCCTCCGCGTCGCCGCCGCCCGCCCGTCGGATCCGCCATGGCTTCCGGTAACTACCTCCCAACGCCCCTCCCCTCCCCTCCGGTCCTCCCCGCCCTTCACGCGCTCTTCGCTCGATTTTCCCGTGCTCTCCCTTCCCGCGCCGTTCCATGGCCCCTCTTCGCCGGCTAGCGGCCAGCCGCTAGATCCGCGGTAGGGCCCGTGGTTTCCGGGGTTCTGGTTGCCGCGGCGTGGGAACCGGAGCGTTCCGCGCGCGCGGCTTAGATCGATTCCAGGGGATGCGGCATGTGGCCGAGGGGAACTACCTACTAGTCGTAGTACCTAGTGTGGTCCGTGGAGTGGCGGGTTCGGAGTTCATCGTGCCGCAGGGCGAGGGCAGTTATGGTTTTGTAGGTTTTGGGTCGATTCTGTGAGAACATGGCAACGAGGGTCGTTGTTCTGTACTTTGATGGCTCCAGGACTCTTCGTTTGTCGATTGTAAATGTGAAGCACAGGCAGCGTGCTTGTAATGCCTAGCTAGATGTGCGCTTCTACTTCGCTGCTCTTGCTGTTGCTGTGCAATGATGAACTGATGATGAACAGGACATGCCTCGGTGCAAATCATGAAACCATTTGCTGCTGGTATAGGGTGTAGCCTGGCTGCCTAGGAGTTTGCTGTCTTAAGATAATTGTTATAATTGTAATTTTGTTGAGCATGAAATTGTCATTCATTCCGCTACCGGTTAAGATACTTAAATAGCCCTTGTAACTTGGTTTGTGTCATTAAGACAGAAACACAAGCAATGGTAGTTTGGCATTTATTATTATTTCTAATGCATAATTTGATAGCCTCTGACGTGCTCCCCTTTCTATCTGCCGATTACATTTCAGACCAGAACAAAGATTCAAAATCGGAGGGGCTGTCTGAGGCAAAAAAGGGGGCTTCCCCAACAGCTGGTGCAGGCCTTCCCAGTCCTTTTGATTTCTCCAACATGAGCAGCTTGCTCAATGTATGTTTTCTCCCTGTGCCCTTAATATGTTTTTCAATTATGGACTTGAAATGCTTTTTGCTCTGCTGTGCTAGATTCATGAAACATATCCTCCTTTGTGCATTACAGCAGTTCTACTTTGTTTTTCTTGTATATATCTAACTTTCATGTTGTCACCTGAAGGATCCATCAATAAGAGAGATGGCTGAGCAAATTGCCAGCGACCCTGTATTCAACCAGATGGCTGAGCAGCTTCAGAAAAGTGCGCAGGGTACAGGGGAACAGGGTGTTCCAAATTTGGATCCTCAAGCATACATGGAAACCATGACACAAGTTATGCAGAATCCTCAGTTTATGTCAATGGCGGAGCGTCTTGGGAATACTCTTATGCAGGTATCACATTTTATTTCCTCGCTTGTCACCCAAATTTTATGCAATGCATTTTTTTTCTCAAGTGTTCTCCTATGTATGGCAGGATCCTGCAATGTCCAGTATGCTTGAGAACTTGACTAGTCCAGCTCACAAAGAGCAGCTTGAAGAGCGAATGTCCCGTATCAAGGATGATCCGTCTTTGAAGCCAATTCTTGATGAGATAGAGCGTGGTGGTCCATCTGCAATGGTGAAGTAGGTATTGTGTGCGAGTATGGATACCTGATTACAGCTTAAAGTTGCTGAGATATTCTTCTTTACTTCAGGTACTGGAATGACCCTGAGATTCTTCAAAAGATTGGCCAGGCTATGTCATTGAACTTCCCAGTAGATGCTGCTACTTCCACTGTACTATCTGGACCTCAAGAAACTGATGAAGAAGGCGAGGATGATGATGAGTCCATTGTCCATAACACCGCCAGTGTCGGTGATGCAGAGGTAATTGCGCCAAAGAATATTGATAGGCCTTGCCTTCTAATTCTTTTCTGCTGCTAGTTGATTTACCAATTTTATTGGTATTTATCCATGTCAGTATCTTCATAAGGATGCTCTGTGCTACTTAGTGGTTAACATTTAGTGTTTACCACATTTGTCACTATGCAACCATTTTTTGGTTAAGGAAAGGCATGTATCTCCAACTAGGTTCACAAACTTTTATTTGTGTGGCTAAGGAATGCTCCCCCTCCCTTGATGGTTTTACATCATGATCAGGCTTCTTTGGTTTATATAGCCTGGCACTGTGCTTGTAAAATGAGTCATCTAATCTGTTTATTTAAAGGCAACTCACAAATTATCCTGTAATTTATGTGGATCCTGAAAATGGGTCCATTCTCAGATGATTGCTGTTCTTTGTGGTAGAACTATCTGAGCTTGAACAGGGCCATTTCTCACTGGATACCATAGCCTTGTTTTCTTTCTAAATGGGATTTCCCCTTAACTTGCGTTAGATGTGGTTTGACTTCTACCATCATCTTTTTACTTGCGCCTGAGGAAATCTCTATATGATATTGTTGTACTTATTTACTATTAAGTGCTGCATTGACAAGTTGAATACGACAACAGGGACTGAAGAAAGCATTAGATGGTGGAGCAAACAAGGATGAAGAAGATGTGGAGGGAAGAAGGGCCTTACATTTTGCATGTGGATACGGCGAGGTGCGTGATATGCTGAACTTTGTCAACTTAAATCAATGATCCAACATTCAGACCAATTGAGTATACCCTTATACTGTAGCATATTTCCACATCTGGCCTTTCCTGTTATGTCACTTGTAAGTTTCAAATTCCATGAGTTGATAAAGAGATATGGTTCAGTTGACTTGTTTCTAGTCATGGTATATCTTATTGCAGCCAATTCAAGCAGTATACTTTGTGATTTGGTAAATTGTTAATTTTTTGAAGATATTTTGTTTACAAGGTCCTTGTTAACATTTCCTAGTCCTTAGTTGTTGAATTGTAACTTGGAACATAACAACTTATATACTACTACGAGTTCTCACTTCAAGGCCACCTGTGTTTTATTATTATCTGTAGTATATGTTACTAGATATCTTGTTTAGCGTGTCCTGCATATATTGTATAAAAAGATGTTGATTATCAGCAATTGATTGCATCAGCTTGTGTTTTTCTTTTTTCAGTTGAAGTGTGCAGAAATCCTTCTGGAGGCAGGCGCTGCAGTTGACGCACTGGATAAGAACAAGAACACCCCACTGCACTATGCCGCTGGATACGGTCGGAAGGAATGCGTGGATCTTCTCTTGAAGCACGGCGCTGCTGTGTAAGTGAAACCATCTATTCTCTCTCTAATTAACCAGCATAAATCTCGCTCACGTTCAACTGTTTCTAAACGACTGCAGCACGCTCCAAAATCTGGACGGGAAGACCCCCATCGAGGTGGCCAAGCTCAACAACCAGGACGAGGTGGTGAAGCTGCTCGAGCAGGACGTGTTCCTATGAAGCAAACCCTCAGACCCGGCGCCCATCGATCCTAAAACTCTCCCTTGGTTCTGGACTCTCGGCGGTGTCATATCGTGGCGTGGTGTTGATTGTTTCCCCTCAGTTTTACTTAGTCGGTAGCTCTCGCCTGTAACCTGTGTGGCCTTGCGGTGCTACTCAACAGAGTCCCATCTTCTCCGTTGGTTTGATCCTGCTGTGCAACCCTGTTCTTGGTCCATCTCCATGCACGGGGGATATGGGTTCGCTGTGGGAGCTGTCAGGGGTGATGATTGCGTATATACCCCTGTCGTGAATATTTCTTGGTGTTGAAAATGATATCGTAAGGTGCAATTTTTGTTTAATCTGTTGTTTAGGCTGGCTGCTTCCGTGTTCTTCATCTTTAGAAGATCTTTGTGAGTCCTGTAACACGAACTCGGTTTCAGACTGATTTTAGAAGGCGATTGGAAAAAGGCACGAGGGCGAAACAAGTCAACAAGTGTGTTACTTGCTGCTTCGTTTAATTCTGGAGTGGTTCCCTCTCGCTCTCTCTCCCCTGCGACAACTGTGGGTTGATACATCTTATAGGGTGAATATCAGGTGATACCATGACTTGTATGCTCCCATGATACTACTAATTTGACAAAGTTGATTTTAAATGTTCTGAAAATTCCAAAAAAAAAACACGGATGTTCGCAAAACATGTGTCTATGGTCCCTAAAATATTTAGATCAAAATTCGAAATACATATTGAGAAACAAAAAAGACAAATTCAGCATAATAGTGTCAATAAAGACAAAGGGATGAATATTGTCACAACCTAAATTATTCACATCCGTTTTTCTTTTGTTTCTCTATATGTACTTTGAATTTCTGATCTAAATTTTTTAGAGTTTGTAGACATATGTGTTCTGAACATCCACAATTTTTTCAGATTTTTTCAAAACATTTAAATTTGACTTTTTAAAATTGGTACCATGGGAGCATACTAGAGGTGGTATCACCTACTGGCCATCTACATGCCATGCTCTTTCCGGCAGCCCACCTACAGACCATCTCTACGCTATGCTCTGACCACGCCTCTCTTCTCCTTCAGGGAACCCCACCTCATATACAAGCGTCAAGCTTTTAGCCGCCTCGCTAAGACGCTTAAGATCTAGCAATGTCAGAAGGTGCGCGACATTGAGACGCAGATCTTGATCTCCAAGGAGATCATTTGGCAGCTTTGACAGGAATCCCGCTTGTTCACTCATGAGGAACGCTCTATGCGCTGCAATATTAAGAGCAACTACATGGGTCTCCTCTCGATCCAAAAAAATTGAAACGAGGCATCAAAGCGGGCTCACAACCATTTGAACTGCGGATGCGAACACTAAACTTTTCCGCATCAAAGCAAATGATTGCGGAAAGAAAGTTTCATCTAGTCGCTCGAGGACTACCAATGGGGTCACCATCACGCAAGAGGACAAAGAACTTGCGCTCCACTCCCATTACAGTGGGCACCTGGGAACGAAGTCGCATTGCTCTGTTAAAATCAACTGGGAGGCCCTTGGCTACCAGCGACGTGATTTGTGTGACCTTGATGCTGACTTTGATGCGGACGAGATCAAAGAGGTCGTGTTCTCCCTCCCCTCTGGCAAGGCGCTCGGCCCTGGTGGCTTCATTGGGGTTTTCTTTAAAAAGGTCGTGTTCTCCCTCCCCTCTGGCAAGGCGCTCGACCCCAACGGCTTCATTGGGGCTTTCCTTAAAGAGGCCGTATTCTCCCTTCCTTTTTGAAATGAGGATCAACTCTTTGACGAGGACAAGGTGTATGAAATGTTTGGTCCCTTTATTATGTTTGTGACAAAATCTTTACAAACTTCTGTCATCTTCCACCATCTAGCGAGTCTATGCTGGACTCACGCCGCACCCACATTCAAGCGTCTTTTTGTCTTTAGAAAATAGGACCAATGGTAGTGTCCGACTAGAATACTGCTGTCGCAAACCTTTCGTGAAATACATCTTTAGTTCAAAAAGGCATGTCTGAATTGTGTTTATATTTTTATTGTTTCTACCTGGATTCTTGCATGAATCTTCTTTGTTCTACTTTAGTAGATGTGTCCTAAAGAGAAGAGCCTCGTTAACCTACACCAAGAAAAAGAGCGCGAAGCTGACGAGGTCGTAAAACGAACGATAAAACAAGAGCGCAATGCGCACATCACAAACTCAGTTTTTGGGAGGTACTAAAAGAGCGTGTTGCTTCACCTAAAAGAAAAACGTAGTTGATGCCAACAAAAAAAATGCTTAGTGCTAATGTATAGCACATCCCCCCATCGAATTAATTTATACAACATTTTTCTATATACATTCGAACACTGTACACTTTTTTTTGAGGGGGTTTATAAATATACTGTACATACTGTACATATTTTTTCGATGCTGTTTGCGTCCATGCCGGACGCGAAGCAGGTGGGCCGTCCCGTTCTTTTAAATCGGATCCATCTTATCTCCTGCGGCGGTATGGTTTTATTTTTTTTCTATTGTATCGATCTTTTTCTTTTTTTTGATTGAGAATATTCTGTTGTATCGATCGAACCACCCGTCGTGGATCCTCGCTCGGCACACGCGAGCCGTCGGATCCGGCCCGTTGCCGATCCCACCACCCGCCTGCCAGTCCACCCGGGCTGACCGGGCGTTGCTGCGAGAGAACGGCACCGTTATTTTATCAGCCGTTTATTAGCGCCCCATGGCCCATGGCCGGCGCACCGGGAGCGCGAGCGCTGGCAGCGGCAGGCAGGCACCACCATGCTCGGCGCCATCCTCCGGTTGCGGCTCCGCGTGCTCCGGCGCCACCTCCGTCTCCGCCTCCGCGGCCGCAGGCGGCGGTGGAGCTGTCGGTCCCGGAGAGGGGGCGGCGGCGAGGCGGGGGGTGAGGAGGAGGGGGCGCGCGAGCCGGTGCTGCTAGTGTCCGGGATGGGCGGGTCGGTGCTGCACGCGCGGCGGCGGTCGGACACCAAGTTCGACCTCCGGGTCTGGGTGCGCATCCTCCTCGCCGACCTCGAGTTCAAGAAGTACCTCTGGTCGCTCTACAACGCCCAGACCGGTGGGTTGTCCGTGTTCTCCAGCTGTTCGATGAAACGTTTCGGTGCAGTGGGGGTGGTTGATTGATTGAGGTGGCTTCTCTCTTGTGGTTTCTCGCGCAGGGTATGTGGAATCGTTGGACGACGACGTGGAGATTGTGGTGCCGGACGACGATCATGGCCTCTTCGCCATCGACGTTCTCGATCCTTCCTGGGTGAGTGGGCTTATGGGTGCTAGTTCAGTGAATGGAGTTGAATAGTGGATCTTTTCTTCCGTTCATGCGATGAACTGTACACTGACAGTAGGTTTATTTTTTGCCCCTTTTTGTGAGCATGGCCGGTGGGAGTTTTTTGGGGGCGATTCTTGTGACACTTGGTGTCTGTTAATTGGGGCAAATGGGAAGGGAGAAGAGGAAGTGGACATATAGAGATAGAGGGATCAGTGATGGATATCCGTTTCGTACTGTCGTATGGAGAGCTTTCTTGTGCTTTTAACTTACTAGTGCTCTTGGAGAATGGATAACAGGATAGGGACAGGCATTTGGTACATATGGACTGTAAATTGCATTTAGATTGTGGACCGACTAGGATGAAAAAAATGGATTTATGTGGACCATGGTTGCTTACACAGGAAAAAAATACTGAGCCGGAGCTATTATAGCCATCAAATTTGTATTTATATTCTCTTAACTTCAAGGAATTAAGCCGTGCTTTGGCTCATGAAATGTTCAATCAAATGATCTATGCAGTATATGAGGAATCACAGGGCTAGAACTGGTAGCTGAAAATGGAGCAATGAAACAGTGATAGTACATGCCAAGTTGCTAACATGCTTGCATGTCGTATCAACAAGATTTGTGTTCGAACAATTAATCCATCGGTGAAACTGATGCTTATCCTGCTTGATTGCTCTTGGTACTTAGACATTTTGACGTTGATTTCAGGTGGGATTAATTCCGTAACTGCTGAGTTCGAAACAAAAATAAACATTTTTTATATTGTAAAAATATTGGACAGGGAATTTTACTTAAAAATGGTATCTTAGCTGTTGATACCGAATGAATTCACTTCAAGAATTCATGGGATGGCTAATCCCCCATATAGGGGTATTTTATCATGTAATTCAAATCATTATTCAAGAAGCGAACTCCCTTTCTGAATTAATTGCCGTCTCTGATTTAACCAGTTGTTGCAAAGAGCATAATTTTTGTGATCTGATTTGTGCCCCATCTCTCTTAACTTCAGTTTGTAGAGCTACTGCATCTGACTATGGTGTACCATTTCCATGATATGATTGATATGCTCCTTGACTGTGGATATGAGAAAGGAACAACACTATTTGGATATGGTTATGATTTTCGTCAAAGCAACAGGTGCAATCCTCTAAATCAACACTTAAGTGGGTTCATTCGGATGCTATAATCATTTGCATAAAAAGTGGCTTAGCCTAAAACATGTTCTGTTTCACAAGCACAAGGTGCTGTAACGATGGTTTTATCTGGCAGGATAGACAAAGCAATGGCTGGTTTGAGAGCAAAACTTGAGACGGCTTACAAGGCCTCTGGTGGGAAAAAAGTAAACATAATCTCCCATTCTATGGGAGGATTGCTAGTACGCTGTTTCATGTCTATGAATCATGATGTGAGTTTTCTTGTTTGATATGCCACTTTGCCTATGCAGCCAAAATTCGTTTCTAAAATCTTTCCATTTCATTTTTCTAGATATTTTCAAAGTATGTTAATAAATGGATTTGCATTGCTTGTCCATTTCAAGGTAATGCACTTTCAGTCAATTGATATATTCTATCACTTCTCACCTTTGATAGGATACACTTCTTATATTAGTTCTCATATCTTGGCAGGTGCCCCAGGATGCATCAATGATTCTCTTCTAACTGGACTGCAGTTTGTTTATGGTTTTGAAAGTTTCTTTTTCGTTTCTCGATGGGCGATGCACCAACTGGTAACTTCTTGACCATGTTGCATCTAAGCTTCATGAACTCATTAATGTTTGCTACTGTACAGTAGCTATTCCATGCCATTTAAAAATAATCTCTGCCTCTTCACTTTATGTAGCTGGTTGAGTGCCCATCAATCTACGAAATGCTGCCAAATCCAAACTTTGAGTGGAAGGAAAAACCATTCGTTCAGGTTTGGCGAAAGAATCCTGAAAAGGATGGAACAGTAGAGCTAGTTTTGTATGAAGCAACTGATTGTGTTTCTCTGTTTGAAGAAGCTTTACAAAATAATGAGGTATTCATACTCACTTCTACATGTTTTTGATATAATAATGCCATTTTTGTTGTATACTGGCCACGCAAGCTCATTTACTAGAGACAAGAAACATCCAGACACAGACTTACTGTAATACGCATGAAAATCACATGTACATTGTCCAGTACATTAATTTCATAGTATACACATTATTTGTAGATTCCAGATATTTTTTACTTTCGACAGTCAGGGTCTTAGGGACAATATGCACTACAAATGAATTTATTCTTTGTGGTAGTGGCAGTGCACTATGCATGTTTCCTTTGATTGTTATGTCGTGTTTTTTAACCTATAAATGTAATGAACTATTCAGACATTCCCACTTTATCTTGTTTTATTCTCGGAAAAACTTTTCCTTCCATTATTTTTTTAACAAGTGGAAGTTGATTTAACTCTTGCATGAAGCTATATAATGTATTTTTTGACTCTTAGTCAGCTACTTGTTTGATACTTCATTCTATTTTCTCTCTCTGTAGCTCAATTATAATGGGAAGACAATTGCACTACCATTCAATATGTCCATCTACAAATGGGCTACTGAGACTCGCCGTATTCTTGAGAATGCTGAACTACCAGATACCGTGAGTTTTTATAGTATACATGGGACATCTTATGAAACACCATATGATGTTTGGTAAGTATTATGATGGCAATTAATACTAACATCGTGTGTTTTTAACTTTTTATACTGTTCAAGAAATGATAGTGTGAGATTCATCATTATTGTTAGGGTACGTGAGATTCATTATTATTGTTAGCGTACTATAACTCTAGTGTTGCTCATTAGTTGGGAGCTTTCGATACAATAGCTGATATGATTGAATAACAATGAAGCAATTTCCTGTTTATGTTCGCTTCACAGTAGTCGACTTTTAAGCTTCAAAACAAGTGCTATCAGCTTATATTCAGTATTTTTTCCTTCTGCAACGATAACCAGAGTTGTTTTCTTATAGATAAATTCAGAAGCTGATGAATCTGATAGCAAATGTACTGCGTTTCATTCCTCCTGGCTTTCCTTTTTTGCACAGCTATGGCTCTGAAAGCTCCCCAATTGGAGATCTCTCAGAAGTGTGCCGCACAGTGGTACTGTCTTCCGTTACTTGAAGTCTGACATGTTCTTGTTGGAATCTTGCAATGTCTGTTTATGGTAATGACATGTGATTATCCTATTGTCAGCCTACATACACATACGTGGATGGAGATTGCACTGTTCCTGTCGAATCAGCCACGGTAACCATTCTTTCTGTCATAGTGAAGTATGCGAACTATCTAGTTGCAAAAACATCTTATATTGTGGGACGGAGGGGGTATCTGTTTTAAAAGCAGAAGCTTTGGTGCACTAAGCTGTACTTTAGCTGATTATACTCCTCTAACATGGGGTCCGGCAACGGTGGTTATGCCTGTGTTACACAAATGCTTATCATCTTACATTCTGCAATGTGTTTGTGTTCCTTTTCGGACGATAGCATATCTTATTACAACCAATTTTATCAGATAGCGTGCCTTTGCCTAGCCTTGCCATTCACAATATTGGATTTACAAGCTTCCCCTGCACTTATGCATCTCTGTTTGCTGACAGGCTGATGGGTTCCCAGCGAAAGAAAGGGTAGGCGTCAGGGCCGACCACCGAGGGCTGCTGTGTGATGAGAATGTGTTCAAGCTTCTCAAGAAATGGCTCGGCATAAGCGAGAACGCACGGGGTAGGGTGTCGAAATCGCAAATCATGGACATGCTCCCAGAAAGGACGTCTGATCAGGTCACTCTCCGCAGAGACTAGCTCCGGGTCCTGATAGATGTAACGTTGCTTTCCTTGAGGGAACAATTATTTTGGTCCTTTTCCTTGAAGAGACGACGCGCAGATGTACTGGTGATTGTGCACAAAACTTGTCTACGGTGTGGAACAGGCGTAATCCAAAATAGTTTCAGAACATTGTGAAGCAACACTTCATGGACATATATTACATTGTATAAATATATATCATATGCACCTGGAAACTTTTGCAAAATATTATGACTATTTTTGTATCAGACCAAGCGATCGGTTTCAACAGTCCTCCACTGGCATTTCCCGTCCCCTTGCCTCCTATCATCGGCTTCGGGTGGCCGGGTTCCCAGTTTCCTCTCGTTGCGATAGGCTTCGGCAGCCCTGCGCTGTGAAAGTAAGGTCCTTTGGTTTCTTCATCGTCGTGCCAACATCTTTCCCGACATTGAAGTAGAGCTAGTGAAGGCATGTTCGGGTCTAGATGTGAGGTCCTGTCGCCGATGGTCGACCCCAACAACTGACTTAATCTCTTCACAGAGTCGCTGACGCTTGTCCGGTCGCGGAATCCCATCGTGGAGCTCTCGTCCGCCGGTGCCTTGCCAGAATGACTCAACCAAGTGCGACAACGGCAAACGACGAAGCAATGAAGAACATTATCCATGATGGAGGCGGACACGAAGACGGACAAATAGATGACTACCAGCCGGAGCAAGAGCCAATTGCCACATCCGGACACCCAATTGCCGGACATCCAACAGGCATACACCAAGCAGCCAGGAATTTGGGCCGAACGGCCAATAGCCGCCGGGTGCCGTCCCAAAGAAGAAGAGCAGAGGATTGATGTACTCCAACAAGGATGATGAGTTGATCTGTGAGGCGTGGTTGGCCACCAGTGTGGACCCGTTTCATGGACAGAGCCAAAGGGCATAATTGTGCATGACTGTTTTCATGAGCAAATGTGCTATGATCTCTATCACACGGAAGTGACCCATGATCACAATCCGTAGTCAAGTTTTGCAGTTTGTACAAACAAGTGCAAAACCGGTGGCCCGTTCTCTCGCAGCAACGCCCGGTCAGCCCGGGTGGACTGGCAGGCGGGTGGTGGGATCGGCAACGGGCCGGATCCGACGGCTCGCGTGTGCCGAGCGAGGATCCACGACGGGTGGTTCGATCGATACAACAGAATATTCTCAATCAAAAAAAAGAAAAAGATCGATACAATAGAAAAAAAATAAAACCATACCGCCGCAGGAGATAAGATGGATCCGATTTAAAAGAACGGGACGGCCCACCTGCTTCGCGTCCGGCATGGACGCAAACAGCATCGAAAAAATATGTACAGTATGTACAGTATATTTATAAACCCCCTCAAAAAAAAGTGTACAGTGTTCGAATGTATATAGAAAAATGTTGTATAAATTAATTCGATGGGGGGATGTGCTATACATTAGCACTAAGCATTTTTTTTGTTGGCATCAACTACGTTTTTCTTTTAGGTGAAGCAACACGCTCTTTTAGTACCTCCCAAAAACTGAGTTTGTGATGTGCGCATTGCGCTCTTGTTTTATCGTTCGTTTTACGACCTCGTCAGCTTCGCGCTCTTTTTCTTGGTGTAGGTTAACGAGGCTCTTCTCTTTAGGACACATCTACTAAAGTAGAACAAAGAAGATTCATGCAAGAATCCAGGTAGAAACAATAAAAATATAAACACAATTCAGACATGCCTTTTTGAACTAAAGATGTATTTCACGAAAGGTTTGCGACAGCAGTATTCTAGTCGGACACTACCATTGGTCCTATTTTCTAAAGACAAAAAGACGCTTGAATGTGGGTGCGGCGTGAGTCCAGCATAGACTCGCTAGATGGTGAAAGATGACAGAAGTTTGTAAAGATTTTGTCACAAACATAATAAAGGGACCAAACATTCCATACACCTCGTCCTTGTCGAAGAATGATCCTCATTTCAAAAGGGGAGGGAGAATACGAGGGCGGATAGTTACCGGACGCCATGGCGGATCCGACGGGCGGGCGGCGACGACGACGCGGAGGAGGCTTGCGAGGGAGGGAAGGCAGTTGCGGTGAAGCGGCGAAAGGTAGGAGAGGAGAGGAGGAAAACCCTTGATGAGGGGAGGTTGCTGATTGGGAAAAGGCGGAGAGCAAGTAGGCGTATTTTTATGCTTTCCCCCTCTAACAAGAAATTATTTATTTGAGGTAAAGGCATCACATGCCAAGGAGCTTGTAGAAAATGTGATGATTTAGTCCAGGTGCTTGCAAAACTCCATCCGTCACCCAACAACTTGCATGGAATGTGATGATTTAGTCCAGGTGCTTGCAAAACTCCATCCGTCACCCAACAACTTGCATGGAATGTGATAATTTGGTCCAAAGTGAATCAAGAAGCAGCAAGTGGCGCCGCGCTGGCTGATCCGGTCGTCAATGTCGGTTTTGCAGGTACACCCTTGCCATTTTCACTAGTACAAAACAGGGCTTTGGTTCGGGCAGGGCAAGCCCATTAGTCCCGGTTCAGTCACGAACCGGGACCCATGGGGGCATTTGTCCCGGTTCTTTAGCCCAGGGGGCCGGCCGGGGCCTCGTGGGCATTGGTCCCGGTTCGTATGGACCCATTTGTCCCGGTTCTAGGCACGAACCGGGACCAAAGGGCCTCTCTTCTGGCCCACAAACATTGGTCCTGGTTCTTGGCTCGAACCGGGACAGAAGGCTGGGCTTTAGTCCCGGTTCCAGCCACAAACCGGAACAAATGAGTTGCCTATATATACCACGTCGCCGCAGCAGAGCACTCCACAGTGCTCTGTTTTTTCTGGCCAGCGAGGAGAGGGCATTTGGGTGCTCTAGCTCACCTCCTATGCACATGGGGTGTTTGATGAAATGCCCGAGCCACATTAGTTAAGCTTTCTCCTCTCGAAGCTCGACCTCCAAGCTCCATTTTCCCCGAGATTTGTCTAGGTTTAGCGGTCCGTCCCATCCCGTCCCCGTCTTCACCACTGTCGATCGCCCGCACCGATCTCGTCGCCTGCACCACTGTGGTGAGCCTCTTGTTCTTATCTTCTTCTGAAGAAAAAAATTCTTACTTTAGATAGATACTTGTCTAATTTTCTTACTTTTATTATTGCTTGTTATTATATAGTGCGATGGCTTCGGTATCCGCCCCCGTCGGCCCTCGTCCTGGCTATGATTCGGATGTGGTATATATAATTTTCCTTACCAAATTCCACCTACCAAAGGCGCTTCACTCCCCGGCAACGGCACCAGAAAAGAGTCTTGATGACCCACAAGTATAGGGGATCTATCGTAGTCCTTTCGATAAGTAAGAGTGTCGAACCCAACGAGGAGCAGAAGGAAATGATAAGCGGTTTTCAGCAAGGTATTCTCTGCAAGCACTGAAATAATAGGTAACAGATAGTTTTGTGATAGGATAATTTGGAACGAGTAACAAGTAACAAAAGTAAATAAAGTGCAGCAAGGTGGCCCAATCCTTTTTGTAGCAAAGGACAAGCCTGGACAAACTCTTATATGATGTAAAGCGCTCCCGAGGACACATGGGAATATCGTCAAGCTAGTTTTCATCATGTTCATATGATTCGCGTTCGGTACTTTGATAATTTGGTATGTGTGTGGACCGGTGCTTGGGTGCTGCCCTTACTTGGACAAGCATCCCACTTATGATTAACCTCTATTGCAAGCATCCGCAACTACAACAAAAGTATTAAGGTAAACCTAACCATAGCATGAAACATATGGATCCAAATCAGCCCCTTACGAAGCAACGCATAAACTAGGGTTTAAGCTTCGGTCACTCTAGCAACCCATCATCTACTTATTACTTCCCAATGCCTTCCTCTAGGCCCAAATAATGGTGAAGTGTCATGTAGTCGACGTTCACATAACACCACTAGAGGAAAGACAACATACATCTCATCAAAACGAACGAATACCAAATTCACATAACTACTAATAGCAAGACTTCTCCCATGTCCTCAGGAACAACGTAACTACTCACAAAGCATATTCATGTTCATAATCAGAGGAGTATTAATATGCATATAGGATATGAACATATGGTCTTCCACCAAATAAACCAACTAGCATCAACTACAAGGAGTAATTAACACTACTAGCAACCCACATGTACCAATCCCGGACTTGGAGACAAGAATTTGATACAAGAGATGAACTAGGGTTTTGAGAGGAGATGGTGCTGGTGAAGATGTTGATGGAGATTGCCCTCTCCCGATGAGAGGAGCGTTGGTGATGACGATGGCGATGATTTCCCCCTCCCGGAGGGAAGTTTCCCCGGCAGAACAGCTCCGCCAGAGCCCTAGATTGGTTCCACCAAGGTTCCGCCTCGTGGCGGCGGAGTCTCGTCCGGGAAGATGACTTATAATTTTTTCCTCATCGAAAGACTCCATATAGCAGAAGATGGCCATCGGAGGGCCACCAGGGGGCCCATGAGGTAGGGGGGCGCGCCCCACCCTCGTGGGCAGGGTGTGCCCCCCTGGTGAACTTCTTGCGCTCAGTATTTTTTATATATTCTGAAAATGTCTTCCATGAAGTTTCATGACTTTTGGAGCTGTGCAGAATAGGTCTCTAATATTTGCTCCTTTTCCAGCCTAGAATCCCAGCTGCCGGCATTCTCCCTCTTTATGTAAACCTTGTAAAATAAGAGAGAATAGGCATAAGTATTGTGACATAATGTGTAATAATAGCTCATAATGCAATAAATATCGATATAAAAGCATGATGCAAAATGGACGTATCAACTCCCCCAAGCTTAGACCTCGCTTGTCCTCAAGCAAAAGCCGAAATCGAAAAATATGTCCACATGTTTAGAGATAGAGGTGTCGATAAAAATAAAATACAGACATGAGGGCATCATGATCATTCTTATAACAACAACTTATATAATTCTTGTCATATGATCTCTTATGCTAGAGTAACAATTCAATCACAATTTCAAGTATGAATCATAAACTTCATTGAAAACTAACAAACTATAATCTCAGTCATTGAAGCAATTGCAATTTATCATAACATAGGAAAGAGTCAATATAAGAGCTTTTCAGCAAGTCCACATACTCAACTATCATTTAGTCTTTCACAATTGCTAACACTCACGCAATACTTATGGGTATAGAGTTTTAATCGGACACAAAGAAAGATAGGGGCTTATAGTTTTGCCTCCCAACGATTTACCTCAAGGGTAATGTCAACAATAATAGTTCATGAAAACTCACATCCAATTAGCCATATATACTAGGATCTTTCCAACATGTTGTGCTTGCCAAAAGATAAAATGTAAAAAGGAAAGGTGAAGATCACCATGACTCTTATGTAAGGTAGGAGATAAAAGTAAAAGATAGGCCCTTCGCAGAGGGAAGCAGAGGTTTCATGCGCTTTTATGGTTGGATGCACACAATCTTAATGCGAAAGAACGTCACTTTTTATTGCCACTTGTGATATGGACCTTTATTATGCAGTCCATCGCTTTTATTTCTTCCATATCACACGATCATACAAAGTTTATTTTCTCCCACACTAATAAGTCATACATATTTAGAGAGCAACTTTTATTGCTTGCACCGATGACAACTTACTTGAAGGATCTTACTCAATCCATAGGTAGATATGGTGGACTCTCATGGCAAAGCTGGTTTAAGGCTGTTTCGAAGCACAAGTAGTATCTCTACTTGGTGCAAAGAATTTGGCTAGCATGAGGGGAAAGGCAAGCTCAACCATGTTGGATGATCCATGACAATATAATTTATCTCAGATGTAAGAAAACATAACCCATTACGTTGTCTTCCTTGTCCAATGTCAGCTCTTTAGCATGTCATATTTTAATGAGTGCTCACAATCATAAAAGATGTCCAAGATAGTATATTTATATGTGAAGACCTCTCTTTCTTTATTACTTCCTATTAATTGCAACGATGACCAAAACTATGTTTGTCAACTCTCAACAACTTTTATTCATCATACTTTTTCTATGTGAGCTCATTACTCTCCATAAGATCCATACAATCTCTTTGTTTCTTTTTATTTCTTTCTCTTTTCTGTTATTCACTTAAGATCATGGAAAAATAGTCAAGCCCTTGACTCAACACTAATATTTATTATATATAGCTCACGGACTCGATTACATAGAAGGATCATAAAGCAAAACTCACAACTAGATCATACTAAGAACTCTTATTCTACTAGATCAAGATATTATCAAAAGGATCGAACTAAGAAAAATGGCAAAGATAAGTGACGGTGATACGATACCGGGGCACTCCCCCAAGCTTGGCAGTTGCCAAGGGAAGTGCCCATACCCATGTGATTATGTATCCTTTGTTGGTGAAGAAGGTGGAGTTGTTGGTGATGGATACTCGCACATCGAGCGTAGGAGGTCTTCTAATTTGCGGATAATGCCTTTGAGTGCGATGATATGCTCCTTCAACAAAATATTTTCACGTGTGAGATACTTATTTTGTATACGAGCTAACTCGATCATCTTGAAAGCTTCGATCTCAGTTGGGGTAAGAAGATTTTGATCAAGTTGAAGGATGTCTTTTGTTGCCGGAACTTGGTCCTCCGTGGTCTTCTTGATCCCTTCATCCTTGTTGATTTCCATGGGTTCTTCTCTCTTCAGCTCTATCTTCATTAGCCAAGCATCATTGCCCTCATGGTTGCAGGAGGAGGGAGACGACATAATGCCTGGCCTTGATAACCCTAACAGAAAACAGCTCGAAACAAAGACAAGAGATATTTGCGTGATACGGGGGTCAAAACCTCCGGGAGGTTATATAATGAATTTTTACCGACCAAAATACGTATCGTGTAAGAAAACGGAGTCTGGAAAGCGCACGAGGTGCCCACGAGGTAGGGGGGCGTGCCCAGGGGGGTAGGGCGCGCCCTCCACCCTCGTGGAGCCCTCGTGTCCTTCCCGGACTGCTTCTTATTTTTCTATTTTATAAATATTCTAAAATGGAGAAATATTTCCATTAGAACTGTTTTGGAGTAGGTTTATCTACCGTACCACATACCTATTCCTTTTCGGAGTCTGAAACCTTCCGGAAAGTGTCCCTTATGTATTCCTCCGGGGTTACGGTTTCAATAACATTGGTTTCAACATTTATAGGATTACCTGAGAAATAATGTTTAATTCTTTGACCGTTCACCACCTTCGGATTTGTGCCTTCGAAGTTGTTGATTTTTATGGCACTGGAACGATAGACCTCCTCGATAACGTAAGGACCTTCCCATTTAGAGAGAAGTTTTCCTGCAAAAAATCTTAAACGAGAGTTGTATAGCAATACATAATCACCTACATTAAACTCACGCTTTTGTATCCTTTTGTCATGCCATCTTTTAACTTTTTCTTTAAATAATTTGGCATTCCTCATAGGCTTGGGTTCTCCATTCATCAAGTGAGCTAATGTCAAATAACCTCTTCTCACCGGCAAGTTTGAAATCATAGTTGAGCTCTTTAATTGCCCAATAAGCCTTATGTTCTAGTTCAAGAGGTAAGTGACATGCTTTTCCATAAACCATTTTATACGGAGACATACCCATAGGATTTTTTATATGCAGTTCTATAGGCCCATAATGCATCATCAAGTTTCTTGGACCAATTCTTTCTAGATCTATTAACAGTCTTTTGCAAAATTAATTTGAGTTCTCTGTTACTCAATTCTACTTGACCACTAGACCGTGGGTGATAAGGAGATGCAATTCTATGATTAACATCATATTTAGCAACGGAAATAACCATGAATAAAATGTGAACCACCATCAGTCATTAAATATCTAGGGACTCCCTTCATCCTCGATATATGCAGCACACCCCCTATGCTTCACAGACGAAGTAATGGATCACCAAATCCCAGAGGGTTTCAAACCCGTAAATATCGAATCATACGACAGTACAACAGATCCTGCGGTATGGATCGAGGACTTCCTCCTGCACATCCACATGGCCCGCGGTGACGATCTACACGCCATCAAATACCTCCCACTCAAACTCAAAGGACCAGCTCGGCATTGGCTCAACAGCCTGCCAGCAGAATCCATTGGCTGTTGGGAAGATCTGGAAGCCGCATTCCTCAACAACTTCCAGGGCATTTATGTGCGACCACCAGATGCCGATGACTTGAGCCACATAATTCAGCAGCCAGAGGAATCGGCCAGACAATTCTGGACACAGTTCCTGACAAAGAAAAATCAAATTGTCGACTGTCCGGATGCAGAGGCCCTAGCAGCTTTTAAGCACAACATCCGCGACGAGTGGCTCGCCCGACACCTTGGTCAGGAAAAGCCAAAATCTATGGCAGCCCTCACGACACTCATGACCCGCTTTTGCGCGGGAGAGGATAGCTGGCTGGCTCGAAGCAATAACATATCAAAGAACCATGGTACTTCGGATACCAAGGATAGCAATGGCAGGTCATGTCGCAACAAACACAAGCGCCGCATCAACAACGACAATACCGAGGATATGGCAGTCAATGCTGGATTCTGAGGCTCTAAACCCGGTCAGCGGAAAAAGCCATTCAAAAGAAGCACTCCAGGCCCGTCCAGTTTGGAACGTATACTCGATCGCTCGTGTCAAATACACGGCACCCCCGACAAGCCAGCCAACCACACCAACAGGGAATGTTGGGTGTTCAAGCAGGTCGGCAAGTTAAATGCCGAAAACAAAGATAAGGGGTTACATAGCGATGACGAGGAGGAGCCCCGACCGCCGAACACCGGAGGACAGAAGAGGTTCCCCCCACAAGTGCGGACGGTGAACATGATATACGCAACCCACATACCCAAGAGGGAGCGGAAGCGTGCGCTAAGGGACGTATATGCGTTGGAGCCAGTCACCCCAAAGTTCAACCCATGGTCCTCCTGTCCGATCACCTTCGATCGCAGGGACCACCCCACTAGTATCCGTCATGGCGGATTCGCCGCACTGGTCCTAGACCCAATCATTGACAGATTTCACCTCACTCGAGTCCTTATGGACGGCGGCAGCAGCCTGTACCTGCTTTATCAGGACATAGTGCGCAAAATGGGTATAGACCCCTCAAGGATCAAACCCACAAAAACGACCTTCAAAGGCGTCATACCAGGTGTAGAGGCCCATTGCACAGGCTCAGTCACACTGGAAGTGGTCTTCGGATCCCCGGATAACTTCCGAAGCGAGGAGTTAATCTTCGATATAGTCCCGTTCCGCAGTGGCTATCACGCACTGCTCGGGCGAACCACATTTGCGAGATTCAATGCGGTACCGCATTATGCATACCTCAAGCTCAAGATGCTAGGACCTCGGGGGGTCATCAAAGTCAATGAAAACACAGAGCACTCTCTCCGCACGGAGGAGCACACTGCGGCCCTCGCAGCAGAAGCACAAAGCAACCTCTTCAGGAAATCCACCAGTTCGGTGATTAAACACCCGGACACCGTCAAGCGCGCCTGGAGTAATCTGCAACAAGACCGCCTGGCACGTTTCGAGCTTGCATAGCAATGCGGCCCCAACCCCAGTTCCAGCCAAACGGCGAAATCCATGCCACGCGTACATAATTACGCATTGAAAATACCATGGGCATAGGTGGGGGGGGGCACGACTACGGCACGCCCCAAAATGCGGCTCAACCGCACTAGGGGCTTCCTGCTTTGTTATTTTTTCTCTCTTTCAGGACTTTACTCTCTGGAAACCCCGTCCGGTATTACGATTGCCGGACACACGATACAACAACCAAGGAGGCAGAAAGCTACGTCGCACCATGGAATTCCCAGGTGATCTCTGGTAACGAGTGAAATACCTGCTTTAAATACCATTCCTCAGCTTGCCCTTGGAGGGGACATGTCAAATAGTCCTACTTTTTGCTTATCGCACTACTTGTATCATTATGCTTCGACGCACCTTTTTGAATAAACAATGCATAACACTAGACTATTACCGCATTTCTATTCTTTTTTATATATATGTTCATTCATGACATTCAGCACCCGTACGCTCTGGTACGGCCAGCCAGGGGCTTAAGCGTACCCCATAATACGGCGTGAGAAGTCCGAACACTTTCGACAGTGCGGCACCCCGAACTTATAACATTATATGCATCAGCTCCGAATCATGTCTTGGGTCAATAGTTGGGTTTGCCCGGCTCCCATGTTTTGGTACCTTACGTTCTGCTATATCGGCTAAGATAGCAATGGGAGAACTACTGCGATTGTGCCCCGGTTCATCTGGGCAAGCACCTTAGTAGAGAAAGCTAAAACTGACTGTCATGATAAGGCGAGAGCTGGTCGCTGTTCGAGAGGTCTCGAGTCCCTAAAGACTTATGCCGCTTAGGGCGAGGAGTCGGCTTTATCCGGCTTAAGCGTGTATAGCGCCCCGAATTCGACCTTACGAATACTAGGGGCTTTGCCAAAATTTAAAATTGTAGACTTCTATGGCTAAGTGAGAGTGATAAAGCATTATAGTCCGATTTCCTTGTTCGTTGCGCTGAGAACCTCCCTCGAAGGACCCAAAAATGGGAAAAAGAATGCTCAGATTTATCCCGAACACCCCAGCACTCGTGGCATGGGGGCAGAAGCCGACGACTGGCCATCTCTCAGATTTGATAAACAACCGCACAGAAGGTAATATTTTAAATTCAAAAAAGCGTTGCATAGCGCACATGAACAAGTTTTCATAATACAGGATCACACGAGTAAGTTCATTCAAAAATTACATCCTTCGCACACTCGTCCACCATAAGACGGGCACCCTTCAGGACACCCTCATAATACATTTCAGGGTGGCGATGCTCCTTGCCCTGCGGCGGCCCCTCCTTCACCAGCTTCTCGGCGTCCATCTTGGCCCAGTGCACCTTCGCACGGGCAAAAGCCCGGCGTGCACCTTCGATGCAGACAGACCGCTTTATGACTTCCAGCCGTGGGCAGGCATCCACAAGCCGCCTCACCAGGCCGAAGTAGCTGTTGGGAAGGGAGTCGCCAGGCCACATCCGAACTATAAGGCCCCTCATGGCCTGTTCGGCCGCCTTGTGCAGCTCAACCAGTTGCTTCAGTTGGTCGCTCACAGGCATCGGGTGTTCGGTCCCAGTATACTGAGACCAGAACAACTTCTCCGTCGAGCTTCCCTCCTCGGCCTGGTAGTACTTTGCGGCATCTAACACGCTGCGGGGCAAATCTGCGAATGCTCCTGGAGAGCTCCAGACTCGGGTAAGTAACAAGTAATTTACTTTCACATGCTTGCTTTGCATAATGAATGCCTTACCCGCCGCTATCTTCCTCATTGCCTCAATTTCCTGGAGGGCCTTTTGGGATTCAGCCTTGGCATGCTTTGTGCTCTCGAGGGCCGTGGCAAGCTTGGACTCTCGCGTCTTCGAGTCAAGCTCCAAGGTCTCGTGCCTCTTCATGAGAGCCTGGAGCTCTTGCTGCACCTCGCCCACCCGTGCCTCTTGTCTCTCCCGCTCGGTGCGCTCCTTAGCCGTTTTGTTTTCAGCCTCGGACAGCGCTTGCTTCAGGGTTGCCACTTCGGTCGTGGTCCCTGGCACATCCATGATGATCCTATCATTTTGCAACCACATCTTTATATATATACATACATAGACAAGGTATTACTTACCTTTGTTCTCCTCGAGCTGCCTCTTGGCAAGGCCGAGCTCTTTCTCGGACCGCTCGAGGTTCTGCTTCAGTGCGGCGACCTCCGCAGTCAGTGCGGCAGAGGTCAGCAGCGAAGCCTACATACACATACATACATACTTATATTAGACTCCTACAGATATTATTTGATCCTCTATTCGGCTTTTCTTTGTGAACACCAAACAGAGCATTAGGGGCTACTGCCTATGCAGTAATATTTTCCTATATTTTAAATACTTACCTCAAAGCCTGTTAGAAGGCTGGAATAGGCTTCAGTCAGTCCGGTCTTGGCGGACTGAACCTTCTTGATCACCGCACTCATAATAGTGCGGTGCTCTTCATCGATGGAAGCACCGCGAAGCGCTCCCAGCAGGTTGTCCGGTGCCTCTAGATGGACAGAGGTCACCGGCACGGGCGGCTTGCCCCTCTTGGAAGGGGGCCGCCTGCCGGAGTCCGGAACCACTGGTGGTTCCGGCGCGGTGTTCGACCGAGGGCCGAACTTGGAGCCCTTGGGAGTCTTGCTCCCTTTGCGCCTGGAGTCCGGAAGGTCTCCTTGAGGCGCCTCCAGGAATATCTCCCCCGGCTCAGTGCCCCTTGAGACAATACCTCGACATTGTCCGTAGGGCGAGGAGAGGAGGCGGTTGGAAGTGATTCGCTATTCATATCCGATGAGTCCAAGGAACCGTCCGACGAGGATACGTCGATACGGGCTCGGGGCGGACTGCATAATCATATTCGACGTTATGAGAAGCAGTGCAACAAAAGTATGCGATGAGTTACTCTGGTATCCGAATACTTACGACTTCACCAGGGGCTTGGCCCTGAGTAACCACTCGCCTTCGCTGTCGGCGGCGGTGGTGGAACAGTCCGGAAGGAGAGTCCTTCCCTTCTTGGACCCTCCGGCCTCCCCGGTTCGAGCGGCCTTCCTTTTCTTGTCTCCCCAGGCTGGAGGGGGAGAATCTTCATCTTCCTCCTCCTCGTTTTCATGAGAGGAGTGCGTCTCGGAGTTATCGGATGATGAGTCCGATACCACCTGGCGCCGGGAACTCTTTCGGGTTCCCGTGGCCTTCTTCTTGATCTTCTTCTCCGGCACCTCATAAGGGGCCAGGGTCCGCATCTCCGTCAAGAGAGCGTCTGCAGGGTCTTCGGGCAGAGGGGTCGGGCAGTCAATCTGCTCCGATGTCTCCACCCAGTCCTGTCAAAGGCATGGGAGCTCAGATCCCGCACATGGCTAAACTATGGAAAATAAATACCCTACAAGATGTACAGAACTTACCGGATTCGCAGGGCGCGTCGCACTTAGCCCGCGGTCCTCGGTAAGGGGAGGGGGGACCTCGGCGCCCTTGAACAGCACCTTCCAGACGTCCTTATGCGTCGTGTCGAAGAGCACGCATAGAGTCTGGTGCTGGGCCGGGTCGAACTCCCATAAGTTGAAAGCCCGTTGTTGACACGGGAGGATCCGACGGAAGAGCATGACCTGGACTATGTTGACAAGCTTGAGTTTCTTGCCTATCATGTTCCGGATACACTTCTAGAGTCCGTCCAGCTCCACCGATGAGCCCCAGGACAGGCCCTTCTCCTTCCAGGAAGTGAGCCGCGTGGGGATTCCGGATCAAAACTCGGGGGCCGCCACCCAGTTGGTGTCGGCGCGGCTCGGTGATGTAGAACCACCCCGATTGCCACCCCTTTATGGTCTCCACGTAGGAGCCCTCGAGCCATGTAACGTTGGGCATTTTGCCCACCATGGCTCCGTCGCATTCCGCTTGTTGGCCGCCTACTACCTTCAGTTTGACATTGAAGGTCTTCAGCCACAGGCCGAAGTGGGGCCGGACGCGGAGGAAAGCCTCGCACACGATGATGAATGCCGAGATGTTGAGGATGAAATTCGGAGCTAGATCATGGAAGTCCAACCCATAATAGAACATAAGGCCACAGGCGAATGGATGGAGGGGAAACCCCAGTCCGCGAACGAAGTGGGTGAGGAAAACCACCCTTTCGTAAGGTTCCGGGGTAGGGACGATTTGCCCTACGGCTGGCAGCCGGTGCGCAATATCCGCGGCTAAGTATCCGGCCCCACGCAGCTTTTTGATGTCTTCCTCCGTAACGGAGGAGACCATCCACTTGCCTCCCGCCGCGAACATGTTTGGAGAGGGTTGAGGAGAAGGATGTGGACTTGGGTGCTGGAGCTGAGTGCACGAGAATGGATGAGCAAGGAGGAAGAAGGCGTGGGTAGAAAAAGGTGAACCCTTATCCCTTTATAAGGGCGGACTAAGCTATGCGCCCCCACCAGCCTGGTAAAACTCGCTTATCCCCCAAGCGCCGTAATTGATGGCGCGGTTGGGTTACCCACGCCCGTATTGATGGGAATCCCGTAATAAGGGGACACGATCTCTGCTTCGACAAGACATGTCAAGGAAACCACCTCGCGAAACACGCTGAGGTTGGTTGTGAAAAACGATTCGAATGGTGACCTGGCTGTGGTGTGATGTCACACTGCGGAATGCGTCGTCAGATTAGATTTGTGAAAATATTATTCTCCCTACGGTTGTATGTGGAACTTGTTTTGCAGAGCCGGACACGATCCTCGTGTTCAAAATCTTCTATGAAGTATTCGGAGGAGGAACCCGCCTTGCAATGCCAAAGACAATCTGCACGCCGGACTCATCGTCATTGAAGCCTGGTTCAGGGATTACTGAGGGAGTCCTGGATTAGGGGGTATCCGGACAGCCGGATTATATCCTTTGGCCGGACTGTTGGACTATGAAGATACAAGATTGAAGACTTCGTCTCGTGTCCGGATGGGACTCTCCTTGGCGTGGAAGGCAAGCTTGGCAATACGGATATGTAGATCTCCTTCCTTGTAACCGACTCTGTGTAACCCTATCCCCCTCCAGTATCTATATAAACCGGAGGGTTTAGTCCGTAGGACCAACAACATCAATCATACCATAGGCTAGCTTCTAGGGTTTAGCCTCTTCGATCTCGTGGTAGATCAACTCTTGTAATACTCATATCATCAAGATCAATCAAGCAGGAGTAGGGTTTTACCTCCATCGAGAGGGCCCGAACCTGGGTAAAAACATCATGTCCCCCGTCTCCTGTTACCATCCACCTAGACGCACAGTTCGGGACCCCCTACCCGAGATCCGCCGGTTTTGACACCGACAGACTCCAAACCTTGGAAAAATAACTTCTTTAAGCATTTTAATAGAAGTGTTATGATCAACACTACTAGTTGGAATAGCTTCTACCCACTTAGTAACGTAATCAACAACAACTAAAATATGTGTATATCCATTAGAGGCAGGAAAAGGTCCCATATAATCAAAGCCCCAAACATCAAATGGTTTAATAACAAGTGAATAATTCATAGGCATTTCTTGACGTCTACTAATATTACCAATTCTTTGACATTCATCACAAGATAAGACAAACTTACGGGCATCCTTGAAGAGAGTAGGCCAATAAAAACTGGATTGTAATACCTTATGTGCAGTTCTATCTCCAGCGTGGTGTCCTCCATAAGCCTCGGAGTGACACTTGCATAGGATCTGTTCCTGTTCATGCCCAGGTACACAACGTCTAATAACACCATCTACTCCTTCTTTATAAAGATGTGGGTCATCCCAAAAGTAATGTCTCAAATCATAGAAGAACTTTTTCTTTTGCTGGTATGTAAAGCTAGGTGGTATAAATTTAGCAACAATGTAATTAGCATAATCAGCATACCATGGAGCAGTATGAGAAGCATTTATGACATTTAATTGTTCATCAGGAAAGCTATCATCAATAGGTAGTGGGTCATCAAGAACATTTTCTAACCTAGACAAGTTATCTGCAACGGGGTTCTCAGCTCCCTTTCTATCAATAATATGCAAATCAAATTCTTGTAGCAAGAGAACCCATCTAATAAGTCTAGGTTTAGCATCTTTCTTTTCCATGAGATATTTAATAGCAGCATGATCAGTGTGAATAGTTACTTTAGAATCAACAATATAAGGTCTGAACTTATCACAAGCAAATACAACTACTAAGAATTCTTTTTCAGTAGTAGCATAATTTCTCTGAGCATTGTCTAGAGTTTTACTAGCATATTGAATAACATTTAATTTCTTATCAACTCTTTGCCCTAGAACAGCACCTACAGCATAATCACTAGCATCACACATAATTTCAAAAGGTAAATTCCAATCAGGTGGCTGAACAATAGGTGCAGAGATCAATGCTTTCTTAAGTATTTCAAATGCTTCTACGCAACCATCATAAAAAATGAATGGTATATCTTTTTGTAATAAATTAGTCAGAGGCCGAGAAATTTTCGAGAAGTCCTTAATGAACCTCCTATAAAACCGGCATGACCAAGGAAACTTCTTATACCTTTGATGTCCTTGGGACATGGCATCTTTTCAATAGCATCAACCTTGGCTTTATCAACCTCAATACCTCTTTCAGAAACTTTATGCCCCAAGACAATACCTTCATTAACCATAAAGTGGCACTTTTCCCAATTCAAGACAAGATTAGTTTCTTCACATCTCTGCAAAACTCGGTCAAGGTTGCTTAAGCAATCATCAAAAGAGGATCCATAGACGGAAAAATCATCCATGAAAACCTCACAAATCTTTTCACAAAAGTCAGAGAATATAGCCATCATGCATCTTTGAAAGGTAGCAGGTGCATTACACAAACCAAAAGGCATACGTCTATAAGCAAAAGTACCAAGAGGGCAAGTAAAAGTAGTCTTTGATTGATCATTGGCTAACACGGGTATTTGAGAGAAACCAGAATAACCATCTAGTAAGCAAAAATGTGTATGTTTGGATAATCTTTCTAGCATTTGATCGATAAAAGGTAAGGGGTAATGATATTTTTTCATAGCTTTATTTAATTTGCGGAAATCGATTACCATCCTATAACCTATAATAATTCTTTGCGGGATCAACTCATCTTTATCATTAGGAACGATAGTAATACCTCCCTTCTTAGGGACACAATGGACATGACTCACCCACTGACTGTCAGCAACAAGATAAATTATACCTGCCTCAAGAAGCTTTAGTATTTCCTTTCTTACCACTTCCTTCATCTTAGGATTCAGCCGTCGTTGATGATCACGAACTGGTTTGGCATCTTCCTCTAGATTTATTTTGTGTTGACACAGAGTGGGACTAATGCCCTTAAGATCATCAAGAGTATATCCAATAGCAGCACAGTGCTTCTTCAGAGTTTTCAATAATCTCTCCTCTTCATGCTCTGAAAGGTTAGCACTAATAATAAAAGGATATATATTTTTCTCATCAAGATAAGCATATTTAAGAGTATCAGGTAACGGTTTAAGCTCAAACACGGGATCACCCTTGGGTGGAGGAGGATCCCCTAGGATTTCAACAGGCAAATTGTGTTTCAGGATGGGTTCCTGTTTAAAGAATACTTCATCTATTTCCCTTCTTTCATTCATAAACATATCATTTTCATGGTCTAGCAAATATTGTTCTAGGATCACTAGGAGGTACGGCAATAGAAGCAAGACCAATAATTTCATCTTTACTAGGTAATTCCTCTTCACGGTGTTGTCTACGAAATTTAGAGAAATTAAATTCATGAGACATATCACCTAAACCAATAGTAACAACATCCTTTTTGCAATCTATCTTAGCATTAACAGTGTTCAAGAAGGGTCTACCAAATATAATGGGACAAAAGCTATCTTGTGGGGAACCAAGAACAAGAAAATCAGCAGGATATTTAGTTTTCCCACACAAGACTTCAACATCTCTAACAATTCCAATTGGTGAAATAGTATCTCTATTGGCATGTTTAATTGTGACATCAATATCTTCTATATCAGCAGGTGCAACATCACGCATAATTTCTTTGTATAAGTCATGAGGTATAGCACTAGCACTGACACCCATATCACATAAGCCATGATAACAATGATCTCCTATTTTAACAGAAATAACAGGCATGCCTACCAAAGATCTAGGTTTATCTTTAGCACAAGGTTTAGCAATTCTAGCAGTCTCATCACAGAAATGAATAACATGCCCATCAATATTATCAGACAAGAGATCTTTAACAATAGCAATATTAGGTTCAACTTTAAATTGCTCAACAGGTGTATAGGTTCTAATATTGCTTTTACAACCCATAGTTGAAGCTTTAGCATGATCTTCTATCCTAACAGGAAAATGTGGTTTCTCAACATAAGCAGTAGGAACAATAGGATCATATAAGTGATAGTATTTTCTTCAACTTTTATAGGTGCAGCTACTTTTACTTCTATGGGAGGATGGTATTTAAACCACTTCTCCTTAGGGAGATCAACATGAGTAGCAAAAGATTCACAGAAAGAAGCTACTATCTCAGAGTCAAGTCCATATTTAGTGCTAAATTTACGGAAAACATCGGTATCCATAAAAGATTTAACACAATCATACTTAGGTGTCATACCTCACTCCTTACCTTCGTCGAGGTCCCAATCTTCAGAGTTGCGTTTAATTCTTTCCAATAAATCCCATTTGAATTCAATAGTCTTCGTCATAAAAGAGCCAGCACAAGAAGTATCGAGCATGGTGCGATTGTTATCAGAAAGCCGAGCATATAAATTTTGAATAATCATTTCTCTTGAGAGCTCATGATTGGGGCATGAATATAACATTGATTTAAGCCTCCCCCAAGCTTAAGCGACACTTTCTCCTTCGTGAGGCCAGAAATTATATATATAATTGCGATCACGATGAACAATATGCATAGGATAAAACTTCTGATGAAATTCCAATTTCAATAGTTTGTAGTTCCATGACCCCGTATCATCACATAGCCTATACCATGTCAATGCATCTTCCTTCAAAGATAAAGGGAAGACCTTCTTCTTAATAACATCTCCGGGTACACCTGCAAGCTTAAATAATCCACAAACTTCATCCACATATATTAGGTGCTCATCAGGATGCACTGTTCCGTCTCCTTCAAAAGGATTAGCTAGAAGTTTTTCTATCAAAGCCGAAGGAATTTCAAAGCAGACATTTTCATTTTCAGTAGGTTCAGTGGGTTGAGGAGCAACTCTTTGCTCTACTGGTCGGGGTGAAGATACCCCGAACAAGCCCCTCAGAGGATTACTTTCCATAGTAACAAGTGACAGTAAATTTCAGCACACTATATAAAATTTTCCTTACCAAATTCCACCTACCAAAGGCGCTTCACTCCCCGGCAACGGCACCAGAAAAGAGTCTTGATGACCCACAAGTATAGGGGATCTATCGTAGTCCTTTCGTTAAGTAAGAGTGTCGAACCCAACGAGGAGCAGAAGGAAATGATAAGCGGTTTTCAGCAAGGTATTCTTTGCAAGCACTGAAATAATAGGTAACAGATAGTTTTGTGATAGGATAATTTGGAACGAGTAACAAGTAACAAAAGTAAATAAAGTGCAGCAAGGTGGCCCAATACTTTTTGTAGCAAAGGACAAGCCTGGACAAACTCTTATATGATGTAAAGCGCTCCCGAGGACACATGGGAATATCGTCAAGCTAGTTTTCATCATGTTCATATGATTCGCGTTCGGTACTTTGATAATTTGGTATGTGGGTGGACCGGTGCTTGGGTGCTGCCCTTACTTGGACACGCATCCCACTTATGATTAACCTCTATTGCAAGCATCTGCAACTACAACAAAAGTATTAAGGTAAACCTAACCATAGCATGAAACATATGGATCCAAATCAGCCCCTTACGAAGCAACGCATAAACTAGGGTTTAAGCTTCGGTCACTCTAGCAACCCATCATCTACTTATTACTTCCCAATGCCTTCCTATAGGCCCAAATAATGGTGAAGTGTCATGTAGTTGACGTTTACATAACACCACTAGAGGAAATACAACATACATCTCATCAAAATATCGAACGAATACCAAATTCACATGACTACTAATAGCAATACTTCTCCCATGTCAGGAACAATGTAACTACTCACAAAGCATATTCATGTTAATAATTAGAGGGGTATTAATATGCATATAGGATCTGAACATATGATCTTCCACCAAATAAACCAACTAGCATCAACTACAAGGAGTAATTAACACTACTAGCAACACAGAGATACCAATCCCGGACTTGGAGACAAGAATTGGATACAAGAGATGAACTAGGGTTTTGAGAGGAGATGGTGCTGGTGAAGATGTTGATGGAGATTGCCCTCTCCCGATGAGAGGAGCGTTGGTGATGACGATGGCGATGATTTCCCCCTCCCGGAGGGAAGTTTCCCCGGCAGAACAGCTCCGCCAGAGCCCTAGATTGGTTCCGCCAAGGTTCCGCCTCGTGGTGGCGGAGTCTCGTCCGGGAAGATGGCTTATAATTTTTTCCTCATCAAAAGACTCCATATAGCAGAAGATGGCCACCGGAGGGCCACCAGGGGGCCCACGAGGTAGGGGGGCACGCCCAGGGGGGTAGGGCGCGCCCCCACCCCCGTGGGCAGGGTGTGGCCCCCCTGGTGAACTTCTTGCGCTCAGTATTTTTTATATATTCTGAAATCGTCTTCCGTGAAGTTTCAGGACTTTTGGAGCTGTGCAGAATAGGTCTCTAATATTTTCTCCTTTTCCAGCCCAGAATCCCAGCTGTCGGCATTCTCCCTCTTTATGTAAACCTTGTAAAATAAGAGAGAATAGGCATAAGTATTGTGACATAATGTGTAATAATAGCCCATAATGCAATAAATATCGATATAAAAGCATGATGCAAAATGGACGTATCAATTTTGAACACAGAAAAACTATGGAGTTCAAACAAGTTTAAAAAAATGAAATCCCTTTGTAACAGACGAGTTTCCGTATGAAACCCTCATACTTTGAAAGAGATTGGCCATTTTGTACACGAAGTGCATCCAGTTTTTGCTGTAACCCTCTCTACTTTCTTGCACATGCTATGTGGGTGAAATGATGATACCATGCCAACTTTCAACCTTTTCAGAGTTCATTTGAAATGCTTTTCAATTTCAGGGTCTTATAGCTCAAAATAATCAGTAAATGCATGAAAAATAACAAATGAAGTCAGAAAGGGTTGAAAATTGATGATGTGGCTTTGAATGGTGCATTTTGAACACAAAAAAGTCTGGAGTTCAAATAAGTTCAAAAAAATGAAATCCCTTTGTAGCAGACGAGTTTCCGTATGAAACCCTCATACTTCGAAAGAGATTGTCTGTTTTGTACACGAAGTGCATCTAGTTTTTGCCGTAATCCTCTCTACTTTCTTGCACATGCTAAGTGGATGAAATGATGATACCATGCAAAAAGAAAATTAACTAAAAAACTTTTATAAAACTCTAATAACAAAAGGAATGAACTAAAAAGATTTTATAAACCTATAGTATTTTTTAAACTAAAATTATATAAAATTCATGCCACTGAAATTATCAAAGTATTTTCTGTCCAAAACATGAAAAGCAGAAAGAAACAAAATAAACTTTAATAAATAAGTAGAAACAAAATTAAGTAAATTAAAATTTAATAAAATAAATAAGTAGAAACAAAATAAAACAAAATAAACTTTAATAAAATAAATAAGTAGAAACAAAATAAAACAAATTAAAATTTAACACAATAAATAAGTAGAAACAAAATAAAATAAAATAAACTTTTATAAAATAAAGAAGTAGAAACAAAATAAACTTTATAAAAGTAAAATAAATAAACTTTAATAAAATAAATAAAAATAGCAAGAGTAAGGCCTCCTTTGGTTTGGAGGAATTTCATAGGAATTTTAGAGGATAGGATTCTTATAGGATTTTTTCCTTTAGAGCCCTTTGGTTCATAGGAATAGATTCCTATTCCTCCGTAGGATTGGTTCATATCCTCCACATTTCATAGGAAAATAAAAATGAGCCTAGACTCAATGGAAAAATTCCTTTGGTGTCAACCAAATGACATCTCGTTTCCTATTCCTACTCATAGGATTTGAGATACATGACATCTCATTTCCTACAAAATTCCTATTCCCATGGTAATCCTATCCTATGAACCAAAAGAGGCCTAAGTTTTTTTGTAAGTAGAAACAAAATAAAATAAATAAATCAACAATTTTTTTTAAAAAGTGCCAACTACTGGGCCACCACGGCGTGAATATGACAAGAAACCCTACCATGGGTCAGGATTCAGGCCCGCAGAAGGCCCAGTAGGCCCATCAGGCATAGCAGTGACAATTAGGCCCATAAGCCTGCAATCGAGAGGAGCTCGAGAGGGGTGCGGCAGTGGGGCTTATAAACCACTCCGCGCCCCTCTCAACTAGCGAGGTGGGACTAAAGTTTTGGCCACGGGGAGCACGAGGCCTTTGGTCCCGGTTGGTGGCACCAACCGGTACCAAAGGGGGGCATTCGTACCGGTTGGTGCCAGCAACCGGTATGAATGCCTGCCTTTGGTACCGGTTGGTGCCACCAACCGGGACCAAAGGCCTCCGCTTCCCGCCCTTTGGGCTGCTGAAAAGAGACCTTTGGTCTCGGTTGGTGGCACGAACCGGGACCAAAGGGGAGTATTGGTCCCGGTTGGTGCTACTAACCGGGACGAAAGGTGTGACTATATAAGCCCACACTTAGAAAAATTTGCCCAACTGCTCGCATTCTCCCCCGACGCCTCCAGGCCGCTCCTCTCGTCGCCGTCGCCGACGCCGCACCCTGCCCCGACGCCGTCCGATGCCGCCCGCCGCCCGTCCTCCGCCCCGACGCCGCCCAACTTCGCCGCTGCCGACGCCCTCGACGCCAACTGCCCCGACGCCGACCGCCGTGCCCTGCCACCCCCTGTAAGCACACCTGCCGCTCCACGTGCCCTTGCGTGCGCCCGCTCCGACGCCGGCGCCGCTCCTCGTGCACCTGCGCCCCTGCCCTGCCCCGCCGGCGCCGCCGCCGCCATGCCCTGCCCCGCCGGCCCCTAGAGCTTTCCTTTATTTTTTTGTTATATATATATATGCTATTTATTTAGATGTTTTTAGATGTTTTTAGTTGTTCATAAAAGAAACTTAGATGTCAAAAATGTTTTCTATGTTCATATATAGAAAGTTTTTATAAAAATGTATATATGTATGTATGTTATTTGTGTATATATGTTCATATAGTTTTATGTTCATATTTTGTTATATATATATATGCTTTTTTTCTTCGATCTTCTCCTCTTTTTATTTCTTACCCCCCGGCCCTCTCGCTCGACCAAAACTCTCGAGGACACCCAAACACTAGAAAAAAACGATGCCGGTCTCCTACCCCCTCCCGCCGCGCCCCTACCCGACAAACACTCTCGAGGCCACCCAAATTTACCAAGTTAAAAGAGTGTTGTCGTCGAGGCCACCCCAAACCCTTGAAGCATTGCCGAGGCCACCCCAAACCCTTAAAGCATTGTCGAGGCCACCCCAAACCCTAGAGAAGCAGCATCGAGGCCACTAATATGATTCCTTATTGTGATTAGCTAGCTAGTTCTACGTTTGCCACTAATATATCCATCTGTCATGTTTGAATAACAATTGCCATGTTGTAAATATTTGCAGAAACTATGGAGCACCCCGAGACGAAGCAACAGAAGCGGTGTTGGGGGACATAATCGCACAAGGAAGTGATGCCATCATGTCGTTTCTCAACGAAACCGATGGTCCGGAAGGATAGGGTGAAGAAGCAGGCTATGATTATGATGGCTTCGGTGACACAATGCCGGTGCAAGAAGGAGATCTTGATGACGGCTCCGGTGACCCAATGCCGGTGCAAGAAGGAGACCGTGATGACGGCTCCGGTGACCGAACCGAGTCCGGCCAGGTATATATATTAGTTAAGCCTGTGCTGACTAGCTAATTGATGCATTCATTGTTTTGGTATATGCACACATATTAATTAACTCTCATCTTTCTTCTTTTTTCTAGCCCTCCGGATCGAGCACAACTTCGGTAAAGAGACGAGGCCCGAAGAAAAATTTGCGCTCGGATGAAAGGTTTGAGATCACAGCAATCGCGTGCGATGGCATGCCGATTGAACCATCCGGACAAAGGAAGCATTTGCTGCTCAGTGTGAGGTTCTTGTTAGGGACAAGATCCCGATCAGTATCCACCAATGGTTAAAGCCTAAGAATGAAGACCCTGAGGTGTCTTATGTCTTCGATATGCAGAAAGATGATCTTTGGACCGCGCTGAAGGCAAATTTCACCCTACCGGCAAAGGAGGATTCGGAGAAGCCAGTTAAAGAGCAATTGATCAAGTCTCATGATCTTAAGAAGATGGCAGATCTATTAAGGAGGTGGAAGAATGAGCTGAAAACATCGTTTGTCGACAAAGACAAGACACCAGAATTCACCGGTCGGTATGAGAAGATCAGAGATCATTGGCCCACATTTGTGGCCCACAAGACATCGAACAAGAGTAAGAATATGTCAGTGACAAACAAGAACAATGTTGCGAAGAAGAAGCATCACCATCGCACAGGGTCAGGTGGCTACCTCAAAGCTCGGCCGTTGTGGGCCAAGACTGAGAATGACCTGCTTGATAAAGGGGTCGAACCAGAGACATTGCACTGGCCAGACCATTGCCGGACTTTGTTCTTCGGGGTTGGCGGAAGCTTGGACCCTGTAACAGGGAAGTGCGTTTGGATGAACGAGCAACTGCGAATACCCGTCACGAAGCTTCAGGAGTATATCGCCGCAGCGCAGGAGGGGACGTTCGTTCTAGACAAAGAGAACGACGAGCTCACAATGGCCCTCGGGAATCCCGAGCACCCTGGACAGACACGAGGCATGCCAGGCTCCGTTTCGTGGAAGGCTGGGTTTCCGGACGCAGGCGGTTACAAATGCCAGGAGAGGAGGAAGAAAGTGGAGCAGATCCAAATTCAGGCGCTACACGCAAGGGTATAAGCGATAGAGCAACGAGAAGCAGATCGCAACAAGCGACCCGCCGAAGCTTCCCTCGAAGCTACCCCGCCATCTCAGCGGAGAAGCAGCGTGGCTTCCACCGAGCTGCAGCAGCTGGAGCCTGTCTTCACGGCTCCTGCTAGCTACCCCGTGGACTTAATCACGGAGTCTCAAAATTGCCACCTTATGACGCAATGGAAGAATTTGAAAGTCAAGGCGGCTGTTGGCTCTGTTGCACCTGCTGAACCTGGCGCAACTTTTCGCTACCGGCCGATTCCAGAAGGATATGCTAGGGTGATGGTGGATGAAATAACGGACGGGTTTGAGGATCTCGAGCTTGACCACCCTACCGGTGAAGGGGAGACTCGGCTGGGTTCTTCTCTGAAGACTCCATGCCTATGGCGGAAGGAGCTCATCAACCTTCCGAACTGGACGCCTCCGCCTCCTCCTCCTCCTCCTCCGGCGAGTCAGGGTACTCCGCCTCCTCCTCCGGTGAGTGATCAGGGCACTCAGCCTCCTTCTCTGGTGCGTGGCGGCACTCTGCCTCCTTCTCCGCCTGCGCCGGCGCGCCCGAGCAGCTAGCCTACTCCTTCTCCGCCTCGTCGGCAAGGGCAGAAGAGACCCGCCGCCACTCCGGCTACTTCGGCGCGTCATAGTCCTCCTCCTCATAAGCAAGGAAAGAAGACAGCCGTAGCCGCTCCGTCTGCTGTAGCGTCTAGCAGTACATCCAGAGGCGGGAGGCAATACAGATTCGGTCCTTCTCTGAAGACTCCAGAGAAGTTACCATACGATAGGACCCCGGAGGAAAAACGAGAAGATCGTGTGAGACGAAGTGAGGAACTTCTTTGAAGGGGTGAAAGCAAAGAAACATCCACCTCCGGAGGAGAAGATAGATCCGGTGAAAGCGAAGTGCACTGTGGAAGCCCTGAAGAAACCACCAAAGTCTCCTCCGAAAGGCAACTATGAGCGCATTATTGAAAGGTCATTTATCGAAGTGGAGCGGTCGAGAAGTACTGTCAGTGATCAAAGGTTAGCAGAACGACGAGCTGGGAAAAAAATTGCCCAGCTTGGCGAACAAGCGAACCAATCGTTCCCCTCGCTCAAGGTGTCTGGCGATATCATCGCTAACGATTCGAGGATGGTGCCCGGTTTAACAATCTTGCAGATTACCTTGCCCGACGATGTACATTATGAATTCTTGGAGGTGGACGAACACAGATATGAGTACGGGAAGCCTCTCGTCAAAGATGAAAGGTCTCTAACAACGATGATGCAAAGATTCCATGATTGGTGCATGAAAACCTGCAGAGAGTCTGGGGGGAGGAATACTTTGACGCTGAGAGTTAAAGAGGAGCATGACCTCATTGGAACTGATCTATTGAATGTTCCATTTGAGGAGTTCTTCCAGTTTTTCAATCAGAGGGCCCTCGATAAATTAACGGTCACTTGCTACTGTCTGTAAGTACTACTTCTGTCATTAAGTCTCTATATATAGGTCAGCTCTTTCATTGCATGTATTTATAATTATCCTCACTATATTATGCAGATTGAAGATCGCCGAATTGAAGAAAAGACAAATCGGTGATATTGGGTTCATTAACCCAAATATCATAGATGCATATTCGGTTGAATTTCAGAAAAAAGATACCAAGGCCAACTTGCTACGATCGTTGGTATTAAATCAAACCAAAGCTATAATACTCTTTCCTTACAACTTCAAGTGAGTGTTACTTTCTTGTGCATATTCGATTTCCCTTATTAGTCGAGGTTATAGTAATGTAATTGATGAGTTATGCATGCGTGAGCAGGTTCCACTATATTCTTCTAGAGATTAAGCTCGAGCAGGGACTAGTAACCATCTTAGACTCGAGACGAAAAGATCCCAAGGAGTATGCAGACACGACTGAAATTCTCGAGAAGTAAGTTAAATCGATCATTATCGCACCATATCGGCAACTTTGTTCACTTCCTGATATCAAGTAATTGTTTTCTTTGTCTGACAGGGTTTGGAAAAAATTCACCTCAAAAGCTCTGGGACTGCCGAAGAAGCTGGAATTTAAACACCCGAAAGTAAGTACTACTAGCATGTTCTGCGCATCTCCTAGTGATTCAAGTGCTAGTTTCATCAATACCATTTAGCATGCTTGCTTATCAGTTTGATTGACCTCTATTTCTTGTAAAGTGGTTGTGGTAGGAAGCCGGGAATAATTACTGTGGATACTACGTTTGCGAGTCCATCCGCCACACGACCTGTAAGTGGGGCTACACTAAAAAACAATACGAAGTGCGTAAGCAATAATATTCATAATTTTACTTTGTTACCATCTTTTGTGTTGAGTTTCATTCATTCCTATATATGTATTGACCCCCTTCTTCAAATTAGATGTTCCAGATGCAGGATGAACTCCTAGCACCAGATCGTATGCGAGGAATTCAAGAGGAATTGGCGGCATTCTTTCTTGACCACGTGATCGATAAAGACGGAGAATACTATGTGGACCCTGTGTTCATATATAATTAGGGGATTATATTGTAAGAGATCTTATATTGTATATATGTAGCTTGTAGCGTCGGATAGATATACGAAAACTTGTTGTTCGACCAATCTCTCGAAGAAGGAGATGTCGATATCACTTCTCTCTGTATGCATATGTTCATGACGATCTTCTGTTTCCTTCATTTTTGCTTACTAGCTAGCGTGTCGAGTGCTCTCTATACATATAGTACGTAGCGTCGACCAAGCACGGAGATAAGAGAGGACACTTCTCTCTATTAATTAATTAGCTACCTAACACAATATATGAAACACCTTAATTAACCATACAAAACCCCCAAATCCCCCCTCCTTCAGAAAAAAAACAAAAACCCTAGCCCCTGAACAGCTGACGCGTGGATGCCTATTGGTTCCGGTTGGTGCCACCAACCGAGACCAAAGGCCCCCCTGCCTGGGTTGGCCGCAGCGGCCACGTGGAGGCGCATCTGTCTTGGTTCGTGTAAGAACCGGGACTAAAGGCCAAAGGCATTAGTAACGACCTTTTAGTCCCGGTTCCAAAACTGGGACAGAAGGCCCTTACGAACCGGGACAAATGGCCCTTTTTCTACTAGTGTTTATGGAATAACAGAGACAACAGCCACATCGAGTGGATCTGTAACAGCCACAAAACCTTCCAGTCCACCCAGTGGGGCTGCACTTCAAGAGCTCGTAAGTTTTGCGGCTTGCTGCTCATGTGTTGGTCATTTCATTAATTTGCTCAATGTTGCCACCTGTTAATCATGTCATTGTATTCCTTTGCTAGCACACACACGTGTGCACGTTGTACCACAAGTCACAAGATAGAGAAGATGCATTTCCTATTGATGCATTGTGGGATGAAGTTGAATGGGCAAAGCAAGTGGCAAGCATTCATTGCTAATTCCCTCAAGACTGCTAGGGCCAATGAAGATGAAGGTGATGATCGTTGCTCCGGCCACCCATGTCCCTAGGAACTGGAGGAGGTGGGAGGTGGAGAAGGAGAAGGGGTGGCGGCCAAGATGATGAAGAAGTTTGAGGACATCATGGTTAAGGAGGAGACATGTGCCAAGACGGCAATGCATACTTCAATTTCTAAATACCATAGATTTTCTCGGTTTGGTTTAGAAAAAAGAAGTCAAGAAAAATACCACAAAACTACATGGATTGGCGATACTATTGTTTATAAAACAGTACTAGTATTTGTTCATGTCAAACACAATAAAGTTTTCAATTTTGCATATCTAGATATGCCCTAAATATTAAACATCTAAGTCCTAAGTTATTGGTTTTACGCGAAGATTCGTGTGATATTTTCTTCTCCTTTCTTATGCTGCATTGAGTCACTCAGATGTGCAATGTGCCCTAGACAAACCACCGTGATTTCTAGATAAAGTACATTATTCTTCAAAATACTCCAAAAGAAGGGGTATCTTTATGGTTTATCTTTGTAAACTATTGTAAGCCCCTCAAGACATGTCAGGTTACAAAGCGCATCAGCCTAACTCCATAAACACCTTCAATCAATCAGACTCATCACTTTCACTTTCACTTTCTTGATCACAAACATTCGAATCTTGGACCTCAGTTTGCCTAAGGGATTCATCACTTGTACCTTCTGCAGTAGCCCTGAGATGCTTGGAGACCCCAGTAACAAGGAACCCGCGCGTAAAACCGAGGCAACGCTTCTTCACCTTGGCCACTCCTCGCAGAGCCTGCGTCCCCAGGTCAACAGTGAGCACCGTCACCATAGCTCCGTCGCTGGTGCCCTGGGCCAGCATGTAAACTACGTCCTCGTCCTCATCGGCGACGCCCATGGTGGGGAGAGCCATGCGAAGACGCCTCAGGGACAAGACCCCCTCGGCGGCCTTGTGGGTTCTGCCGCTCATGAACTTATGCATCAGCTTGTAATGCCTCGCGACGTTGGAGGGGACGCCGACGCTCGCCGACCAGACGGAGCACCGCTGCCGCCAGTCGCTCCACGAGGTGGCCGGGATAGGCATGCTCCAGGTGGTGGCCTTCCAGGTGTCCTCGGCGTACTGGGCCTGCGAGAGGAAGAAGCCAGTAGTGTTGCACGTCACCCGTATGCCAAGGAAGTAGTGGAGCGCTCCTAGGTCCTTGATGGAGAACTCGTGCGTGAGCTTGGCGATGATGCGTTGAAGGAAGGCAGCCGAGCTCACCGTGAGAACGATGTCGTCCACGTAGAGCAGTAGATAGGCGGCGTCGGTGCCGGACGCGAGGACGAAGAGCGAGCTGTCCGAGCGCGTGGCGGTGAAGCCGAGGGTGGCGAGGAAGCTGGCGAAGCGAAGGAACCATGCTCGCGGCGCTTGTTTAAGCCCATAGAGGGACTTTGTGAGTCGGCAGACGTGGTCGGGCTTGCCCACGTCGACAAAACCTGCAGGTTGTAGACAAGAAACTTCCTCCTGGAGCGTGCCATGCAAGAAGGCGTTCTTGACATCTGAATTGCCGAACGGGCCACCCACGTGAGGCGGCGAGGGTGAGCACAGTGCGAATGGACGCCGGCTTCACGACAGGGGACAAGGTCTCGCCGTAGTCGACGCCGGTGCGCTGGCGAAACCCGCGCACGACCCACCGCGCTTTGTAGCGCTCGAGTGAGCCGTCGGAGCGCGTCTTGTGCTTGAAAATCTATTTGCCAGTGATGATGTTAGCGCGCGGAGGATGAGGCACCAGCTCCCACGTGCGGTTGCTGATGAGCGCGGCGAACTCCTCGCGCATGGCAGATACCCAGTTCGGATCGCGAAGAGCATCACGAACGGAACGGGGAAGCGGAGAGACGTCCGGCGAGGTGTTGACGGAGGCGACGCAGACGTAGTAGTCGGCATAGCGCGTGTTCGGACGGAACACGCCGGCCCGAGCGCGCGTGGTGATCCGCGAGTCGCCAGCTGTTGGTGAAGAAGAGCCGGCGGGGACGACCGCGTGCTGCGCGGGAGCGACCGGATTTAAATCTGGGCCGCTTGATGCATATCCATTGGTGCAGCTTGAACTGGGAGAAGTGGCGCTCGACGAAGACGAGGCAGAGCCACTGGATGGCGATCGCATGGCCGAGCTTGAACCTAGAGGAGTGGCGTCCAACGAGGAAGAGGCGGAGCCGCTGGATGACGATCACGCGGCCGAGCTTGAACCAGCGGCACCCGCGCGCTGGTGTGAGGTATGAGGGCCGAACTCAATGGAGTCAGGCGAGCTGGCGTCACAGGGCGGCGGAGGAGCAGTGAGGGGAACCTGCAGGGGCGCGGGAACGTAGCGTGGCGCCTGTGTAGCGCCGACGGCGGGCAGATCAGGAGCGACAGCAAAGGGGAAGTGAGTCTCATGGAAGCGAACATGGCGAGAGGTGAGAACTCGTCGGGTGCGGGGATCATAACAACGATAACCGCGATGATCTGGGGGATACCCAAAAAACACGCAGGCGACGGACCGGTGGTCGAGTTTGTGGCGCGAGGTAGAAGAAGTGTTGGGGTAGCAGAGGCAACCGAACATGCGCAAAGTGGAGTAGTCAGGGGCCGTACCAAGAAGCAGTTCATGCGGTGACCGTGGCGAGGAAGTGGTGCATGGTTTGTAGTTGAGGAGGAGAGTAGCAGTGCCAAGGGCTTCCGCCCAAAAACGCGCCGGCATAAATGCGTGAAAGAGCAGAGAGCGCACGCTATTATTCAAGGTGCGCAGCATGCGCTCGGCCTTGCCATTTTGTTGGCTGGTGTACGGACAGGAGAGACGCACGACAGTGCCGTGCTTGGAGAGGAGCGATCGAACAGCGAGGCTGTCGAATTCCTTGCCATTATCAGTTTAAAAGGCAAGAACAGGGCGCTCGAATTGTGTCTGAACGTAGGCGTAGAAGGCAGTAAGAACAGAGAGCACATTAGACTTATGACGCAAAGGGAAAGTCCAAACATAATGCATGCAACTGTCGAGTACAACCAGGTAGTACATGAAGCTAGACACACTAGCTACAGGCGAAGTCCAAACATCTAAATGCAAGAGCTGAAAAGGGAAACAACTAGGAGTGTGGGAAGAAGAAAACGGCAGACGGGCATGCTTGCCCAACCTGCAGGCGTGGCAGGTGTGTGGAGCCGAGGGCGCACAGGTGAAGCGAAACTGGTGCAGAACCCGTCGAAGCGCGTCGTCTCCAGGATGGCCGAGCCGCTGGTGCCACAACTCCACGGAGGCGACACCGGCGAAAGGAGGCGAGGAGGACGGCGCACCGCAGGGCGTGACGGGGTACAGGTCTCCAGTGGAATCACATCGCCGGATCACTTGGCGGGTGTGGATGTCCTTGACAGAGAAGCCAAATGCATCAAACTCGACAGAAATAGGATTCTCACGCGTAAGTTGCCGAACAGACAACAAATTGGTGATAAGTGAGGGGGAAAGCAAAACATTGCGAAGAACAAGCGAAGAATTGGTGGTGATCAGAGAGCCGTGGCCGGTGTGCGTGATCGGGAGACGACCGCTGTTGCCGACCACGATCTGATTAGGGGATGAATGAGGAGAAAGGGAATGGAGGGTACCAGGATTGGCGTTCATGTGCGCCGTCGCGCCGGAGTCGAGGTACCAGTCTGAGGTGCTTCCGGCAGACAGAGCCGAGGTGGACGCGGCCTGCAGGGCCGTGTGCAGCGGCCCCATGTCCCAGGGCTGGGGCTGCGCCGGTGGTGGCGCGGTGCTGGAGCTAGCGCCAGGGGAGCCGTAGGCATCGTAGCCGGGGGGGGGGGGACGATGGCGCGGCCGGCCCAGCGAAGAAGTCCTGCTGCGGAGGGGTGCCGGGGCGGGGACCAAGAACACCGGCATCGGGCGTGCGCCAGGGCATGGGCCAGGCTTGCACCAGGCCAGTCCAAGAGTTGGTGCCAGGGGCCTGACCAGGAAGAGTAGGCGGACGGGGTGGCGGTGGCGTAGACGAGGAAGACGCCCCGGGACTGCCACGGCCACGACGCTTGTCGCGGACACGCCCACGGCCAGCGCTGGAGTCAGCCGGCGGGGCAGCGTTGGGTGCGGACAGGGGCGGCGACAGAGTGATACGCCCGACCACCATGGCGTGGGCGTGCTGAATGCGCGCCGTCTGCTCAGCACGGTGCTTCTCCAATAGCAAGAACGAGCGGGCCTGCGGAAAGCTAGGCAGGGGCACGCGCGAGGTAAGATGAGGTATGGCGTCGTGGTACTGGCGCCCAAGCCCACGGATCATGTTGAAAAGCTGCTGGGTCTCAGAGACGGGCTGGCCGAGATCGCGAAGTTGGTCGGCGAACGTCTTCAGACGCGTGCAATACTGCATGATCGAGAGGTCGCCCTGCACGAGGGCGTGGTACTCGGCGTCGACGTACACGGCGCGAGAGAGCTAGTTGTCGTGGAAGATCGCCTCGATCGCGGCCCAAAGCACGGCCGCCGTATCCTTGGGCTGCATGACGGCGTCGAGTAGCTCCGGCGAGATCGTGGCGTAGAGCCAGTGAACTACGCAGTGGTCGATCATGACCCACTCGAGGTCGCGGCGGCCCGGCGCAGCGTCGGCGATGATGTGGTCGCGGATGCCGAACATGCCCACGATGGTGTGGAAGAAGCGGCGCCACTGCGCGTAGTTGCCGGCATGGAGATCGAGCGTGAACGAGACATGGTGGCGAATGTCGATGGTCTGAAGAACGGATGCCGGGAAGGCGCGCGGAGGTGGGAGGAGGGCGTTCGGGCGGTCGACGGCGGTGGTGTTCTAGAGGACGCCGGCGGCAGCATGGTCGCCGTCGTCGGAGGAGGTGGGAGAGGGGACGGGGTTATCGTCCATGGCAGCGGAAGAGGGAGGTGGCGCAGTCGCAAAGGGGTTGGAGTCATGCGCATCCACTAGTAGATAAAGGGCCTTTAGTCCCGGTTCATAAGGGCCTTTAGTCCCAGTTCTGGAACCAGTTCTGGAACCGGGACTAAAGGGTCGTTACTAAAGCCTCCCCCTTTAGTCCCGGTTCTTGTACGAATCGGGACTAAAGGCCCTCCACGTGGCCGCTGTCTGGAGGTCCACCTTTAGTCCCGGTTGGTAGTACTAAAGGAAATTTTATGATATTTTTTGATTTTTTTTATTTTCAAATTTCTGAATTATTTTAACCTCTAATCTCTAATCACCCTCATCACTGCTTAATTTAACCTTTAATCTCTAATCACCCCTCATCATTCCAAATCATCTAACTTCCTGAACGGTCACCCATCCTCTCACTACTCCAGCCTGAGCACGCTTAACTTCCGGGTTCTATTCTCCCTCGTTTCCAAGTCTGCTCTTGTTGTTTTCCTGACAATAGTAAGATGCCAATCCTATTAACCCGCAGGAATTTAGCTTGAGCATGAAGTCACACATTTCACTGTTTGAGTTTGAAACTATTGTTCTAAAAAACAATAATTAGTTAGTAACACTAATATTTCTTGAATAAGTAGTTTGACCACAGTTTGACCCTAGTTTGACCATAGTTTGACCGCAGTTTGACCATAGTTTGACCAGATTTGACCAAAATTCAAAAAACTGAAATAATTATTTAGTAACACTAATATTTCTTGAATAAGTAGTTTGACCATTGTTTGACCACAGTTTGACCACAATTTGACCATATTTGACCAAAATTCAAAAAAAATGAAATAATTATTTAGTAACACTAATATTCTTGAATAATTATTTAGTAAGACTAATACTTCTTGAATAAGTAGTTTGACCATAGTTTGACCAGATTTAACAAAAATTAAAAAAAACTGAAATTTGAGCATAACTTTTTTTCCTTTTACAATTTGAGGATTCTAAAAATTTGCAAACAAGCCGTAGGCAGTCAAAATCGGAAGCGGATTTTCGTTCTGAACATTTTGATATATTATACGTTTTTCCCGACATCGTATGCAAAAGTTATAGCCGTTTTACATTTTCCCTACATTTTTTGCAAAACATGTCAAATTTAAGTTTTTAAATTTTCCTAACTAGTAGATGTAGTAATATAACTACCTCTTGAAGAATTTTATTTTTTGAAGTTTTTATCATTTTCTTTTCATTTTTTCGAAACAAAAAAGGCGATCCACCGGGGGGGGGGGGGTAGAGTTTGAAAATGGGACCTTTAGTCCCGGTTTGAGACACAAACCGGGACTAAAGGGCATTGCACCCTGTAGTCCCGGTTTGTGTCTCAAACCGGGACTAAAGGTCTAATCTTTAGTCCCGGTTTGAGACACAAACCGGGACTAAAGGGCATAGCACCCTTTAGTCTCGGTTCGTGCCTCAAACCGGGACTAAAGGGCTCAGGTGAACCGGGACTAATGCCTTAGCCGCACGAACCGGGACCAATGCTCACATTAGTCCCGGTTCGTGACTGAACCGGGACTAATGGGCTGACCCGGCCTGGACCTTTGCCCCCTTTTCTACTAGTGATCTGATACCACGTTTGAGGGAAGGAGATTGAACCGCACTAGATTCATTGATCTCAGGCATACATATAACTTTACAGAGGGAGAGGCGCGTGGCCACGATGGTGATCGTGGGCTGACCATGATCGTGGAGGAGGACGTGTGCTCTCTTTTTTTGCGGGGAAATTCAGAGAGCTTTATTGAGTAAAAGCATTCTTGGAACAATCAGCCAGGAGGCTGGACACCAAGAAGCTAGGAGTCTCGTCAAGCCAACTATCGGTCACATTAAGTGTGCATGCACGCTTTGCACACAAGTGAGATGGTAAATTGGCTGACCTGTTTACATGTTGAATAACAAAAGAGGAAAAATGAGTACTAAGCTCTCCAATCTCTAAAAGTAAAGGAGCCACAATTGAACGAGAATTGTGACGAGTGGTCCAGAGTGTCACCAACTCCAAGCAATCGACTTCCATTATCACATGCGAGAATCCACGAAGAGAAGCGAACCGAACACCATCTCGCAAAGAAAGTCCCTCCATGATCAAGGGATCCGAAATCCCCACATATGGCTTGCACCAGGCACCTAGAAGAGTCGTAGGAGATCGAGCAATGCCTCCCGCGCGTCCCCTGCCATCTGCCAGGTTGAGAGCTCCATCGGTTGTGATTTTCACAAAACCATCATCAGGAGGCCGCCACCCATAGCCAGGCAAGACCAGCGTATCCTTGCGCGGTAAGTGAAGAAGTGCAATGGCCTCCTTTGTAGCTCGGATAGTCGCTGTAGGGTCTCGACCTTCTTCACCGTGCTTGATACGATTCCTGGAATGCCAGATAGACCACATAATAGTGGTGATCTTTGCACGGTCATCATCCGTAAAGCGCGGGTCACATAAAATGTCGCGAGCCCACGAGTCCGGGTGTAGCCGTGGAAGCCGGAGCCCGAACCATGCACACGCCTCCAAAAGCGCTTAGCATGCGAGCAATGTATCAATGCATGCTTTAGATCCTCATCCATAGCAAGACAAACTTTGCATCTGCGAATTTCTGCAATGTGTCTATAGTTGAGAGTAGCTTCATCTGGAAGAATCCCACGAAGAACTCTCCACCAAAAAACTCTCACTTTTGGGATAACATTCAATTTCCACAAGGCTTTCCACATCTGTTGTTCATCATTGGAGGTACCGGTAGCCGTCCCTTCATCTAGAGCCAAACGCCCGTTCTGAGTCACAAGAGCACGGTACGCCGACTTCACAGTGTAGTTGCCTGATCTTTCGAATTCCCAAGCAAGGTAATCACCCCCCTTGCCGAATAGGAATATTAAGAATGGCCTCAGCATCCGGGGCAATGAAAGTCTCCCGGACCACCTCATGCTTCCAAGTCCAGTTTGATGTATCAATGAGATCTTCCACCCTTTGGACAGCAGTGTTCGGTGGTCTTGAGATAGGTGACATAGATATAGTACCTGGAATCCATTTATCATTCCATACATCAATAGTAGCGCCATCTCCAACATGGGAGATCAAGCCGGTTCGAAGGGCTTCTCTTCCTGCTATAATAGCTTTCCAAGTGGCCGAAGCCAACTTGGGTAAGGCTGCATGCATAAAATCCGTGTCAAGAAAGTACTGTCCCTTCAGTACTCTTGCACAAAGGGAGTTAGGGTTCGTGGGAAAACGCCATCCATGCTTCCCCAACATGGCAAGATTGAATATGTGTGGGTCTCTGAAACCCATACCGCCTTTGCACTTGGGCATTGCAAGCTCCTTCCAAGACACCCAATGCAATGATCTTTTGTCAAGAGAACTACTCCAGAAATATTTGGCCATAGGAGCCATCAAACTCTTACAAACTTTTTTGGTTAACAGAAAAGTACTCATTGGATAGGTCGGAATTGCTTGAACCACTGATTTCAACAAGGTCTCGCGGCCTGCACAAGCGAGTAATTTTTCCGACCATCCCTGCATTCTGGCCCTGGCTCTCTCACTGATGTGATCAAATGTCCCACTCGTAATCCGGCCCACAGCAGTAGGGAGACCCAAATACTTCTCATCAAACGCCTCAACCTGGATGTTCAAGGTTGTCTTCAAAAGTTGCCTCAAATCTGTGGGAGTATTTGAACTGAAATATATAGCACTTTTTTCCTTACTGATACACTGACCCGAGGCCTCCTCATAAATCCTCAAGATGTCATTTAACCAGAGAGCACTTGGGTTGCTTGCATTGATGAAGATGAGACTATCATCTGCAAAAAGCAAATGGGTTACCCACGGTGATCTATAGCTCACCCGTAGTCCCCTATCAATGGTTCCCCCATTGTAGTGTTTCAACAATGAGGAAAAGCCTTTGGCACACAGTAGAAAAAGATATGGTGACACTGGATCTCCTTGACGAAAACCTCTCGTGGTTGTAAAATAAGGAAGTAATTCCCCATTGATTCTTACAGAAAACCGGACAGAGGAAACACACTTCATTATTAGTCTGACAAAGCCCATACTGAAACCCAAACGTAACAATATTGCCTCGAGATAACGCCACTCAACACGGTCGTAAGCTTTCATCATATCAAGCTTAACCGCGCAAGAGAAGTTCTTTCCCTTCTTTCTCCTTTTCATCGTATGGATACTTTCATAAGCCACAAGTACATTGTCTATAATAAGACGTCCGGGAACGAAAGCACTTTGCTCCTCACTGATTATCAAATCCATCAAGCTTCGTAGCCGGTTCGTTATAGCCTTGGCTGCAATCTTGTAAAGCACCGGGCACAAGGCAATGGGACGATATTGTGTGATCGATTGGGGGTGATGTACCTTAGGTATCATTGTTATCGTCGTGTCATTCAGGCCTGTCGGTAGTTCCCCTCCATTAAGAAAATCCAAAACTGCCAAGGTCACCTCGTTACCTAGCAAATCCCAGGGACGCTGGTAAAACCCTGCAGTAAAACCATCCACACCAGGAGCTTTGGAGGGCACCATCTGAAACATCACGACCTTAACCTCCTCTCCCATGTAGGGTTTATTCAACTCATCATTCATGGCTGGGGTGACTCTCTCCGGTACATGCGATAATAGAAAACTGGAGTCTCCCCAACCCTGGGAGCGATATAAATTCTGATAAAAGTTTTGTACCTCTTCCTTGTCCTCACTTTCAGAAGCACAAGTAGATCCATCGGCACGTCTCAGCCCCGATATCCTATTCATTCGTTTGCGTTGGGCTGCTTGAGCTTGAAAGTAGGAAGTGTTTCGGTCACCATCCCGAAGCCATGGAACACGGGACCGTTGTCGAAGCCAGATTTCTTCCTGATGCAAGGCCTCCTTTAGATTCTTGACAACAGTTTTCTCCTCCTCCGTCGGACTAGTACCAATGTACCGGCAACAAAGACGATCCAGACGCTTCTGCAACTGCCTGACAGAGCGTGTCAGGCTACCAAACTCCTTGGAGCCCCAGGGTTCCAGCGTTGCCTGCAAGGTACTCAACGCGGACGCTATGCCTTGGAGCCCTGGTGTGCGGTTATGCCCCGCCAGGTATCACTTACCAACCGGTCATAATCTGCATGAGTCTGCCAAACGTTCTCGTATCTAAATTGCTTCTGTTTCCGTGTTCACGTTGGCAAGCTCTCCTTAATCTCCGCAAATACGAAACAATGGTCAGACTCTACCGAGGGAATATGCCTGACACGTATATGATGAAAGAGCTGCCTGAAAGCTTCATTTGCAAAAGCGCGATCGAGTCTAGCCTTGACGTTTGCTCCTCCATCTTGGTGATTATCCCAAGTATAGGCTGTACCGGACCAGCCCAAGTCTTGGAAAGAGATCTCATCTATCACCTCCCGAAAAGCACGCATCTGATTTTCAGATCTTGCTGATCTACTAAAGTGCTCAGAGGGGTATAATGTTTCATTGTAGTCTCCCATGCTCAACCATGCAGCATGTGGTAACGTATGAAGTGTAGGCAAGAACCGCCAGGAATGATGCCTATCTTCTGCTCGCGGAGCTTCGTAAAAACCAGTGAAACGCCAAGTCAAATCCTGAATATTACTCTTGACAACCACATCAATGTGATTCTGGCTATAGTTTTTTAACTCGACAGATACATCTCGGGACCAAAAAAGACCAATACCGCCGCTAAGGCCGGCACTGTCTACAGCAAAACACCCACTGAAACCTAGCGAGTGCTTCAAATTCTCAACTCTTTTTGCTTTGATTTTCGTTTCCATTACAAAGAGAAGAGTGGGTCCTTCCGACTTCACAATACTGCGAAGTTCGCGAACTGCCTCGGGGTTCCCAAGCCCCCGGCAGTTCCAGCTCAAACAGCTCATTGCTCCTGGCAGGACCGCGCCGTGGTCTCTGCCGAGTTTTCTGGAGTGGGTTTCTTTTTCTTCGGTTCACGGAACAGTCCCTCGCTCTCAATTTCATTGCTAGCTAAGGTTGTATCATCTTTGCTCAAGCTTGTACCTGCCCCATCCGCCGCTATTCCTCCATCAGTAAGAAGTAAAGTTTTAGCCAATGGCCTATAAACCTGCGTAGGAGCCTCTTTGCATTTTGACCGTTGCTTGTTCTTATGCGGAGACACCACTTCCTCTCCCGAATCCTTGTTGGTGCTTGAATTCTTGGTGGTTGCCTTGCTTTGAGCACCTGCTCTCGGATCCTTAGAGGAGTTATCATTGGACCCCTGCTTCTTGAATTCATCCGGTGCACGAAGCGAAGGGCCAAACGGCAAGTTCCCGTTGTCGGTGTCAAAACCGGCGGATCTCGGGTAGGGGGTCCCGAACTGTGCGTCTAGGTCGGATGGTAACAGGAGGCAAGGGACACAAAGTTTTACCCAGGTTCGGGCCCTCTTGATGGAGGTAAAACCCTACGTCCTGCTTGATTAATATTGATGATATGGGTAGTACAAGAGTAGATCTACCACGAGATCGAAGAGGCTAAACCCTAGAAGCTAGCCTATGGTGTGATTGTTGTTCTGTATGTTGTCCTACGGATTAAAACCCTCCGGTTTATATAGACACCAGAGAGGGTTAGGGTTACACAAAGTCGGTTACAATGGTAGGAGATCTACATATCCGTATCGCCAAGCTTGCCTTCCACGCCAAGGAAAGTCCCTCCCGAACATAGGACGGAATCTTCAATCTTGTATCTTCATAGCCCAGGAGTCCGGCTGAAGGTATAGTCCGGCCATCCAGACACCCCCTAATCCAGGACTCCCTCACCCGTTCTCATCACGTGAGCCCGGGGTAGGGCAATATAGATCTGAATGCCCCAATCTGCCGCAGGAGAAACAAAAGTACGGTAGCTGTTCGTACTGAATATCGTACATGTCCACCTTCTTTCTCCTGGCAGAGTCTATCAGGATCCACCTCCTGATCGGTTTTGCTACCTCAATGGAAACCCGCGCCCGCAGATATCCGCCATTGTGATCAAACTTCACCAGTTGCGCATCCTTATCCATCTGCTTGGCTATTGGATTCCACCATGCCTCATCCCTCAAATTGTAGGGTAAGTTTATGACCCTAGCCCAAACTTGCAGCCGGTCAAATCTAACTTCATCCGGCCTCATACACTCATCAAACTCAGCTAGCACCACAGCATTCTTGTTGATGTGCCATGGCGATCCTCCCCAAACACGATCCCTATCTCGCTGGTTTTCAAACTCAGCCACAAACACGTTGATTCCTGCAGATCGGAATTGCAAACCACGTGGGTTCCCCCACGCCGGCCGAAGAGCGTTGGTGATAGTCTGGATATGAAACTGGTTCCGGTGCAGTACCTTCCCTGCCAACAGCCACTTCGCCGGTCCTCCCTCGATCCGGTCGTCAAGAACCAGAGGAGTCGCCTCTTCTTCAGATATATCGAGCTTTCCCAGGGCCTCCTCCAGTTTCTTCCTCGCACCAGCGCCCGCCTCGGGATCGCTCCCTGCGGCGCCACGGCCCGCCATCAGCGCGCCCTCCTTCGCTCTCGTCTCGCTTCGCACCGGCGACGAATCCCCGGGCGAAATCTTGATTTCACTCCAAAACCCTAATCGCCTTGGGCGCCGCTAGAGCTTTTAGGGTTTTGGGGAAAAAACCGTAATAACATGCTAATTATACCTTTTCAGTGGGAAAACTGCACACACGCTCACTACACTACTCTACCTTATACGTACAGAATACAGTAGTCTAACACTCTTCACCTCGACGTACTTGATGGCGTCCTTCCGCTTGTTGACGGCGATGTCACGTAAGTAGTAGGCGCAGCATTCGAGGAAAAATGTCCTCCAGTCGCCCTTGAGGGGCAATGGCAGCTGCATGTCGCGGAGCGTGGGGGTGGGGCTCTCGTCGAGCACGTCGCATAGGAGGATGCCTCGCCAGAGATCGACCCAGCCGACCGTGCCCTTGGCGCCGCCCAGCGTGATCACCTTGGTCGTCCGGTGGTACGTGAGCTTCTCCGACGAGAGAGGGGTCGCGTCCCTCAGCATCTGTTCCACGTCCGCCCACCTGGAGGTCCAGCTCCCCGGCTCGCCGTCGGGCCCCGAGCGGTACAGGTGGAGCTTGAAGGAGCACATGCCCACGGGATCGAGGGCGGCCACGGCGTACTCGCCGGCGCAGCTCACCACGGCGATCTCCGCATCCCCGAAGTAATGGGGAGCGGACTTGGGGAGCAGGTCCAGCGTGGGGCGCCGGGGGCGCGCCCTGTACACGAAGTAGTCGCTGAACATCGGGTTGTTCTGGCCATAGGGGCTGATGGGGACGCGGAGGAGGACGAGGTCGGCGTCCGTGCTGACGACCTTGGGCGCCAGGGACAGGCCGTCGGGCTCCGGGCACGCCGCGGAGTCGACGGAGAAGTGCGAGAGGACCGGCGGGCGCGCGCCGCAGAGGGTCACCGCGATGGGATGGCCGGTGCTCGTCGTGGACGTGGCGGTGGTGGCGTTGCGGGCAGGGCCGATGCGGCCGTAGAGGTCGAGCAGGACGGAGCTCGGGACGGCGCCGCCCTCGCGGACCCCGAGGAAGGCGAAGGCGGCGGCCATGCGGTCCGGCCGATCGATCCACGACCCAATGGCGGCGGAATTTGGGGGACTGGGGAGGGTTACGAGTTTTCCTGCCCGAACTAAATAAGTTTTTTTTTTCTTTTCCTTTTTTTTGAGACAATCTCGCGAAGCTTTTATCTAACTCGTCACAATGTTTACATGGACGAAAGAAAGATCACCCGGATTGCCTAACCACACACGGCGGCCGACCCCAAGTGAGAGAGCATGCTTCGCTAAATTGTGAGCCTCGACATTCGAGCTCCTAAATTCATAGCTAAAAGAACAAATAGCAAAAAACTTGGAACGATCTACAATCTCCCTAATGATAGCACCATAGGCCGCTGCACTCCCCTGTCTGATGTCATCAATAACATTTTTGCAGTCCGAGGCCACCGAGATCACGTGCTCGTAGAGGTCGTCCGCTAAAGCGAGTGACTCCCGAACTGCCAAGGCCTCAAGCGTCGTGGGATCGTCCAAACCCTGGAAGGTAATCGTGGACGCGCCCAAGAATACTCCATGCCGGTCCCTACACACCGCTGAAACCGCGCCGATCGGTCTGTTTGTCATCAACGCAGCGTCGACGTTGATCTTGCAGGTTCCCTCCCGGGGTGGCACCCACTGGCTCAAGCGCGGCTGCTTAGCTTTAGGGCTTCCATGTGGTTGAGCTAGGACCTGGAGATCTTTGATGAAAGAAACCACGAATGCATTAGTTGAGTAAGGTGTTTGGTGCACCCCTTCATCAATCAACTTTCTCCTGGAGCTCCAAATCGCCCACAAAGTGACACCGAGCCTTGTGAAGTCCGCATGTGATAACGAATTTGCCATAGTGAACAGCCATGCTTTGGCGCTTGGGTAGTCGCAGGTGCTCATCTGCGCCACCAAGGAGTCAGGTGCCAAGGCCCAGGTACTTCTCGCCATCGTGCAATCAAGTAAGGCATGCCTCCAGGAGTCCGCCGCTCCGCACATCTGGCACGCCGGTGATGTAGCCATATTGCGGTGGTGCAGAATATCATACGTGGGTATAGACTCCCTTGCCAAACGCCATAGAAACACCCGAATCTTGTTAGGAACCTGTGTGTGCCAGAGAGATGATCAGCTGCTGCTCTCCTCGGTGCTGGACGGGCCCTCGGTACCATACAGCCAGTTCTCTCGACTGAGCTTCGTATTTTGGATCATGCGATATGCAGAGCGGACAGTGAAAATCCCTCTCTTTTCTCGGCTCCAAGCCCAGAAGTCTTCAACTCTCCTTGTGTTGGAAATATGCCCTAGAGGCAATAATAAAATGATTATTATATTTCCATGTTCATGATAATTGTCTACTGTTCATGCTTTAATTATATTATCCGGAAATCGTAATACATGTGTGAATACATAGACCACAATGTGTCCCTAGTGAGCCTCTAGTTGACTAGCTCGTTGATCAACAGATAGTCATGGTTTCCTGGCTATGGACATGGGGATGTCATTGATAACGGGATCACATCATTAGGAGAATGATGTGATGGACAAGACCCAATCCTAAACATAGCACAAGATCGTATAGTTCGTTTGCTAGAGTTTTTCCAATGTCAAGTATCTTTTCCTTAGACCATGAGATCGTGTAACTCCCGGATACCGTAGGAGTGCTCTGGGTGTACCAAACGTCACAACGTAACTGGGTGACTATAAAGGTATACTACGGGTATCTCCGAAAGTGTCTGTTGGGTTGACACGGATCAAGACTGGGATTTGTCACTCCGTATGACGGAGAGGTATCTCTGGGCCCACTCGGTAATGCATCATCATAATGAGCTCAAAGTGACCAAGTGTCTGGTCACTGGATCATGCATTACGGTACGAGTAAAGTGACTTGCTGGTAACGAGATTGAACGAGGTATTGGGATACCGACGATCGAATCTCGGGCAAGTAACGTACCGATTGACAAAGGGAATTGTATACGGGGTTGCTTGAATCCTCGACATCGTGGTTCATCCGATGAGATCATCGAGGAGCATGTGGGAGCCAACATGGGTATCCAGATCCCGCTGTTGGTTATTGACCAGAGAGCCGTCTCGGTCATGTCTACATGTCTCCCGAACCCGTAGGGTCTACACACTTAAGGTTCGGTGACGCTAGGGTTGTAGAGATATGAATATGCAGTAACCCGAAAGTTGTTCGGAGTCCCGGATGAGATCCTGGACGTCATGAGGAGTTCCAGAATGGTCCGGAGGTGAAGAATTATATATAGGAAGTGCAGTTTCGGCCATCGGGAGAGTTTCGGGGTCACCGGTATTGTACCGGGACCACCGGAAGGGTCCCGGGGGTCCACCGGGTGGGGCCACCCATCCCGGAGGGCCCCATGGGCCAAAGTGGGGAGGGGAACCAGCCCATAGTGGGCTGGTGCGCCCCCCTTGGCCCACCCCATGCGCCTAGGGTTGGGAACCCTAGGGTGGGGGGCGCCCCACCTGGCTTGGGGGGCACTCCACCCCTTGGCCGCCGCCCCCCCTAGGAGTTCCCATCTCCTAGGGCCGGCGGCCCGCCTAGGGGGCCTATATAAAGGGGGGGAGGGAGGGGCAGCCGCACCCTTGTGTCTTGGCGCCTCCCTCTCCCCTGCTACACCTCTCCCTCTCGCAGTATAACGGCGAAGCCTTGCTGCGCAGACGCCCTGCATCCACCACCACGCCGTCGTGCTGCTGGATCTTCATCAACCTCTCCTCCCCCCTTGCTGGATCAAGAAGGAGGAGACGTCACGCTGACCGTACGTGTGTTGAACACGGAGGTGCCGTCCGTTCGGCGCTAGGATCTCCGGTGATTTGGATCACGTCGAGTACGACTTCCTCATCCCTGTTCTTTGAACGCTTCCGCGCGTGATCTACAAAGGTATGTAGATGAAATCCAATCACTTGTTGCTAGATGAACTCATAGATGGATCTTGGTGAAACCGTAGGAAAATTTTTGTTTTCTGCAACGTTCCCCAACAGTGGCATCATGAGCTAGGTCTATGCGTAGTTCTCCTTGCACGAGTAGAACACAATTTGTTGTGGGCGTAGATGTTGTCAACTTTCTTGCCGCTACTAGTCTTATCTTGCTTCAGCGGTATTGTGGGATGAAGCGGCCCGGACCGACCTTACACGTACGCTTACGTGAGACTGGTTCCACCGACTGACATGCACTAGTTGCATAAGGTGGCTAGCGGGTGTCTGTCTCTCCCACTTTAGTCGGATCGGATTCGATGAAAAGGGTCCTTATGAAGGGTAAATAGAAATTGGCATATCACGTTGTGGTTTTAGCGTAGGTAAGAAACATTCTTGCTAGAAACCTATAGCAGCCACGTAAAAACTTGCAACAACAATTAGAGGACGTCTAACTTGTTTTTGCAGCAAGTGTTTTGTGATGTGATATGGCCAAAGGATGTGATGACTGATATATATGTGATGTATGAGATCATGTTCTTGTAATAGGAATCACGATTTGCATGTCGATGAGTATGACAACCGGCAGGAGCCATAGGAGTTGTCTTTATTTTTTGTATGACCTGCGTGTCATTGAGAAACGCCATGTAAATTACTTTACTTTATTGCTAAATGTGTTAGCCATAGTAGTAGAAGTAATAGTTGGCGAGCAACTTCATGGAGACACGATGATGGAGATCATGATGATGGAGATCATGGTGTCATGCCGGTGACAAGATGATCATGGAGCCCCAAGATGGAGATCAAAGGAGCTATGTGATATTGGCCATATCATGTCACTATTATTATTTGATTGCATGTGATGTTTATCATGTTTTTGCATCTTGTTTACTTAGAACGGCGGTAGTAAATAAGATGACCCCTCATAATAATTTCAAGAAAGTGTTCCCCCTAACTGTGCATCGTTGCGACAGTTCGTTGTTTCGAAGCACCACATGATGATCGGGTGTGATAGATTCCAACGTTCACATACAACGGGTGTAAGACAGATTTACACATGCAAACACTTAGGTTGACTTGACGAGCCTAGCATGTACAGACATGGCCTCGGAACACAGAAGACCGAAAGGTCGAGCATGAGTCGTATAGAAGATACGATCAACATGAAGATGTTCACCGATGTTGACTAGTCCGTCTCACGTGATGATCGGACACGGCCTAGTTAACTCGGATCATGTTATACTTAGATGACTGGAGGGATGTCTATCTAAGTGGGAGTTCATTATATAATTTGATTAGATGAACTTAATTATCATGAACTTAGTCTAAAATCTTTACAATATGTCTTTTAGATCAAATGGCCAACGGTGTCCTCAACTTCAACGCGTTCCTAGAGAAAACCAAGCTGAAAGACGATGGCAGCAACTATACGGACTGGGTCCGGAACCTGAGGATCATCCTCATAGCTGCCAAGAAAGATTATGTCCTACTAGCATCGCTAGGTGACGCACCCGTCCCACAAAACCAAGACGTTATGAACGCTTGGCAGACACGTGCTGATGATTACTCCCTCGTTCAGTGCGGCATGCTTTACAGTTTAGAACCGGGGCTCCAAAAGCGTTTTGAGCGACACGGAGCATATGAGATGTTCGAAGAGCTGAAAATGGTTTTCCAAGCTCATGCCCGGGTCGAGAGATATGAAGTCTCCGACAAGTTCTTCAGCTGTAAGATGGAGGAAAATAGTTCTGTCAGTGAGCACATACTCACTATGTCTGGGTTACATAACCGCTTGACTCAGCTGGGAGTTAATCTCCCGGATGACGCGGTCATTGACAGAATCCTCCAGTCGCTTCCACCAAGCTACAAGAGCTTTGTGATGAACTTCAATATGCAGGGGATGGAAAAGACCATTCCTGAAGTATTTGCAATGCTGAAATTAGCAGAGGTAGAAGTCAAAAAGGACCATCAAGTGTTGATGGTGAATAAAACCACTAAGTTCAAGAAAGGTAAGGGTAAGAAGAACTTCAAGAAGGACGGCAAGGGAGTTGCCGCGCCCGGTAAGCAAGCTGTCGGGAAGAAGCCAAAGAATGGACCCAAGCCCGAGACTGAGTGTTTTTATTGCAAGGGAAGTGGTCACTGGAAGCGGAACTGCCCCAAATACTTAGCGGACAAGAAGGCCGGCAAAACGAAAGGTATATGTGATATACATGTAATTGATGTGTACCTTACCAGCACTCGTAGTAGCTCCTGGGTATTTGATACCGGTGCAGTTGCTCACATTTGTAACTCAAAGCAGGAGCTGCAGAATAAACGGAGACTGGCGAAGGACGAGGTGGCGATGCGCGTCGGGAATGGTTCCAAGGTCGATGTGATCGCCGTCGGCACGCTGCCTCTACATTTACCCACGGGATTAGTTTTGAACCTCAATAATTGTTATTTGGTGCCAAGTTTGAGCATGAACATTGTGTCAGGATCTCATTTAATTCAAGATGGCTACTCATTTAAATCCGAGAATAATGGTTGTTCTATTTATATGAGAGATATGTTTTATGGTCATGCTCCTATGGTGAATGGTTTATTCTTAATGAATCTCGAGCATAATGCTACACATATTCATAGTGTAAATACCAAAAGATGTAAGGTTGATAATGATAGTCCCACATACTTGTGGCACTGCCGCCTTGGTCACATAGGTGTCAAACGCATGAAGAAGCTCCATGCAGATGGACTTTTGGAGTCTCTTGATTACGAATCATTTGACACGTGCGAACCATGCCTCATGGGTAAGATGACCAAGACTCCGTTCTCAGGAACAATGGACCGAGCAACCAATCTATTGGAAATCATACATACTGATGTGTGCGGTCCGATGAGTGTTGAGGCTCGTGGTGGCTATCGTTATGTTCTCACCCTCACTGATGACTTGAGTAGATATGGGTATATCTACTTAATGAAACACAAGTCTGAAACCTTTGAAAAGTTCAAGGAATTTCAGAGTGAGGTTGAGAATCAACGTGACAGAAAAATCAAGTTTTTGCGATCAGATCGTGGAGGAGAATACTTGAGTCACGAATTTGGTACACACTTAAGAAAATGTGGAATAGTTTCACAACTCACGCCGCCTAGAACACCTCAGCGTAATGGTGTGTCCGAATGTCGTAATCGCACTCTATTGGATATGGTGTGATCTATGATGTCTCTTACCGATTTACCGCTGTCATTTTGGGGCTATGCTTTAGAGACTGCCGCATTCACTTTAAATAGGGCTCCGTCGAAATCCGTTGAGACGACACCGTATGAATTATGGTTTGGGAAGAAGCCTAAGCTGTCGTTTCTAAAAGTTTGGGGATGCGATGCTTATGTCAAGAAACTTCAACCTGAAAAGCTCGAACCCAAGTTGGAAAAATGCGTCTTCATAGGATACCCTAAAGAAACTATTGGGTATACCTTCTACCTCAGATCCGAAGGCAAGATCTTTGTTGCCAAGAATGGATCCTTTCTAGAGAAGGAGTTTCTCTCGAAAGAAGTAAGTGGGAGGAAAGTAGAACTTGATGAAGTATTACCTCTAACCGGAAAGTGGCGCAACTCAGGAAAATGTTCCTGTGGTGCCTGCACCAATTAGAGAGGAAGTTAATGATGATGATCAAGATACTTTTGATCAAGCTCCTACTGAACTTCGAAGGTCCACAAGGACACGTTCCGCACCAGAGTGGTACGGCAACCCTGTCTTGGAAATCATGTTGTTAGACAACGGTGAACCTTCAAACTATGAAGAAGCGATGGCGGGTCCGGATTCCGACAAATGGCTGGAAGCCATGAAATCCGAGATAGGATCCATGTATGAAAACGAAGTATGGACTTTGACTGACTTGCCCGATGATCGGCGAGCCATAGAAAATAAATGGATCTTTAAGAAGAAGACAGACGCGGATGGTAATGTGACCATCTATAAAGCTAGGCTTGTCGCTAAAGGTTATCGACAAGTTCAAGGGGTTGACTACGATGAGACATTCTCTCCCGTAGCAAAGCTGAAGTCCGTCCGAATCATGTTAGCTATTGCCGCATACTATGATTATGAGATATGGCAAATGGACGTCAAAACGGCATTCCTTAACGGTCATCTTAAGGAAGAACTGTATATGATGCAGCCAGAAGGTTTTGTCGATCCTAAGAATGCTGACAAGGTGTGCAAGCTCCAACGCTCGATTTATGGGCTGGTGCAAGCATCTCGGAGTTGGAACATTCGCTTTGATGAGATGATCAAAGCGTTTGAGTTTATGCAGACTTATGGAGAAGCCTGCGTTTACAAGAAAGTGAGTGGGAGCTCTG